>NW_026067894.1:11340865-11390102 GCF_014885135.2 Alexandromys fortis
TCTTTCTTTCTTTCTTTCTTTCTTTCTCCTTTTTTTTGAGACAAGGTTTCTCTGTGTAACAGCTCTGCCTGGTACTCACTTTGTAGACCAGGCTAACTTCAAATTCACAGAGATCCACCTGCCTCTGCCTCTGGAGTGCCGGGACTAATGGCATGCACCACCACTGCCCAGCCCAGGTCTAGTCTTTTCTTCCCCTCTCCCTAGTAGTAACCTCTTGGAGACCAGATTTCTCCACATGTAATGAATAAATTAGCCCAGATCTGGGTCTCTGAAGGTCTCTGGACTCAGACATTCTCAGGCCAGGATTTCGTGGTCTGGAGTATGTCTGTAACCTCCATGCTATGGAATTTACTGCAGCTTGCTGGCTGTGTGCCTAGCCCAAAACTATGAGCTCCAGGATTAGGGAGAGACCCTGCCTCGAAGGACTAAGTTTCTTCCTGCTTCCTCCTTGTGGCTTCTGAGTACACCTTGCAGTCCAATATCTCCCCCCAAATAAACTTTTAAAATTTAAACATTAGAAAGCCATAAAGAAATGGAAATCGCTTTCATGCTCTTGAAGAAAGGCTCACTTTTATGCATAAGATAATCACAAATTTAAAATACATTTACATTCCATTTTTCTCCTATCAGACTGGCAGAAATCCCAAGTTTGAGAGCATTCTTAAGCAGCATTCTCTGCAGAAGAATGTGCAGGCAGGCGTGCACATAACAGCTAGGGGACAGGACTGCCTTCATGAGCCCTTACGTGGGACAAGATCGCAATCTCTAGCAAAAATCTCAGAGATTTAGGGTATGGGAGGCTGAATCCTGAGGTGATGCTCTTTGGCCTTCATCTCCATATGAGACTCCTGCACTTGGATGTGCCTTGGATACGGGAATATGAAATTGAATTCAGCAATTAGATCCCATTAAACGACCAAAGGCATCTCGAAGACAGAGCAGGTGAGGTCCCAAGACGGTTGATGTTGAGATGGGAGAGGATCTGAGGTGGATGGAGACAGGTCAGGGGAGCCCCTTGGAAGCCTCGGGTTTTCGCAGCAGAAGCCACTGATATGAAGGATGAGAAGGAGCCATTGTGATGATTCCAACTTGACTTTGAAGGGAGCGAGGACTCTGGGAGTTCCAGGCTGGAAGCCACGACTACATCAGGAACCCCAGGTCTGTGCTTCCAGGGTGTGCCACAGAAATGAGTTGGGAGCTGCTGCCCTACAGGACCCCCAAACGAGAACTAAGCCTTGCACGTCCTTTGGTGTTGCTAAGACCAGTCACACGACAAGGTTTTTCAGTACAGGAAAAGTACCAAACTCTGAGGGTTGTCTTAAAGTGCTGCATGGGGGCGGGGATTTATGCGGCAATAGAAAACCAATACAGCGCCTCTGGTCCAGCTGGGGGATTTATCCCGACAATATTCTTGTTCGCGTATGAAGCAGTGTGAGCACAATGGTTTGTTGTAGCACCGCTTATGATTCTAAAATTAACAAATGAGTCAGATGTGGTGAGTCACGTCTATAGTCCCAGCGCACAGAGCGCTGAAGTGAGGACCGCTGTGAGCTTGAGGCCAGAGCCAGCTACCCCTCCAGAGCCCGTCTCCAAACACCAGCCGCATAAAAATGACCCTCCGCTCCTTGGAGGCAAAGCGTGGGAAGCATGTGCTGGGCTGTGGGTTCCAGCACACCATCAGACTAATGGGAACAAGTCAAATGCCCACCCTTGGGGAACGTAGCTACGAACTAATTCAGTGTGTATAGCAGCGGGTTATGAAACGGTGTTAGGGAACCAGGGAGCCCTGGTTCGCTCCCTGTTCGCTCAGATGTGTTGCTAGCGAGACGCGGTACGGCTTGGTGCTGCTTGCTAGCTTTTCTATGGAAACGGGTGCTAGAAGCAAGCAGGCACGTTTGCACCCCTAGACCAATGAGCACAACAGTCACTTTTGAGGGTACATAAACAAACCCTGAAAGAGCACAGGAATACTAACAAGAGGTGACCAGCAGGAGGTGGGGAAGAAGAGTCAGAAGAAGGCAAGTGAGCCAGAGGCAGAAGGAGACGTTTTACTGCATGCCTGTTACACTTTTGCTTTGAGTTTGTTGTTGTTGTTGTTGTTGTTGTTGTTGTTGTTGAACCAGGGTCTCAAGCTCCTTAGGTAGCCAAGGCTGGACTTGAACTCCTAGATCCCTTGCCTCAGTCTCCTGCATGGGGTGGTTATAGGCATATACCACTGTGCTTTTGTTTTGCTTTGTTTGTTCTGTGTGATGTGTTTGCCTGTGTCCAGGTGCTTCCCTTCAGAGGTGAGTGTGGAGGCCAAAGGCTGATTCCTCCCTCAGCTGTTTCTTATTTTTTGAGACAGGGTCTCTCACTGAACCCAGAGTTTGCCTTTTCAGAAGACTGGCTGGCCAGCAAGCTGCCTTCCCTAAGCCCTACCTATCTCTGCCCCATGCCGCACCACTGGGGTTACAGACATGGACCTTCAAATCTGGCTCTTAGATGGTACTGGAGATTCAAACTTAGATCCTGTACTTCTGAGCCATTCTCCAGCCGCTGGGTGTTGGGGTGTGTGTGTGTGTGTGTGTGTGTGTGTGTGTGTGTGTGTGTGATTCTGTAGCTTAGACTGGCCTTGAAAACAAGGAACCCCTTCCCATTTCAGCCATCCACGCAGTAGGATTGCAGGCCTGAGTTTCCATGCCCCATTTACAGATACTTTTTGAACAATAACCCCCCCCACTCACAGGTGGAAAATTGAAAGTCACTGTGCAAGGAAGCAGTGGGGAGTTTCCCTCCGGTTCCTTCCTGGGCCCACACTGCTCCCACCCTTCCATGTGCAAGCTGATTCTGGGTTCCTGCACCCAGCCCTTGACCTCTGCCCACCCTCATCCCCCCCCCCCTGCATTCTGCTCCAGAGGCTCCAGAGATAAGGCCTGTTTCTCAGATAGCTGTGTCTGAACAGGTCTTCTGTCTGGGACTCAGAGTTCCTGTCTGTGAAATGGGGAGGATCATACCTAAGATCTCAGCAGGAATTGAGGGAGAAATGAGATCACCTGTGTGCAATGCTCAGTCTGCTGCAGGTGTCCCCGGGAGATGCGCAGCATGGTCCTGTCCTCCCAGCCCCTGCAATTGCAGCCAAGAGTTGAGCTTAATGAACCCTTGGATGTCCATGCTCTCTAAGCCATGGGGGCAGAGGAGCTGCTTCACTTCAGATCTGGGTTTGTGAGGCATTGATGGTGACGGAGAGACAAGTTGCTCAGTCCCACTGAGGCACGGCAGTAACGCAGACAGGCCAGTACTGAGGGCTCAGATGTGCAGCCAGGCCTTGGGCAATATGTCTCTCTGCTCAGACACATCCATGTCTAAGAAGCCATGTGGGGATTTAGAAACTCTCACTACTCTATCAGGGTCTGATGGCAGCCACAGAAAGGCTGCTGCCACCTGGCCAGGCCCTCCACACTGGCTGCCTCACCGGGAGGCAGAGAGTAACACGAGTTATTGTGTCAATGGGGGTTTGTAGGAGAGTCGTGAACTGCCGGGGTGGCTAGGTCTCTATACTGTTTCGGTCAGTAAGTCTGTAAGAGTATACACCTTCAGCCTCAACCTCTCAGCTGCCACCGCCCACAGCCTGCCACCGTTGTCACCGCCGCTCCACCACCACCTGCCACCATTGCCACTGTCTCCTGCCGCCTGCCACCACTGCCACTCAGTTCCTGACCTTGAGGCTGTCCCCTCTGCACAGTGCCTGCGGGTTCCACGAAACACGGATGTTCCCAGGCTCTACTACGCTCCCTTTATTTTTGTTTTTTTTTTTTTTTTACATTTACTTGTTTATCCTGTGTGTTAGTGGGGGGGGGGTGGGGACTGTTGGGGAGCACACGTGTGCCACAGTGCACACGTGGAGGTCAGAGGACAACTTGCAGGAATCGGGGATCAAACTCAGGCTGTCAGGCTGGAGAACAAGCGCCTTCCACTGCTGAGCCAGCTCTCAGGATCCTGGCCCACATACCCCGTGTCTCTTGTTTAGCTGTGTCAAGTCGGGTTCAGATATGGGAGCTTCGAGCAGACATTGGAATCTGAGTGTTTCTCTTAGCAGCAATCACACTGCTGGGTCTGTCTGCCTACCTTCCGAGGCAGCTTCCGCCCCTCTCCGCCTGGGCATCACTGCCCACCCCTGGGAGCCAGAGCTGCTGGCTGTTCAGAAAGCTGATGTGCACAGGGCACAGGGAGACCTGCGTGGGTGCGAGCAGCATGCGAGGATCCCAGACTGACTGCTCTAATCCTGTTTTGACTGGTGTAATCTGGTTTTAGTGGGCGTTGATGCAGGAGGTTAGCACTGACTATACTAGTTTCTGCTGTTTCTCTGGTGGGCTCAGCTGGAGCACACTGGAGTCTGTTGGACTTTTCTGAGGTCCTGGCTATTTCGCTTCGGATAAGTATACTAACAGTAGACACTTGTTTTGCATTTGTGCTAAGTCAATATTGCCAACCGCATCTCAGAGCTAAAAGTCCATATGCTCCTGTAACAGCCTTTCAGGAAGGTGACGCTGAATTTACACATGGAGAAACAGAGGCACAGGACTTCCTCTGACTCCAGAGTATCTGTATGATACTCTGTCACTGCAGAGTGAGTGAGTACATGGACCCCCGCTTCAAGGTGTTTTTTCTCTTGAGAGTCTGCTGTGCAGATTGGCCACTAACTCAAGGTCTCCTGCCTCAGCCTTCTGAGTGCAGAGTGCAGGCTTCAACATCTGGCCTTGGGATGATTCGATGTGTCTGAACCAGTTTATTTCCAGTGGGCTGCTTTGTGCTGGTCTGTTCTTTACTTGGCCTTGATTTTGGCACGTCTCAATTGACACACAAGATCTAAGGTCTCGACCATCACTGAAGTGGGGATCGCTGTGTTAGTTTCCCAGGCTTGTTAAAATTCCACCAGCTTGGCTGTTTAAGATGACAAAACTGTAGGGCCTTCTTCCTTTCTCCCCTCCTTTTTTTCTTTTCTCTTTTCTGAGACAGGGTTTCATGCAGCCCCAGGCTTGAACTCCTGATTCCCCTGCCTCCACCTCCCTAGGGCTAGAATTACCAAGTGTGCACCACCACACCCAGCTTGCAAGGGCTTTTCCCCAACTCAGGTCACATTCTATAAGGTCAGGGGATAGGATGAGATGTGTCCTTCTGAGAGCCCCCAATCCTTCAGGTCACATGCGATGTTTTCTCCAAAGAGAAGAAAAGAGATGCTTCAGGGAGCGCACCCTGCCACTGGGGGCTTATGGGTTGTGATAGGGATAAAAGGGAAAGTGTAACCCACATCCTTGGCCCGGGAAGAGCCCTTACACTTATCGGGACTCATATGTTTGTTGATCTTCCTGGCTGGGACAAGGGAGATTTCCCGGAAATGTAAGTGAGATGTGGAACCGCTCCTGTAAACAGGCATTGGAATAGTGCCAACTCCGAGGAGCCTCAGCCACGGGCTCCTGTAAACAGGCATTGGAAAGCATCAGCCCCGAGATTTGCCTGCAAGGATGAGGCTGTTGATGCTGGACTTTGTGCTGCAGCGAAAGCGAGTCCAGCTGAGGGCAGTGGATAATTAGGGAAGGAGGAGTAGGACCAGGTTGAGTTGTCGATAAGTCCGGCTACTTGGGAGGCCGAGACAAGAGAAACACAAGTTCAAGGCTGGCTCTGGCTATAGCATGAGTTCGAGGCCAGACTGGGCACCTTAGTGAGGCTGTGCCTCAGTATAAGGAGTAAAAAGGACTAGAGGTGCATCTCGGTGGAGAGCACTTGTCTAGCATGCAGGAGACCCTGTGTTCAACCTCCGCTACCACCAAAGAAAAAGAGAGGGGGCCATCACCTCCAAGTGTCCCAGAATTCCTGGCACAGGGTCTGAAGAACTAACAGTCTAGATGTGACTGAAGGTGGGGACATGGTGTCTTTGCACAGCAAGCCAACGTCAGCACTCAGGGGCCCTGAGGGCTCAGTGGGTTTCTAACACTCCTGGCACAGACCTATGACAGAGAGAAAAAGCTGTCTTTCCTCTCTCTGCATCTCCTGGCTTCCGCCCACAAGTGGCAACCCAATCCTCAGCGTGAGAGCCGGTCTAATCCTTTGAAGATTGGCCGCTGCAGAGGCGGTGTGGTTGGGGTTCCTGGGGCACGGTCCCCAGCCCCTGCTTTGTCCTGGACCTATGGGTGGCAAGTTCAAATGTCTTTCTGAGGTTTGACTTTCTCGTCTACAAGCAGAGTTAACGATGTTAGAGAGAGAGAGAGGCATCCTTGGTGCCTGGGGAGAAGGACAAATAGCATGCCGTGGAATAGCTCGCTATTGACAGACTAGGGTCACTTCTCTACAAAGCCACGGTCAGCGCTTCAGCCACTCATCCTGAGTGGCCAGAGTCCCAGCATGCAAGAGGCCCTGGGCTTGATTCCCAATTATCACCATCCCCACCACACACACACACAGACACACACACACAGATACACACACAGACACACACACAGACACACACACTTACTCTTCCCTTCTTGGTAAACCCTTCCTCCATGTCTCCAATTCCTTCTTCTAGGCCTTCTCCATTAGCACAGAACATGGTTTTATTTTATTTCATTTTGAGACGAGGTCTCCTGGAGCCTGGGTTGGCCCTGAACTTGTGATAGACTGCTGAGGATGACCTTGAGATTTTGATCTTCCCACTTCCACCTCCCCAGTGCTGAGATCACAGGCACGGGAGCACAGTTTGGGTTTTATGGCTCCCATGTTTGGACAAAACCCTCGCTTGACCTGCTAGGCCCTTCCATTCAGTGCTAATTCTCTGGCTTCTGCCCAATAAAAATTTGCCAACAAATTGCCTCTGCTTCTGTTCTCCAAGTCACTGGCCCTACTATCCACTGGGATGGTGTACCCTCCTAGTCACACACACACACACACACACACACACACACACACACACACAAACACACACTGCCTCAGTAAGGCTGTCCCAGCCAACTTGCTCCTACTTCCTTGTTGGCTAATCCAGGGCCATCTGGCCTCAGGTCACACAACTCATCTCTCTCCTTTCTCAGTGCTGGAACTGCACCCAGGGCCTCCCATAAACAGACTGCGTGCCCCCTCCCCCTACACCCACACATACGGGTTTCCTATACCTCACTGGCCACTCCCTCCTCCTGGACAGAGGTTCTGAGATGCTATCACACTATGTTGAACCTGCTTGAACTCTGGGTTCAAATCTTCCTTCCTCCTGCCTCAGCCTCACAAATAGCTGGGACCCATGGGTAGGAGGCTTCTCTGCCAGCCCCTTCTATGGGAGAACCCAAGGCCTGGGGTTGCTTTCTCCCTTCTGATCCTGGCTATGAGTCCCCACAGGTCATCCTGGCTCCCTTCCTAGAGGCTATCATGAGCCAACTCAGATTCAAGGGGGCTCCGCCCCTCAGTAGGCAGGAGAGCAGGGCTTTGGCAGCCAAGCCTGGTTTCCACTCTCTCTAGTCCCTGGCATCCCGCTCTGCAGCAAGTCTGGTCAATTTCATCTCCACGATATGCCACAAACAGGCTCCACTTCTGATTGCCGCTATCACTGGCTCATTCCAGCCTCAGCACCAGGAGCCTAGGTTCCCCCACTGCCTCCCACACAGCCGTTTAGAATCCATGCTTGGCCCGTGACAGTCTCTTCTCTACTGAACATCAGTGAGAACCTCTATGTGTTTAAATCAGACTAATTAGCCGGGCAGTGGTGGCGCATGCCTTTAATCCCAGCACTCGGGAGGCAGAGGCAGGCAGATCTCTATGAGTTCGAGGCCAGCCTGGTCTAGAAGAGCTAGTTCCAAGACAGAAACCAAAATAGCTACAGAGAAACCCTGTCGCGAAAATCCAAAATAAATAAATAAATAAACCAGACTAATTAATTAATATTAGTTGGTGGGTTCTCCCTAGGTAGCCCAGGCTGGCCTCAAACTTACATTCCTCCTGCCTCTACCTCCCGAGTACTAGGATTGCAGGTGTGTGCCGTCAATCACCTTGGGCTTTGCTCAGACTTAAGTCTCCTCAGTTGCAGAAAATAACCCCAGCTCCCTTCTACAGCCAGGCTCCTCACTGCTCGTCTGTCCCGCCCTCCTGCTCCAGCACACTCAGCTGCGGGCAGCCTCAGGGCTTTTGCTCCTGAGCATCTGGTGTCCTGGAATACCTGTCCCCACCCGAGGCCTGTGTTCAGAGTCTCCTTTTGCAGACGTCAGCTCAGACACTGCCTGACCTCTGAGATCACAGTGACCTGTATGACTCCAGGGTTTATGCAGAGCTTCACATTGCTTGGCATTTGTGACATCTGGCCTGCTTATTGACTGTCTCTGTGTCTATCCGCCCATCCCCTTCAGGATTTCACAGTGGGACCTGGGTCTGTGCAACTCAATCCTCAATGTTCCTTACCTGCCGCAGAACCTGATACATAGTTGGAGTTCAACAAATACTCGTTGAATATATAATAATAATATAAAAAACCTGACGCAAGTGTTCTTAGCTATGGTTTCTATTGCTGTGATGAAACACCATGACCAAAAGCAACTTGTGGAGGAAAGGGTTTGTTCCCCTTATGCTTCCAAGTCACTGTCATGGAAAGCAGTTAGGACAGGAACTCAGTAGCAGGAGCCTGGTGCAGGAGCTGATCCGGAGGCTGTGGAAGAGCGCTGCTTACTAGCTTGCTCCTCCATGGCTTGCTCAGCCTGATTTCTTATACAGCCCAGGATCACCAGCCAAGGGGTGGTCCCACCCACAATGGGCCAGCCCCTCCCCATCAATCACTAATTAAGAAAATGCTCTACACGCTTGCCTACAGCCTGATCTTACGGAGGGAGGCATTTTCTCACTTTGGGCTTCTCCTGGAAGACTCTAGCTTTTGTCAAGTTGACACAAAAGCCCGCCACCAAAACCAGTATGACATGGCATGATACAATGTGGTCCCTCGGGGTCAGTATGTCGTCCCCAGGACAGTCATGTCCCACTACACTTACTGTGTGCCACTAGGCCTTGAGGAATTTTTTTTTTCTTCTGAAATGGTCTCAAGTAGCCCAGGCTGTCCCTAAACTTACTATGTAGCTCAGGACAATCTTGAATTCCTAAACCTCCCTCCTCTACCTCCCAACCCTCTACCTCCCCATCCCAAACCCTGCTGGCAGGTGCCACCCACCAGTTTATACAGTGCTAGGGGTCCAGCCCAGGACTTTGTGCTCACGAGGCAAGTACTCTACCAGCTGAACTCCAGGAGAGCGTTAGAAACACAGCCCTGTGCCGGGACAATTAGCACACCCCAGGCAAGCTCAGCACACCACAGTAGACCCCAACACTCTGTGACACTGCACCTGGCTCAGACTTATGACTCGGTCTCCAGCATCATTGCTTGAAGCCCTGGACTTGTCCAGGTGACCAAGGGGCATAGAGAAACCTACTTAGCCTTGGCCGGAGTGCTGTCTGGGCTGCTCAAGTCCAGAGACCTGGTGGGGCGTGGCTGCCCAGCTCAACTCCTAGAGAATAGGCCACTGGACTCCAGGAGCAGTAGGGAGAAGTTTGGTGTCTCTATGGAAACCAAAGGAGGCCAGGCCTCTGCTGTGGGTCCTTAGACATGTTGTCACCCCGTGGCTTCCCCTCTCCTGCAGAAAAAAAGCAAGTTCAAGAAAGCTTCTGGGAAGTTGTGGTAATAGGTAGAAAACCAGGACCCAGAGAGGGACAGCCTACTTAGGGTCCCATGAGCGGGAGGACAGAGTCACTACAGAATCTCAGGCCCTCTGCCTCCTGGGAAGACCAGAGGGCAACAGAAGGGACCTTGCTGGTGTCCCATGCATGCTGCCCTATCCCAGTCTCTAGGACAAGGTTCCATTCTGAGCAAAACTTAGAGAGTGAGTCAGGAGGGTGGATGGTTCCTTGGAAAAGGAAAGTGGGGTGTCTGGCACCCCCAGGCTCTGCCCTTTTCCTCTGCTTCTTAGCCAAGGAATCTAGTGAGTCATGAGATTCCACTGAGGTGGGCTCAGAGCCAAACTCTGTGATGACAGAGGTGAGGGGTGGAGGGGAGATCCGGTCTGCCCTCCTCCCTGCTCCAAGTTCCTGTCTCCTGTGCACAGACAGACGCAGACAGACAAACAGACAAACTCCAGACAGACCCAGCTAATCCACAGGCACTAGCAGACAGGTGTTCACAAGCAAAGGGGCTTTCAACCACACTGAAGCAGCAGCAGCTTACACTGGGCACACGGACAGGCAGACCCAGGATAGACACAGGGCCACACACTGTCCACACAGCTATGGGGCACAAGTACACAGGAGCATAGCAGGCAAGCAGGTAAATTGGTAGACCCAGATAGACAAGAACTGGCAGAGAGTCAAAAGATCCAGGTACACAGGAATACAGCAGGACACACACACACACACACACACACACACACACACACGTCACAGTCATACAGCAGTTTACAGGGAAGGGGTACTCTTGGGCAAAGATAGACCCAATGCTGTGGCTCCCAGTCTCGGAACTGTGAGACTGACCCATGAAAGTAGGTACCCGGGCCTGGGTTCGGGTGAAGCTAGCCTCCTCCCAGGGGACATGATGTCCGCTGGTTCTGCGGAACCTGCCTTGCAGTAAGATGGATGGAGAGCAAACAGGAAAGGGGGCTTCCCACCCAGCAGGGTGTTGAGACCTGTCATGGTGACTAAGGATGCCTGGGGAGAGAGTGTTGGCAGAGCACTAGGGAGCCTGTGTTCCGGCTATGTGACCTTAGATAAGTCTGTGCTCGCTTGTGCCTCCAGCCCCCATCGCCAGAGTGGCCTTGAACTGGCTACAAACCTGAACTTCTGATCCTTCTGCCTCACCTCCTGAGTGCTGGGAATACAGACATGTGCCACAGAACAAGTATTTATTGTGTATGTGTGCGCGTGCACACGTGCGTGCGCGGGCACACAAACGTGCACAAGCATGCGTACACAGCCTTGCTGCCATGCATGCTCGCGTGGGCAGTCTCTATGCATTAGAAGTATGACGGCAACTTTGTGGAATCTATTCTCTCCTTCCACTGCCTAGATTCCAGGGGCTGAACTCAGGCTATCAGACTTGGTGGCAAGCACCTTCACCCACTGAGCCATCCCACCAGCCTCATGCTTTTTATATGCTGCTGGGCTTGAACCCAGGCCTTCCGGCATGCTGAACGAGCACTCTTCCCAAGGAAGCTACATCCCAGCCCGAGTCTGTTCTCTTGAGCCTCGGTTCATCTTTTAGGCTTTGTCCTCTCAGGTCCTGTCCATGCGTTGGGTGTTTCTGTACCCTAGACATCAGGGCACAGCACCAATGTCCCCGCAGCAGGGGGTGATTCAGCCACAAGTACCCCCTTGTGCTGCTCTCTCACCCTCCGCAGAGGTGACCGCTGAGGGGAGGGGACAGAGAGGACAGAGTTGCCCAGGAGCACTAAGGGAATCCTGATACTCCTGCTTGCCCCCGAGCAGGATGGGACAACTGTCCAGGTGTGGTGTCCTTCCTCCACCGAGTGAGTCCTCTGGCCCTGGGCCCAACCTGTTGGAAGAGGGAGCTTGCACAATGGGGAGGCACAAAGTGACAGCCGGAAGGCCCCAGGGACAGAAGCCCCATTGTGAGAGGGCAAGGCAAAGGTTAGGCCAGAAACGGAAGGGGGCTCTGCAGGGGGCCCCAGCTGCCAGGGCTCTTGATGTGGGGCCCTTCAAGGCGCCCCGTGCCAAGAAGGATGCCCTTGGGCCTGGCGGAGGAGGCGGTGCTGGGCAAGGTGCCCACCACACTGGGGAGGGCAGACCCCACAAGGGGCGGCTGGGTACACTCAGCCTCCGCGGCGCACCACCTCCTGGGGAGGAGCTGCCCGGAGTGCCCTGAACCTAGGCAGTTTCCAGAATCATCCACTGGAAATTCCTGTCATTCCTGGGAGCTGCCGTGGCTAGGAGTGGCCCCCAGCCCAGGGTCACTGGGACAAGGATGTGCGCGGCTATTTTTCATCCGGAAGGGCCTGGGGGTTGGCTTAGAGAATTTTGCCCCTAGCTCTCAGTCCCTGTCAAATCCTAGACTCTGATCTCAGTAGCTTCTTAGCTCCCCTTCGCACACCTTGTCGGCCTCCTAAAATGGGCTGGAAAGTCCTTCCTAGTATCAGTCCACAATCCTTTCTCTCCTGAGTTGCAGTTCAGTTCTGCTCCTCAAGAAAAGTCTTCCACTGACAAGAGACCCACAGGGGAGACAAACAGGTGCTCACGGTCCTTAACCAGCCCTCCCTTCGAGCCCCTAGTCGGGAACTACGGGCTACTTCAGGTGCCGACCAGCGGCCCCGCCCTCCCGCAGTCCCTGCTTGGGGCGGGTGCTGCGGGCAGGGCGGTACAAAAAGCGTCCCGCCCTGCGCTCCTCACTTGACTCGGTCTGGCGGTCTCGAGCTTGGAGGCGGAGGCGCGCAGGGCAGCCTGGGTCCAGCCCACACCCCTCACCAGGTAGGGACTCTCCCTGTTCAGAGGGCAGAGGGCATAGAGAGAAGGAACAGGGAGGAGGGGGCACGCAGCGCGAGCAGGACTCGGGGTGGAGAGGCACAAAAAAGAGAGGGTCAGAGGGGCGCAGAGGATCGAAGATAGGACAGGACACATCAGGAGGTGGCTGGAGGGGGACTAGGAAGACACAGAGCCAAGAATCGAAGTCAAATACGTTAGAGGGGTAGAGGGACCAAGGGCAGGGGAGAAGAATGGGTATTGGGAACGTCACAGTTTCCATTTCTTTGCCCTTGACAGTCCCTAGGTGGGTCAGGGAGGGGGCCCATTTCTCACACGTCCCCTGTCCCCATGAGCAGATTGACGCCCAGTACTGAGTTCTTTCCCGGGACTCGGGAATCAAGGTCCGACGTTTCGCTTCGCTGAGCCTCCTGGGAAGGTTCCAGGACACGTGTAGGGAGACCCACTCTTGACGTGTGTAAGGGAGTCTCCAGAACCCAACACCTCTGTCCCCTGACCTCTGTCCTCCCCCGGCCAGGAGGCACCATGTGGGGATGTCGGCTGGGGCTGCTGTTGCTGCTGCTGGCTGGCCAGGCTGCCCTGGAAGCCAGACGGAGCCGCTGGCGCAGGGAGTTGGCGCCAGGACTGCACCTGCGGGGCATCCGGGACGCTGGTGGCCGGTACTGCCAAGAGCGGGACTTGTGCTGTCGTGGCCGAGCTGACGAGTGTGCCTTGCCCTACCTGGGAGCCACCTGTTACTGTGACCTCTTCTGCAACCGCACCGTCTCAGACTGCTGCCCTGACTTCTGGGACTTCTGCCTCGGGGTGCCACCCCCCTTCCCTCCCGTCCAAGGTGGGCACTCGGATAGCATAGAGGGTGGACACCTTGTCAGCTGCAGTCTCAGCGAGCTCAGGAACAAGGCTGATAATGGACATTTCCCGGCTTTGAAAAATGTAGGAATAAAAATCCTCACCCTATTTATTCCCTGCCCTGTTGGAAGTCCCTCCTGTGGTCTTCCTTGGCTCAAGCAACTCTGAAAGAGAAGATCCTGTTAGGACTAAGGTGGCCCTAGGGCAGGCAGGGCAGGCAGGCTTGAGCCCTATCTCCTAGTCAGTACAGGGAAGGCGGCTGCCCCGCCTGCTGACTCACCCTGGGGCTGATAGAGCACACAGGGGCAGCCAGGTTGTCTCAGTCAGGCGATTTTTACCTTAGTTAGGATTCTGCTCCTCTGAGATTGGCCATGTTATTGGGTGACTAAATCTGCTCCTGCCCTCGCCTGCACGTGCGCTTTCCCTGAACGTGATCTTTCCCTGCATCACCCTGCTCCAAGAGGAGAATCAGGAAAGTCCTTCCCACAGCCTGCAGGGGGTGGGGGTGGGGGTCCGGCTAAGGAGAACCCACATCTGGGTTGCTATTACAAAATACTGTGCTATCTTAAGGGAGTTGCTTGCCTTCCCTGGGCTTCAGTTTCTTTCCTCAAGCTCCTTCCATGCCCCAAGTGCAAGTTCCAACTCATTTGAGTGACAAAGGGTACCAGGAATGCCATGGCTGGCATCCAGGTGAAACAGTGGGCCCAAACCGGAGTTCCTGAACCGCTCCAATGTGGCAGTTGGTGTGGGGGCCTGCAGAAATCCCAAGATACTGTTTGTCCTTAGAGTCAGCGAGAGCTGGGATTGGCGTGTGATTAAGATGAGCTGGGCAGGTGTTGGGCGACCTGGCCTCAAGGACCTGGTCATCTCAGCTCCACTTCTCTCCCTCCTGTAGGATGCATGCACGGGGGCCGCGTCTACCCAGTCTTCGGAACCTACTGGGACAACTGCAATCGGTGGTGAGTATGAGAGACTGGGGTGGGCTCACTTTTAGTGCCACGTGGCCTGCAGGCCGGGTGCCAAACCCTGTCGCCCATTCCCGGGGATGTCCTTTTTGTGGTGTGGCATCAGTGTCCGCGTCCGTGATATGGAAACCTTCAAACTGACCACACCATCTCATATAATAGAATTCTAGTCACAAGCCTAGGAGTGGTCAGCCACGGTGGTCTGGCTGGGTGCCACACCTAAGCCGGGACTTTTCCCTCCACCCCTCCTGGTTTGGGCTGGCTTCCCTCCCAGCCTGTCCTGCTGTCACGGGAGAGTCCAAGAAGGGGACGCCAGGAAGGAAACCTCTGATGCAGCATCCGCTGTCCTGGGTGGGATGAGGGTCAGGGATGACTGAGCTGGCCACCAGCCAGTGGCCTGCCGCAGGGCCTTCCCTGGAATGTGCCCTCTCCCCACCCTTAAACCCCTGTTCTTAGCAGCAGGAGGAAGGGGTCATGGGTATCCTATCCTTGGTCTGAGCTGGGAAGGAGAGCAGGTGGGGAACATGGAGGCCTTCCTGGAAACCATGGGGTCTCTGCTGCCCTGAGTTTGCCCCGCCCCTCCCTCTGCCTGGCCTGGGAGGCTCCAGGGAGAAGGAAACTTTTTGGAATGCACTGCGCCTAGCTGTTGCCTTTGCCTCACTGGTGAGGGGTGCCAGGGTCACTGTGGGAATGGGGACCTTGTGTGTATGTGTGTGTGGGTGTTGGCGGGTGTCTGGGTGAGGGAAGGGTGTGTGTGTGTGTGTGTGCTCAGAAGGGCGGGGCGTATCTGCAGAATTCTGCTGTTCTGATAGGGTGGCTGCCAAGGGGTTAACGTTTTCACGGCTGTCCCAGGCCCCTCTGGAATGTTGGGACCTGTTGCTACCAGTCTTGTCTAGACCTGCTTGAACAGCCCTGGGGCTCAAGAGATAGGGACAGGAAAGCATTGGCTGACCCCTTCAGGACAAGGTCCTGGTGGCTGAATCCCACTTGAGAGTGGAAGACTGTCCGTGTACCTTCCAGGCTGGACATCTCCAGCAGGGATGCTTCTGAAGGGCCCAAGAGCTGTTGAAGAAGGTAGAAGAAGGGGCCTCCCTACCCCCACAGGTCCCTCCGGCTCTCTAGAGCACCGCCCGCTGGCTCCAGGGCTAGAGAGCCAGCCATATTGGGGCTTGGCTCCCCTGGAGGCTCCTTATAAGGTGGCATTGGAGGCGGGTGCCCTGGGTTGCCTGGAAGGAGGCTGTTTAGAATCTTGTAATAGCAGAGTTATGAGCTTGTAAAAGCTTCGTAGAATGCCTAGAATTCAAGCCTCCAGCTGATGCCTAATTACTGAAGACCCACTGTGTCGTAGGCACCAGGTTGGGCCCAGGAGGTCCAGCTGGAAGGAGACAGGCACAAGTCTGGACCCATGGGAACTTGTAGTTTCGTAGTGAAGGACATGGAAAAGAAAAAAAAAAACCACACAAATGTTATGACAAGCTGCTGTAGGTGTTCTACAGGGAGAGAGGATGAGGGGGATCCTGGCTTAGAGTGGGGAGGAGAGCGCGGGATGAAAGGAAGGCTGCTCGGGGCTCTCTGATGGCCTGAGCAGAGGACAAACAAGGGACCTATACATGGGGGAAGGAGGGGGCACCACTTAGGGGAAGGCAGGAGGTAGGATAAGGTCTTCTTGGCGGGACCATCAAGCAGCAGAGACTGGAGAAGGCTCAGCCGTGTCCCAGCTTCTGTGTGCCTAAGGAAAGTTCCTTATAGACCTTTAGTCTAACCAGCATTGCTCGTGGATCTGTCTGGCCTCAGAGCATCTGGGGCAGGGACGGCTAGTGAGTTGATCTGGAGTAGGGGTGGCAGCAGAGGAGGAAGGACAGGAAGGTGAGTTCAGGATGTGTGTCTTTGGCATGCTCCGACAGGGGACATGGAAGGTTCACCACTGACCCTGGCGCTCGACAACAGCTGGGTGCCATGTTCTCAGATGAGGACCGTGGGAGGGGCAGACCAGGGGAAGGCTGGGTGGCTTTAATCCGAGATGCCATTACGCATCCCAAGGTGTGGCCAGCTGGACATGAACAGGAGAAGGGGGGCCCAGGGTTTCTGAAGCAAGAACAATAGCCCAAAGTACCCACAATGGGTCAAGCCCTTCCGAGGCCTGGAAATCCCTGGAAAGTGGCACTAAGTGTATTGTCCTCACTTTACAGATAGGAACGAAAGATAGAGGGGGTGGGGCTTTTAAGCAACCTTTCCAAGGCCACAAAACAGGCTAGCAGCGTCCGAACTCAGGAGTTAAACTCTAAAGTCTACTTTCTTAGCCACTTGGCTGTGCCACCTCAAGTCGTTCATTGACCCAACAGATATTGGCTAGGATGCAGGTTGACAGTTCCAGCCATGCTGGATGCTGAGGCAGGAGGATACCAAGTCCAAAGGTAGCCAGAACTCCAGAGTAAATTCAAGGCCAGCCTGCGTAACTTAGTGACACCCTGTCTCAAAATAGAGTCAAAGAAGGCCAAGGGTGTGGCCCAGGGAAGAGCATTTACTTAACATCCATAAGGCCTTGGGTTCAGTCCTAAGGACAATAAAAACAGTACGTGCTGGAAGCTCACCTTGCTCTTGTGTTTTTTTTCTCCTAACTCCTGAAGTGTCCCTAGAGTCTGTGAGGGGACAGGGATAAGTAGACTGGGGATATGGGTCAGTTGGCAGAGTGCTGGCCCAGCAGGTAAGAAACCCTAGGTTCAATCCTCAGCACACGTAAAAGTTGGCATGGGTGGTACAGAGGCAGGGGGATCAGAAGTTCAAGACCACTCTTAGGCTACACAATGAGTTCAAGGCCAACTTCAGCTACCTGGTCCAGGCTGCCAGAAAACAAGGAAAAAGGAAAGCCGTACAAACACCAGTAGGACACTAGGTGTTGGTGGCTAGGGGAATCTGTCAGTCAAGAAAGTGGGCGGAGATAGGACGACCAGAGAAAGCTTCTCTGAGAGGTGACATTTGAACGAGGAATTGGAGAAAATGAGAGGGAGACGTGGAAGATGTGGTTGGAGGAGCAGCTCAAAGGCCCTGGGCAGGAGTTTGGCAGGTATGAACAACCACTGTGGCTGGAGTCCAGGTCTGGGAGGAGTAAGGGTCAGACAGGACGGAAAAACAGATCACATAAGGCTTTGTCACTATGAAGGACTTTGGCTCTTATTCCACGGTGTGAAGCCAGTGGAGGATTGTTACAGAGGACTGGCTTAACAGGATGGCTGCGGCCACCAATTTAAAAATATACTTTGGGAACATGGGCGGCGTACGGTGGAGGCCAGAGGCCAGGACAAGGAGACTGCAGCAGTGATTAGGAGAAAGGTGGTGGGACAGAGGTGGCCGCGGAGAGACTGAGGCAAAGTCTTTACCCCGAATTTGTGTTAAGGTGTGGCTGGATCAGACATGAGGGGTCAAAGGTGACTCCAGGTTTTGAGTCTGAGATGCAGGAAGTCACAGGAGCTGGAACTCACTCTGACCCACATTCAACAGAACCTGTGCTGCATCCCCATACAGGTGATGCTGAGGAGCACTGAGATCCAGGGCAGCGGGGATGAACTGTAAACTTGCTAGACAATGGTGGTGCATGCCTTTAATCCCAGCACTCGGGAGGCAGAGGCAGGTGGATCTCTGTGAGTTCGAGGCTAGCCTGGTCTACAGAACGAGTTACAGGATGGCCAGGACTACACAGAGAATTCCTGTCGAAAATACAGGGACTTGACTACAGTATAGTTGCTGGTACAGAACCCCACGCCCACGTGAACCTCCAAGGTTCCTCAGGGGCCCCTAGCCCTACTCATGATTTCTTCCTTTCTGTCTGTCTTTCTTATCAGCACCTGCCAGGAGAAGGGGCAGTGGCAGTGTGACCAGGACCCATGTCTCGTGGACCCAGACATGATTAATGCCATCAATCGGGGCAACTACGGGTGAGAGGCTCTGGGCACGGCACTGGTGGGCTCAGGAGCGCACATGCATGTCCACGTACGTGATCCTTAGACATGGTCACTGTGCTAGGCGCACACACGCTGGATTTTACTTCTCTGTGCCTTGTAGCCGTCATGCGTTAGCCCCAAAGCTTCTGGCCTTGCTAGGTCTGTTACTTCTCTTTACCGTCTCTCCTCCAGGTGGCAGGCTGGGAACCATAGTGCCTTCTGGGGCATGACCCTAGACGAGGGCATTCGCTACCGCCTGGGCACAATCCGCCCGTCTTCCTCCGTCATGAATATGAATGAGATTTATGTAAGTCCGCCCTTGCCCACATCCTCACCATCTTTCTCCCGGGTGGCTTAGCGCATCATGGATAATGTGGCTTACCTTGCTCTGCCAAGGGGCTATCCCCTAGGACGAGGCTGTATGTCCCTGGGCATATAGGTGCCTTCTCTGGCAGTGTTGGGGTTAGCTTCTAAACCTACTTCTGGTGGCAGCCCCTCCCGCCTTCCTCAGCCTGGGAAAAATGCTGTTGGTCCCAGTACAGCTGGGTCAAGACCCAAAGGGTCAGGGGTCACCTTGGTATTTTAGGAAACGAGGGACAGACAGTCTTCCAGCTCTGGCCAGAAAGCAACAATTCTCGGAAAAAATGCCGACTCAGTGAAGCCCCCAGGGAGGAGGGGGCTTCTGTTTTCCCACCAGTCAAAGAGGGGGGAAGACTTCACGCAGCAGGCTTGGGTGGGGCTTGTGCTGTCCCTCAAAGAAGACGGAGAGAGGCCGGGGACTTCTACTCAAGGCCAGGGTGACCAGCCTCTGGCCCTGCCTTTCTCCCTGGGGCTGATTGCTGTTTTCTGCTGTTTGTCTTGGCGGCCTGCCTGATCACGGGACTTTACTGTTTCTTCCCGCCCCAGTCCTTTGGGGCTTGAAGGCCACTGCTGTGGCAGGAAGGAGGGTGTGGCTCACCAGAAGGTACAGAGAGAGTGGCAGGAGCTGAAAGCAGGAGCTGGTGGCCCTGGCCTAGGCATCCCTGCTGCTGGCTGGCCTTGGTGACTCATTTGCTGAGTAGGCCTCATTACCCCTGTGTGATCTTTGGGGGACCCCACTCAAGGTCAAGTTGGAAGTAACTGGCTCCCTCCCCGCACCCCAGGACAGCTCCAGAACCAACTGCTGGAGGCTCTGGACTTTCAGCGTCCCCCAAAGCCTGGGCTCCAAGGACAACAAGGAATGCTAGGAAGCAAGTGTCATCACTATTGTCTTACAGATGGTGCCGGGCCAAGGGGAAGCACTACCCAGGGCCTTTGAGGCTTCTGAGAAGTGGCCCAACCTGATCCATGAGCCACTGGACCAGGGCAACTGCGCAGGCTCCTGGGCTTTCTCCACAGCAGGTGTGTCTAGGGGGAGGAGCTAGTACCAGAGAGGAGGGCCATAGCCCCGCCTCTGACAGCACCTTTTACCTCTCCCACTAGCTGTTGCATCGGACCGGGTCTCCATCCATTCTCTGGGACACATGACGCCCATCCTGTCACCACAGAACCTGCTGTCCTGTGATACCCACCACCAGCGGGGCTGCCGAGGTGGGCGTCTTGATGGCGCTTGGTGGTTCCTGCGGCGCCGAGGGTATGCAACAGGGGCTGTGGGCTGGAAGAAGACGAGGCACCCTGAAGAGCCTGGGCTTTCGGGTGCCAGGCATCACGGTCTTCGCTCCCTTCTTCAGGGTGGTGTCTGACAACTGTTACCCATTCGCCGGCCGTGAGCAGAACGAAGCCAGTACCACTCCTCGCTGTATGATGCACAGTCGCGCCATGGGGCGGGGCAAGCGCCAGGCTACTTCCCGCTGCCCCAATAGTCAGGTTGATTCCAATGACATCTACCAGGTCACCCCTGCCTACCGCCTGGGCTCCGATGTACGTCTAAAATAAACATGGGGAGGGGGCAGAAGCAAGAGTTGGGGGGTTTGGCCGGCTAAATCTTACCTTGATGGACCTCCTTCCCCAGGAGAAGGAGATCATGAAGGAGTTAATGGAGAATGGCCCCGTTCAAGGTAAACACCCCTAGCCTGTCCCTGGTTCAGGAGCTTCCTGCGGGAGGCTGGGCACAGGACCTACAGCTTTAGGCGCCGGGTGCAGTGGAACAGGAGTGGAAGCGGGTCCATTCCCCCTTCCTTGCAGGAAGCTCCTGGAAAAGTCAGTCTCTATCATGAGGCCCCAGAGTCTCAGCATCAGAACCTGTACTAATGGGCCGGGCGCCCTCACTGTCTCTGCCCACAGCGCTCATGGAAGTACATGAGGATTTCTTCTTGTACCAGAGCGGCATCTACAGTCACACACCTGTAAGCCAGGGGAGGCCGGAGCGGTACCGCAGACATGGGACTCACTCGGTCAAGATCACAGGGTGAGGTTCCTGTGCGCACACAGGACTAGGAGTAGCGGGGTTTACACTGGGAATTCTTTGGAACTCTTGGAGTTTTCTGCGGAGCTGAGGCTGCCCCTCCCCTCCTCCTGTTGCCAAAGAGAGAACCGACACAGAGAGGAGGGGCTGGTTGCAGGGATGCGTGGACAGTGGGGAGCTCTGAAGGGTGTCTGGGAACAGTGACCAGCGCCTCCTTGAAATAGAGGTGAGAACGCAAGGGTGGAGAAATACACCTTAATCCCAGCATTGAGGGGACGGTGGCAGAAGAAGAACAAGGGTTTAGTCTTTACATAGCAACTTCAGGTCCAGTCTGGGCTATTGTGAGACCTTGTCTCAAAAAAAAAAAAAAAACAAGAAAACCCTCAAGGGTTGTTTACCACTTGTCCCAACTCTGGCCAACTCGGAGTGATGGAGGCTATGAAAAGAGGGGTGAACACTCAAGTGCCCGCTGCATTCAGATTTCAGAAGTGACAGGGGCACCAGATCTCATTATGGATGGCTGTGAGCCACCATGTGGTTGCTGGGAATTGAACTCAGGACCTCTAGAAGAGCAGTCAGTGCTCTTAACCTCTGAGCCATCATAAATAAATAAATCTTTAAAAAAAAAAAAAGAAAGAAAAAATCAGAAGTGACGGGTGGGTGAGGGGTGCTTTGTTCGGGTGCTGAGACCTGGTGCAATCAGCACCTGCTCCCTCTTGCTTTGCCACTAGGTGGGGAGAGGAGACGATGCCAGACGGGAGGAGGATCAAATACTGGGTGAGTCCCCGGTACAAAGCTGAGCCCCACATCCCCTGCCCTCCTGGGCCCTGGCCCATCCCTGGCCTCATGTCTCTCTCCTTTTCACTTCCAGACTGCTGCCAACTCATGGGGACCATGGTGGGGTGAGAGGGGCCACTTCCGAATCGTGCGTGGCACCAACGAGTGTGACATCGAGAGCTTCGTGCTTGGCGTCTGGGGCCGCGTGGGAATGGAGGACATGGGGCATTAATGACGGGCAGCCACTAGGTGGGATCCACAGCTACGAAGAGGCCTTAGGGGCCACACCTGATGAAGCCTTGGGTGCAGTCAGGGGAACCAGGTGCTAATTCACAAACACACAGATCCACTAATGCCGCATCCGGCCTGGGAGCCAGAGATGAGTGAGGCTGGAGGAGGTCCCAGACATCACAGCCAGAACTGGAGAGGGCCTGGTTTGGAAACTGCAGGGAGTATAGATCCCAGGCCCCTGGTCCACCAGTCCGAGACCACAGGAGCTAAGACACCCCACTCTTCCTACTACTTAATCCCATTCCCATTTTCTTAACTTTTTTCTTTTCGGTTGTTCCTTCCCATCTTCCTGGTCTCCATTCTGGCTGTACCTTTCCAAAACTTCCAGTACTGTTTTCTTAGTCTTTAAATATATTTATTTTTCTTTTCACCATTTTAAAATAAAACCAAAGTATTGATAATTACAGTGTCTTGGACTCTTCAAGGTGAGAAAACCAAGTCAGAGCCAATGTGGCCCACGGCTAGGCTAGACAAGAGAAAGAATCGCCCTAAAGCTGGGAACGCGGGCACAGGCTTGTGATCCCAGCACTTGGGAGATGGAGGCCTGAGGGCCTGAGTTCTAGGTTATTATTGGGTTAGGTAGCAAGACTGAGGACAGCCTTGGAGTACATGAGACCCTGAAGAAAAAGGAAGTGGAGGGATGAGGGGCGGAAGAATGCATGCCACTGGGTGACAGGCATGGATGGACGGCCAAAAAAATCTGTCCTTCTATTTCTAATTGTCGATGCCGAGTTACGTGGAGGAGGGGCCTGGATAACATGCCCTTTGACCCTCAGAGGTGGTCTGCCCTTTCAGATGCTGAGTCAGCACTGCCCAGGCAATTGGGGGGGTGTGGTCCAGTCTTCCAATCAACAGAAGCAATCCAGCAGGCAGAGAAGCAGGACCCTCCTCTCTCCCTGCTCCTGAGACAAATCCTCTCCCCGCTGTATATCCCCAGGCTCCCAGTGCCTACCAACTCCATCCCCTCCCCTCCTCTTCTACCCCCTCCCTTGTCTTTCTTACCCTCTCCTTTCCTTTCTGTGAGAGTCATATACAGTCAGGACTGCTCTCCCATCCCAGGCTTCACCCTGATTTCAAGGCCCCAGAGACCTGTCTTAACTGACCGCTTACCCTGTGCCCAGGTGGTACACACTGCCTACCATGTACACACCTGCAATCACAACACTCGGTGGATGCAGGAAGCTGCGGAGCAAATCCTGGGTCTGGAGACCCTGTTAGAATGTGACAGCCCCAGGACCTCTCTGTTCCTCAGATGACAGCTCATACCCAGACTCTAAGAACTTTCTGGTCTCCAGGCCCTCCCCTGCCACTCATTTCAAAGCCAGGTCCCTGTATTCACGTGGTCCCTGTAAAGGACAACTGATACAGAAGATGCTGCGCCAGGGCCACGCCCACCCCAGCACGGATTAGACACCACCTCTCCCAGCTCTCCTCTGCCTGCCCTTTCACCTCGTATTTGCCTTGTGTGTGCATTTGCGCTAGAAGCCCCCAGAGTCCATCAGGAGTCGGTTCCTTGTTCTTCCATGGAAAGGTTCTCACGTAGCGAGTACCCCAGGCTGTCCTCGAACTCTCAGTGTGACTGATGATGACCTTCAACTGATCCTCCTGCCTCTACCTCCCAAACACCGAACTGGCGGCAAGCACCGCCACACCCTATTGACCTTCCAGTTTATTCTTTCACCTTCCTCTTCCCTTTGTAGGCTAGCTGTGGGTCCCTCTGGGCGTAGATGCCAGTAATGTGCAAGGAGCTGTCTGGAGGACCGGAGAAGGGAGCTCCTAAGTCACCAGCGGAGCGAGGTCCGCACCGAGGGCCCTGGCAGCCCACAAGCATCACCTGAAAGGAATGCGGGGCGGCCCGATAAGCGGTTGCCTTTGTCTCGCTTCCTGTTTGCTGGACGTCCCGAACTCGGGGCCCTGGTCAGCATGTCCCAGGACTCAAAGCCCAGGGCGATCTTGGAACAGCGCAAGTGGGAAGTTCCGAGGGGGCACGCAGGCCCTCTCCTCCCCTCCGAGGCTGTGGCCCAAGACGCACCCTGATGGAAAAACCCCATCCCGGAATAGCTGTAAATTTCTACTAGGACCTTTAGCGGAAACCGTGGGGTGCCGGGAAGGAAACCGGACCAGAGAGGCAAATCGGATGCGGCCGATTTGCCAGCTGAAGCTCCCCTGTGCCCCGTGGACCCCTATGGATTTCACCCAGGTCTGCCCGCACTTCTTCTAAGCTGGGGGATGGTGGGAATGGAGGTGAGAGGCCTCAGCAGGTGCGCTATGCACCCCCGTTCCCAGCCACCCCTGTTCTCTGCACTACTGATGGGTGTACTGCCATGCTGAGGGGTGCCCCAGTGCCCCTTAAAGTGAGCCCATAGAGAAATCCTTCCCACTCCATGCCTCTGCCCTTGCTGTGTGTCCTGAGGTTAACCCATCCTCTTAGATCTGGCCTGACATCTTTAAACAAATACAGACTGATCCACACGGCTGGATAGAACAGGTCAGGTTTGTCTGTCTTCAATGGAGATACCAGCTGCCATACTGCTCAGTGCTCAGAACATTTTGGTTTTGGTCAGGGTCTCATGTAGCCTCAAACTCTCTATGTAGCTAAGACTGACCTGAACTTCTGATCTTCCACCCAGTTAATGGTGTGGTGCTGGGATCGAGCCCAGAGCTGCGTGTATGCTCTGCAAACACTGGACCGACTGAATTTCGAAGCTCAGTGAACAGTAACAGCCATGATCACGTGAAGGAATTGGACGTGTTCATGAAAGATTTTCATGGTGAGCTGTACATTGGTTGAGAGCTTTGCCCACAGATGTCTGCAAACACGCCGTTTGGGATCTTTTTACATATATTACCTCATTTAAGTCTTTAAAATAAACAGTTTCTGGGCTCAGTAGATGGCTTAGCCCTTAAAGGTGAAGGATGTGATGCTCTAGCAGTCGCCCCAAGCTCTGGTTCCAGCATCCTCATCAGGCAGCTCACAACCACCTGTAACTCTAGCTCCAGAGGATCCAGCATCTTCTGGTTTCCTTGGGCAACCACACACATGTGGTACACACACAAGCACACATGGTATATATACACACACACGGCATTTACACACATATCTATGGGGCATATACACACATGCACACATGGTATATACATACACACATGGCATTTACACACATATATGGGGCATATACACACATGCACACATGGTATATACATACACACATGGCATTTACACACATATATGGGGCATATACACATACGTGGCATATACACACGTACACACACGGCACACACATGACATATATACACATACACACATGTGGGTCATATACACATACGTGTCCTACATACCCAAATAATAAATAAATATTTTTAAGGTTTCTTTTGCACTCAAACAGAGACTGGTATGTTGACGATCATCAGCTCAGTAAACAGGTGAGACAGGATCCAACTGAGGGTACCTCAACCCTCAGTCATCTGATTTGGACTAAGGATGGCAGTGAAGATGGGTAGAGAGGGGCTGGGGGGGGCACAATGGCTCAGTTCACAAAGTACTTGCCATGCAAACATAAAGACTAAAATTCTGATTCCCAGCCTCCGTGTAAAAGCCGGGCAAGTGTGATGCTCTGCCTGTAATCCCAGTTCTCCAGGGCTGGAGGCAGAGATAAGGGATCCCAGGAGGGGCTAACCGGTTAGCATTAGGGAGGAATGATAGAGCAAGGGGGCCAATGTCAGCCTCTGACCAGTACATACCACACATATGTAAACACACGTATATACACATATGAATACACACACGTATACACACACGTATACACACATATGAATACACACACGTATACACACATATGAATACACACACATGTACACTACATATATACACCACACACACACATACACACACACACAGAGTACTGATAGTCCAACACCCTTCCCCAGTCTCTTTACCTGTCTGAAAAACTCTTGCTCATCCTTGACAACCCACATACGTGTCCCTCCTCCTCCCACCTCAGCCAAGCCTGTCCTGACAGCCACCCTCTAGGACTGCACGCAACATCTGGATGCCACCTTCCGGGGCTACACCCAACATCTGGATTAGCCCCCTGGTACAGAGAATGCACTTGCTGACCACTTCTCCCACAACCCAACGGGGCAGGATCTTTATTAGCTCAGCTCAGTCCTCTCCCGCTGCTCCCCAGCATGGCATCTGGCTTTCCTTCTGGTCTCCTGAGAGTCTCTGCAGGGTTCCAAGGCACCTGACTCTAATCCCGGCAACCACTGCGAAGTCCTGTCACTTCACGAGAACTGAAGCTCCATATCCTCCTGATATCTTGCCAAGCCCTATCCCTGCCTGGTGTCCATTTAGGGAAAGGAATTCATGAGGCCTGAGCTACAGTGGGCCAGGCTTGGGACTAAGCACGGTCCTGTTAGTTGCCTAGGTCCCATCCATGCTTGGTGAGGAAGTATGGCTCTTGAAATCCAAAGCCAACCGGCTGGGGACTCCTGGAACCAAACACAGCTACCACCAAGGCCCCAATACTATTAGGTGATTCTCACTCTCTCTCTTCCTCTGCCTTTTAACTTACGTTTATTTATCTACTCTGTTTGTGCGTGGGTGGGTGCCCCTACGGATGTCAGAGGACAACTTGTAAGAAGTTGATTCCTTTTTCCTGTGTGGCTCCTGGGACTGGAGCTCAGATCATCAGGGGCAGTGGTAATCAGCCAGCACCTTCACTTGCTGAACCACTTAGCAACTGACCGCCCTTCTCCCTTCTTTTTAGATCCCTCTTCCAGGAAGAAGGCATGGAGCCAGTGATGGCTCCTGAACCTCCAGCCCACAGCCATTTTCTCTGGATTAACTTAGCTCTCGTCCGGCGTCTACCTATAGGCTAATCACCTATGGGCAAGGGACAAGGTCACAGACCCTTAGGAAATAGGCACGGTGGGAAGGGGAGCTCCCCAAGGACAGAGAAGTCTACTGTTCCCCTGGAATACTGGACAAAGGACAGAGTGTGTCCTCAACAGCCCAGGGCAGCTGTAGGGACACTGCTGATGGGAGATGGGATGAAGGCTCAGGAGGGTATGACGTGACATACTGAGAAGTGACGGAGCCAGGAACAGAGCACACTGCCTGGCTTCTGCCAAACTTGGAGTTCCATCCAGAGATATGGATTCATCTCTCTCAGCTTCTCCTAGACAACTCTCCTGGCCCACGATAGGTACGCTTTTTAGAATTCCATCAACCTGGTGAAGTCACCGCGCTGAGGCACCAACAGTCAGCCCAGTCCCCTCCCAAGCAAGGCTGAGGATGAGCAGTTGCTGCAGAAGCATCCTGCTTCCTGCTCCGTGGTCTTCCGCCATGAGCTGAGGTAGCTATCAGACCATGTCAAGTATGTCCACTGGGGAGGAGATGGCGGAGGGGGAGCTTCCTGTGGTCATGTGCTTCTTCCTGGTCTTGTACTGTGGATGGGACTGTTTGCCTTTTTTGTACATGGAGGAAACTGAGGCAGGGGTGGAAACAGGAGAAGGTGAAGTGACTCGCCAAGGTCACATAACTCAGAAGGAATGGATGTGATTATGACGCATCTTGTTTCCGTCCTGGTTTATGACCTCTGTCCCATAGCTAGTCACAGAAACCAATCTCTTCCTGGAGACTCTTGACTTTTTCTACACCTTCTGGTGTTGGGGCTAGCGGTCAAGACATTGACTAACTTACCCTTATCCAAAGTAGGTCATAAGACTCGCATTCCTGCCTCAACCTCTGGGACTAGAACACACATGCAATCTGGCCTGCTTGGGTTTTAGCATATGATCTCACCAGCATCAGATATGCGGTGAAGGTTCCAGAAACCTAGAAGGTCAGGGGACCAGATAGCTCCCTGCTGAGGTTCTTACATGCCTCACAAAGCATCTCTTCATCCATGTCCTCTGTGACAGCATTTGTAATAGGTTACTTAAGGTGTTTCCCTAGTCTGGTGGTGGTGGTGGGGTGGCTCTGTCGGTAAAATGCTTGCTTTGCAAGCATGGGGACCTGAGTTCAAATCCACAGGGCCCACATAAAAAGCTGAACACCAGCACTTGAAGAAACAGAGACAGATAATTCTCTGGCACTCACTGGTGAGGCAGCCTCACTGAATCCATGATCTCTGGGCTCAATAAGAGATCCTGCCTCAAAAAAGTAAGACAAAGAGAGATTGAAGAAGATACCTGATGCCATTCTCTGGTGCGCGCGCACGCGCGCGCGCACACACACACACACACACACACATTTGGCATGCTAGAAAAGTACATTGAGCTACATTCCAGCCATTTGTGACAATCTTGATATGAAAGCCAAGCTGGCTTCAAACTTCAGTGGACTTCCTACTGCAGACTTCTGCATGCTGATACCACAGACATGTACCATTGAGTTCTGCTGTGTGAACCTCTTGAGTGAATTGGGATTGAACCCGAGAGTGGGGTCATGGGAACCCTGCCTTAGAGCCTGTCCAACTAAAGCACAGATAAATCTGGGTATGGCGGCCCACACCTATAATTCTAGCAGTTGGGAGATGGAGGACAAAGGATTAGGAACTCAAGGTCTATGTAGTGAGTTCAAAGCCAGCCTGGTCTACAAGAGCTAGTTCCAGGACAGGAACCAAAAGCTACTGAGAAACCCTGTCTCGAAAAATAAAAAAAAAAAAAAACCAACAACAAAACAAATAAAACCACAAAATCTAAGCAAATCAAAAACCCCAGAAGTACAGGTAAAACAACCTGGGTCTGGTATAAGCATCTAAAGAGGGATGCTGTGCTCTCAAACTATGGGAGTTTCTGTAAGTGTCAGGTCAAACTTGGTCAGAGGACACCAGGTGTTTCTGCTGAAGAGCAGTTTCCCTGCTGCAAGGCAAAAGCCCCCACACCTTTAAAGCTTTGTGAGATTTGCTTATTTTATTGTTTCGTGTGCATAAGTGTTTTGCCTGTAGGTTTGTAGGTGTTCCATTTGCATGCCTGGGGCCTGTGGAGGTCAGAAGAGGACATCGGATTCCCTGATAGCAGAATTACAGATGGTTGTTAGCCACCATGTGGGTGCTAGGTATCAAACCTGGATCCTCTGCTAGAGCAACAAATACTCTTAACGACTGACCCATCTCCCCAGTTCACCACCCCACCTTTGAGATTACAGAAATCTGTTGTGGAATGATCCTTTATATCTATAACTCTGTAATATGTATTACTCTCATTGATTTAATAGAACCAACTGGCCAATAGCTAGGCAGAAAGAGGTTAGGCAGGAGAGCCAGAGTGAGAGAATGCTGGGAAGAAAGGGTGGAGTCACCAGCCAGAAGTAGGAGATGAACTTGCCATGCTGAAAAAAGGTACTGCCATGTGGTATATATAGATAAGAAATATGGATTATATAAGAGATAGATAGTAATAAGCCTAAGCTATTGGCCAAGCATTTATATGTAGTAATAAGTCTCCGTGTGGTTATTTAGGAGCTGGCTGGTGGGACAGAGTTGACTGTCAGGATAGAGAAAGTCCTCCAACAGAAATCCTGTGTTGCTTGCTGTGCTGTGTGTGCACAGTAGGGGAAACTGAGTCAGACCAAGTTTGTTATTTCTAGAGTGGTGGAATCTCATTTATCAAACTTCAAAGCCTGAGTCATCTACCACCCCTCAGACACACACAGCTACAGTTTGGTTTGGACCAAGCAGGTGTCTTGGCCTTCAGCTGTGCAGATTCCAAAGCCTGAAACCTGGGTTTCAAGGTTGCAGCTGACTAAGGTGCACTTGAAGGAAGGTGCAGTGGTCTTGACCTGGAGCTGCTGGGAGCTGAAACATCCCCTTCCTACAAGAAGCATTTCCTCCCTGCCACATCCCAATTGTCATCCATTCTTGGTTTCACATAACAGACTTCCTCCATCATAGAAGAGCCACCTTCCTCCAGCCCCTTCCTGATGACTTCAGGCCAATTGTACTCTCTCTGGTCTCAGTAGCATTTAAGACAGCAGTACTATATTCTTTCTTTTTTTAATTTATTTTCATTTTTATGTGTATGGGGTGTTTTGCTTGGAAGTAGGTCTGTGTGTCACGTGTGCCTGGTGCCCACAAAGACCAGAAGAGGGCATCAGATCCCCCAGGACTAGCGTTAGAGATGGCTATGAGTTTCTATGTGGCTGCCAGGACTTGAACTTGGATCCTCCGGAAGTGCAACCAGTGCTCATAACTGCTGAGCCGTCTCTCCAGCCCAAACAGCACCTTTTGTAAGAGAACAGGAGAGAGGAGAGAAAGGGATTCACACTGGGAAGCCTGCGGCAGGTGATCCCGCAGTGCGGGCCTTCTGCAGCTGAGTTCACACCTCACTGCCACAGCAGGGGGGGACAAGGAGAAGTCACCTGAGTGGGGTCTCAGCACAAAGTCCTGACTGTCCACCATGCGTCACATAGTTTCCTGGCTGAGTCATAGCTGCTCAAAGAGGTCAGGGTACTAACACTGGACAGCGTGGGGGGCGACAGGAAGGGGCCTTGCGGCCAAGGACTCCCAGCTTGTGTGGGCTCCAGAGGCGGATCACTGCTGAGACCCTGCTTTGCTGTCTTTGCTAAGATATTGTGTCGCAGCCTGGCCAGGAGAGGGTCCCTGTTTGGTCACAAGGGCGCCTCCTCCTCATGGCCCTGTCCTATTGTGTCCCCATCTGTGTCCCCATCCTTGTCCCCTGCGTGCCCCACAGAAAGCCCTCTCAGGTCCAGGCAGGCCCACGCTGCAATTCCAGTTGTACTGGACTGCCTGAGGCTCACTCCAAATTCCCAGCCACTGAGGTGAAAGCGATATTTCCGTTGCCTCTGTATGAGAGTGACCCCAGACTGAGGAGAGGAAACGAGAGAAGCTTCCGTCCAGGGTTAGAGAAATGGGACCTAAGGGATGAAAGTAGAGCCCAGTATGATGGCACACTCTTGTGGTCCCACTACTCAGATAGAAGCAGAAGGATCAAGGCCATCCTCAACTCTAGAGTGAATTTCGGGCTAGCCTGGGTTAGCTAACCATAACAACAATAAAGAATGAGCCAGAGGGGGCTGGAGAGATGGCTCAAAGGTTAAGAGCACTGGCTGCTCTTCCAGAGGTCCTGAGTTCAATTCCCAGCAACCACATGGTGGCTCACAACCATCTGTACTGAAATCTGGTGCCCTCCTCTGGCGTGCGGGCATACATCGAGGCAGAATGTTGTATACATAATAAATAAATCTTAAAAAAAAAAAAAAAAAAAGAATGAGCCAGAAATGGATCAAGTCATCCAGAGGGGTCAGGATTATTCTGGAGCCTGCAAAGCTGCAGAGACTGTCCTCAGCCTCTTGTGACAAAGGTGAGTCACCGGGATCTGGGGAGGCTGAGAGCCACTTCAGGCCAGCAGAACAGTGGCCACATAGGGTCTTGGTCCTGATGGACACGGGCTTTGGGTAGTGCTTGTCCTCATTGCTGGATGGAGTGGTGGAGACCTGGGTGTGGCGGGTTCTCTAAGCAGGCTGCAGGGTGGGAGCAGAGAGTAGTAAAGCCTGTGTTTAGGCCGCCACAGAGTGTGTTCTCACCCTAAGGCTTGCAAAGCTAGTGACTTTTAAAAACACCAAGGCAGCCTGTATCACTCAGGGCCTCGGCAGGAAGCAGATGGTGAGGGCTAATTAGGAGAATTTGGGCAGAATTTACTTTCAAAACATCTCCACAAAGCAGGGTGTTGCAGTCACAGTAGGAACACAAGACTCAGACCTACAGCAGCCACTTCTGAGAGCTGCAGGGCGGAAGGGAGCAGGGCGTCCAGACGCGGGACTCTGAAAGGGCAATCTTAGCAGAGTTCACCTGCTTCAAGGACCTGGGGAATAAACATTTCACAAGCTCCCTTCCCTCCCTCGCACTTCCTGCTGAGCTCCCCCTGACTAAAACTGAAATCTCACAGGAAGCTGGAGGGCAAGGGACTGTGTCTGCGGATCAGCAAATGGGGCACAAAATAAACTGTGCACGTGTTTGTATGGGGGAGAGGTGTATGTGTGTACGTGTATGTGTGTGTTTGTATGGGGGAGAGGTGTATGTGTGTATGTGTGTGTTTGTATGGGGGAGAGGAGTATGTGTGTGTTTGCATGGGGGTGTATGTATGTACATATATGTGTATGTGGTTTTATTTTGTGTGTATGTTTGTATGGGGGAGAGGTGTGTGTGGTTTTGTGTGTGTATGGTGTGTGTTTGTATGGGGGAGAGGTGTCTGTGTGCGTGTGCACACACATCTGTAGAGAGGCCCAAAGACATCAGGTATCATCATCTATCACTGTCCACCTTGTTTCTTTGAGGCATGATCTCACCATGAACCTGGAGCTCATATATTTTCACTAGGCTGCGAGCCAGCAGGCCCCAGCCATCCTTCTGATTCCACCTCCCTTAGTGTTGGGGTTACTGGCATACGCGGGGACACACCCAACTTCGACAATTAGTGCTGAAATCCAATCTTCACGCTATACTCTCAAGAGCTGAGCCATCTCTCCAGTCCCAAGAGGGACTGGAAATTTCTATTTCAGTTTAAACCACTGTTTCTTTTCGGCCTTTGGTAGAACAGTCTAACCCATAGCCTAAGCCAAAGGCGCATACAGGGAAATGCCTGCCAAGAAGCTGTAATAATCATGAGTTTGTGTGCGTCTGGCAGCGCGAATCTAGCTTGGTGAGACACAGAGAGCAGACCTGGCAGACGTGCAAGGAGGTCAGGAGCCTCCAATGCGGAACAGCCTGTCGGGCTTTCTTAAAGCTAATGGGTCAAGTTGCAGCTTGGTAGTGGGGAGCGCAGGAGTCTGAGCCCTGTCTTGAAGGAACTTGATCTATCAGGTGCACTTAGGCCCAGCAGAAAACCCATGGCTCATGCTCTCAGTGAGTGCAATGCTTTCTTGTTCTAGAATTATTGCACACTTGGAGCCCAGCTTGGAGGCTCACGTCTGTAACCCCAGCATTTGAGAGACTGATTCAGGAAGTGGTGAGTTCAAGGCCAGCCTGAACTGGGCAATCATCTCAACAAGCCAAATCAAACAAGCAACCAACACTGGAAACTTAGAAATAAACGAAGTAAAAAAAAAATTCAGATTCTAACGTAGGCCAAGGGTGTAGTTCATAGGCAGAGTGATTGTTTAGCATTACTTAGCACATTCTGGGCTCTGGGTTCAATGCCCAGCACTGAAAACAAAATAAAGGAGCAGAAACAGAAAGAATCAATACCATTTGGTCACATTTTCCAATCTCAATATGATAAAACTTGAAATCAACATTAAAAAGCTGGCTAAGAAAATTTAATATGTTTGGTAACTTACAAACTCATTTCTAAATAATGCATGGGGAAAAGGGGATATTATAATGGAGACTGCAAGATATTTAAAATGGAATAACAATAAGCTAAAGTAGAACTTGGAGGAAAAATTATAGCCTTCACCACGTTTATTAAAAACACAAAGAATTGGCAACAAATGAACTAGGCTACCAGCTCGAGACACTGGGAAGAGACAATCAGAGAAACCCAAAGAGAGAGGAACAGGAAGGAAATCATAAAGAGAAAACAGAAAGTGACGACGATGTAGAAAACAGCAAAAAGCCGAGTCTATTCTTTTAAAGGTCATAATAAAATAAACAAATCACAAGTACAGAACGCAGGCTGTTGGGAACTGGAGGAAGCATGTGGTTGGGGATGCGACCAATGTTGCAGAAATCACTAGAATGTCTGCTGGGGACCCGAGGCCCTACGATGTCAGACTGGGAACAAGAAAACACCAGGAAGTATAGTCAGAAGAAGTAGCTGGAGGGAAGAGATGGAGAGCGAAGAAACACTGAGCGTGGGAGAACCCAACTAGTTAGGACTTTAAAGGCTGGTTTAAAAGGAGAGCGGCAATCCCAGCATGTGGGAGGCCGGAACAGGAAGCTCTTGAGTTGACCGAGGCAGCCTGGGCTGCACAGGGAGACTGAAATAACACGAGACTATGTGGTGTCCTCTGCCTGTGATGCCACCTCACTCCAGAGGCTGACGTGGGAAGACTGGAAGTATGGGGCTAGCCTGAACTACTCACTCAGTGAACCCTGTTTCAAAGTACGATCAAAAGGAGAGGGCTGGGTAGTTCAGTGGTAGGGTGCTCACCTAGCGTATGCCAGAGCCGGTTCGGTCACCAGCACCACCGAAATAAAGCTAAGTAAGACTAAAAATCTGGTAAGCAATAAGACAAGAGGCAGGAAACCATGGTCAGAGTTCAAAGGCGTTCTACAGCTGCTCCAGATGTGGACCCACACTCTGCAAACGAGACCTAAGGATGAATAATGACAGAAAGGGGATAGGATGCATTCTAAACCCTCAGAGAAGAGAGAAAGGAAGTGAAGAAAATCCAGCCATTAAAGAAGCAGACAAGAGCAAAGGAGATCTTGGTGTCGCCGCTCCTGCCACTCTTCTCTCTCAGAATTAGCTGGCTGGACCTCACCATTTGTTCTGTCCAGTAGAATACAGTAGGTGTGAAGGCACATACGTCATTTCCGAGTAGGGCAGGATTTCTGGCCTCTCTCCTCAGAAGGCTCTTCTGTCCAGCTTGATGATGTACCTGACTTGAATTTTTTTTGTCAATTTCTTTAGTTTTTTAAAAATTTTTATTTATTTATTTATCTATTTATTTATTATGTATACAATATTCTGTCTGTGTGTATACCTGCAGGCCAGAAGAGGGCACCAGACCCCATTACAAGATGGTTGTGAGCCACCATGTGGTTGCTGGGAACTGAACTCAGGACCTTTGGAAGAGTAGGCAATGCTCTTAACCTCCGAGCCATCTCTCCAGCCCAATTTCTTTAGTTTTTGAGACAGGGTTTCATGTAGCCCAGGTTCACCTTGGGTTTTCTGTGGCTGGCCTTGAACTTCTGAATCTCCTGAATCCATTCTTTGAATGACGAGGTTTCAAGTATGTGGCAACTTACCTGACAGTGGCTTCAAATCTTTGAACACAGCTTTTCTTCTACAGTGTTGGGGACAAAGTCCAGAACTCATGCCTGCTACAGAGCTCTACCACTAAGTCGTATCCCTAACCCTGTTATTTTGTTTGTTTGTTTGTTTATTGAGACAGGGCCTCACTGTGTAGTTCTGGCTGGCCTGGAATTCATTCTGTAAGTAGACCAGGCTAGCCTTGAACTCAGGGATCTGCCTGTCTCTGCCTCCTACATGCTGAGATTAAAGGCATGAACCACCATCTCTAGCAATTTTTATTTTAAAATTTTAAATCTTTTATGTTTATTATTTTATGCATATGGGTATTTTTCTGTCTCGGTACCACATGTATGCCTCACCAAAAGAAGACATCAGATTACCCTGGTACTGAAGTCACAGACAGCTGTGGGCCTCATTGTAAGTGCTGGGAATCAAACCCAGGGCCTCTGGAGGAGCAGACAAGTTCCCTTAACTGTTGAGCCACCTATCAGTCCCCTACCTTTATTTTAATGAGGGTTCCTATCAATTGTTGCAGATGTCCATAGGTTTTCTAAGTAGGCCATATGATCAAAAAATTGTAATAACCAATGTATTTGAGACAGAGCCTCAGGCATCCCTGGCCAGCTTTAAACTTCCTTGGTAGACAAGCATGACTTTGGGCTTCCAATCCTCCTGCCCCTACCTCAGTGCTGGAATTCCAGGCATGTGTCACCATACCTGGTTTTATGTGGTACTGGGGATCCAGTTGAGGGTTTTGTGCTATGTAAGCACCCTAACAACTAAGCCACACACCCAGACTCCTAATTTTATCAAAATTTTCTTCCTAAATGTTTTCTATCCAAATTGTTCTATGTAAGAGAAGGATGTTGGTCTGTTATTCCATTGATGTCAAGGCTTAATGTGACAATTTCCTAATTGTTAAGTTTTTTTTAATAATAATTTATTATGTATACAGTGTTCTGCCTGCATGTATCCCTGCAGGCCAGAAGAGGGCACCAAATCTCATTACAGATGGTTGTGAACCACCATGTGGTTGCTGGGAATTGAACTCAGGACCTCTGGAAGAACAAGCAGAGCTCTTAACCACTGAGCCATCTCTCCAGCCCAATTGTTAAGATTTTTAGAACCGCTGGAAGAAGCCCAACTTGGCCATTATGCATTTTTTTAAAGATTTATTTTTTTATTATGTCTACAGTGTTCTGTCTGCATGTTTGCCTGCAAGGCAGAGGAGGGCACCAGATCTCATTACAGATGGTTTTGAGATAACATGTGGTTGCTGGGGATTGAACTCAGGACCTCTGGAAAAGCAGCCAGTGTTTTTAACCTCTGAGCCATCTCTCCAGCCCCTGGCTGTAGGACCCAGCCATGACAAGCTCAATAGAGGCCTGAGTCTCAGCAGTTTACCCTGGTTCCAAGAAAGACCACAAACTGAGATTATCCAGGCACCACTAGGAACAGACCATCCAAAGGAAATTCCTAACGTTCCAACTGTCGTAGATAGAATCACCTGGCAACACACACCCATCGCTTTTCACCAGGACACCCCTAGACAAATGCCAGCCAAGCAGAGGTCATGAACCTTAGAAATCCCTCACCCCCCACTTTTGCTACTACAAAAATCTAACCCCAACTGAGCTCGGGGCTCTCCGATCACTCTAATATGCTGGACACATGGAGAGACTGAATTTGCAAACTTGTGTAAGACTAAAGGTTTTACATATAGGACTCAGTCCCCTAGTTGGTTTTGGGGGGGACTCCATGAGCTGGGTAGCACTGGTCATTAGGCATTTTTAATAGTTTGGGATGTTGGCATCTATTGTCATCAATGAAACTGGCCTCCAACTCCCTCATCCCACTCTGCCATCATCTGGGCTGGGTATCAAAGCTGCACTCACCACATTAACACAGCAGGCACTTTCCCCTCTTTTTCTATCATCTGAGGCAATTTGTGTAAGATATGGACTCTCTCTGCTTACTGAATATGTACCTGAGCCCATGGCATTTGGTTGTCATAGCTACGGGCAATTCCCCCAAACCTTTCCTTTCTGATGACAAGATTTGCCACCAGGTCAAGTTCTCAGTGTCCTTCTGCTTGGTCCGTGGGAGGACTCTCTCCCAGTAGGCTTCTCAGCTCCTAAAATCATGCTGGTCACTCCCCGACCATGGGCAGACACGCCAGAGCAGCGGAGTGGGTGGGAGAGCGTGGACGAGACTATGGCTCACTGCAGGAGAGACCGGGTCAGGCCTGTGACTGAGCTTCCTCATGTTCACTCTCTCACTGGCAGCCAGGTCTCCCGCTTTAGAACGGTGATAACAAAAGGGACATTTTGTCTCCTGTCATTACTCATTTTCTTTATTTCCCCGTGTGTCAGAATCTGGGCGAGGAGAAGGGCTATTTAAAGGAGATCCTCTCGGTGGGGAGAATCAGCTCTTAGGTAACTGATCGGCTGGTGATCCACACAGGAAAAGACCAGAGACACTCCCTCCCAGGAAAGGCACAAGGGTGGCATTTACTGGTAGATGAATGAATTCTATTATTCAGAGAGTTATAGTATTGTTTAAATGTGGATTCGAAGATAGAGCTAGAGGGCCAGGGGTGTAGCTCAGTTCGTAGAGTGCTTGTCTACCACGCAGGAAGTACTGGGTTCGACCTCACCATGGTGCGAACCAGGTGTGATAGCCCACACCTCTAATCCCAGTGGAATTAGGAGGGTCAGAAGTTCAAGATCATTCTCACCTGCATGGGGAATTTAAAGACAACTTGGGTACAGAACACTTCATCTCAAAAAAAAAAAAAAAAAAAAGAAAAGAAAAGAAAAAGGGGTGGGTTTGAGGGCTGAAGAGATAGCCCAGTATTTAAGAACACAGATCTCTTCCAGAAGTCCCTGGTTCCATTCCTAGACCCCTCATGGCAGTTCATAACTGCCTGTAACTCCAGTTCCAGGGGATCTGACACCTACATACAGATATACATGAAGGCAAATGAGTGCACATGAAATAAAATAAATAAATTATTAAAAAAAATACAAGAACACTGTTTACATAATAAATAAATAAATAAATCTTTAAAGAAAGATATCCACATCTACCCACACATGTGCATATACTTATGAACACAAGCATCACCCCCCCACCACACACATACATATACACACACAGACACACACACACACACACAACATAGCAATAGCCAGGTATTCTGGTAAAGACAACTTGCAATCCTAAAACTGAGAGGTAGAGCCAACTTCTTGGCTTCAAGAGTTCAGCTACATAGCAAGCTCAGACTATATGAGACAGTCAAGAAAGAAAGAAAGGAAGAAAGAAAGAAAGAAAGAAAGAAAGAAAGAAATAAAGAAAGAAAGAAAGAAGAAAGAACAGCTATATAGATATGGTTTTGGTAAAACAGCAAATGTACAAATTACAGGATAGTCACTTTAGAAAAAAATAATACCATGAGTAGTTATAATAAAGAGTAAGAAGAAGTGCCCAATGCTGAGACATGGTATGAGAATAAGAAAAGTCTGGGGGCTAATGAAAGAATTCAGAAAGCTAAGGTGATTGCTGCCAAGCCTGAAGACCTGAGTTCAATCCTCAGGACTCACACATCAGAAGGAGAGAACTGACTCCCAAAAGTTGTTCTCTGATTATATGTGCCCTGTGGCAAGGGCACGCCTACACACATATACACGCACACACACACACACAAACAATAAACAAACAAGTAAGTGTAATACAAATACTTTTTAGAGAAAAATATTTGGGAAACCTCTTTGTAAAAGTTCGTTTAGCACATAGCAAGTCAACATGAGTCTTTAACTTCCTCCTGCCCCAAACACAAGAGTACAAACACACAGACAGAGACAGGAATGCATTCTAAGATGAAACAGAACCGCCCTCCTCTTCCTCTTCCTTCTTCCCTCTTCCTCCTCCCCCTCCCTCTTTCTCTCCCTGAAGGTTTTTTCTCATGAGGCTGGTGTTCCTAGTGTGAGTGTTGGTATCCCACAGGGAACCTGGATAATTGCCTATCCACGGGCTGATGCCATGTGCCTCAGCCGGCTAGAAACCCTCCCCCACTTTGGATTTATGAAAGACATTTGCTCACACACGAAGATTCGGAAGGCCTCCTCCTTCCATGCAGGTCTTTTTAAAAGTTGTTCAAAGATGCATCTAGCAAAACAGACATGATGGAAGAATGAGAGACTTACCGTGTGTCCAAGGCGCTGGTGTCAGGGGAAGTCAGTGGAATATCAAAGGTCCTCAGAGCCTCCATCAAAATTAGAACAGGAAGTCTGGGGATCCAGGGAAGAATATCTTCAAGACAGAAGTGGGCTTCACAGAACAAATACTGTGACTGAGATTCTGGCAGGTTCCAGTGACTGGATGTGAAAGGCTAATGTTTCTTCTCTAAAGAAGCAAAGAGAAACACAGTAACTCCGAGAGAGAGCAAGAAGCTGTGTAAGGAAGTCGTGATGCAAGTACGAAAGGAATTAACCAGTCACATGACTATGAATAGTGAAGGGAATGTAGGAGAGCACCCTTGAACTCAGCGCCTTGAGTGTGTCCCTTCAGGTGGCGCTTACACCGTAAGATCATAGCTCCTTTTCGAAGTCCCAATGTGCTGTTTGGCTCCATAGAGGACCATGCTTACACAACTGTATTTTTTAAATGCTTTATTGAGTTTCAGTATTTGAAATTCAGAGATAGATGTTTTAATTATGGATACAAAACCGATGCAAACACAGTTAGCAAGGGCTTAAAGGAGGACGGGAGGGAAGAGTGATGAACGATAGCTCATTTTATACACTGGGGAGTCCAGAAACACCACATAAACCCGATGGTGCTGAGGGCTGAGGATGTGCTCCAGTGGGAGCGGGTTGTGGGATATTTAACTAGGTAAAGACGTGTTACACTTGCTTATGCTGCAGACTATGACTTTGATTGTGTAAAGGTGTGTTGTATTTGTTTCTGCTGCCTTTGTTAACGATGCAAAGCTGTTACAGTTGTTTTTGCCGCATTCGTTTGTTTTGCCGCATTCGTTTCATTGTGAAAAAAATGTGTTGCTGGGGCTGGAGAGATGGCTCAGCGGTTAAGAGCATTGCCTGCTCTTCCAAAGTTCAATTCCCAGCAACCACATGGTGGCTCACAACCATCTGTAATGAGGTCTGGTGCCCTCTTCTGGCCTGCAGGCATACGCACAGACAGAACAATGTATACATAATAAATAAATATTTTTTTAAAAAAATGAAAAAAAAATGTGTTGCTGTTTCACTTTGCCTGCCTAAGGCACCGGACTGGTCTAATAAAAAGCCGAATGGCCAATAGCTGGGCAGGAGAGAGATAGGCAGGGCTGGTGGGCAGAGAGAATAAGAAGGAGGAGAAATCCTGGCATGAGAGAGAAGAAAGGGAGACAGGAATGGGGGAGAAAGAGAGTGAGATGGGGTAGGGAGGAGCAGCCAGCCAGCCAGCCATGGAAGAAGCAAGAAAAGTAGGACATACAGAAAGAAAAGATAAAAAGCCTCGAAACAAAATGTAGATAAAGAGAAACAGTTAATTTAAGTTAAAAGAGCTAGCCAGAGCCGAGCAGTGGTGGCGCACACCTTTAATCCCAGCACTCTGGAGGCAGAAACTGGCGAATCTCTGTGAGTTCAAGGCCAGCCTGGTCTACAAGTGCTAGTTCCAGGACAGGCTCCAAAGCTACAGAGAAACTGTGTCCTGAAAAACAAAAACAAACAAAACAAAACAAACAACAAACAAACAAAAACTAGCCAGAAATGAGCCTAAGCTTGGCCAAGCATTCGAAACCAAAACTAAGTCTCCCTGTCATAATTTGGGAACTGGGTGGTGGCCCAAAAGAAAAAGCCTGGTACAGGAAAACACTTGATTGTCACCTAAAGGGCCCCGAACTACATGTTCAGCACCACAACAAAGCAAAACGAAATTAATGTACCAGAAGGAAGCGTGGGGAAATGTGTACAGAGTCAAACATGGCAGGAAGTCACCGCTGAGAAAAACTGTCACAGTGGCGGACACTGTCGGCTCTTCAGTAACCACCTCCGACTTCCCCGAGTCCTCGACCGATGACGCTGCAGTTGGGCATCAGCTGAAATGTCCCTCTGGAGAAAAAGCACATTTCCCAGCATCCCTTGCAGCTTCATTCAGGTAATCAAATTCAGGCTGCCCGGATATCTGTAGAAATGACACTTCTTTTCATTACTTTGAATATGAATGTTACAAGCCTTCTCTGGCCTAGGCTGACTTTTGTCATAAGTAATAGTAGACAGTGCACCCCTGCCCCCCACACACACACACTGACTACCTGTTAGGCACTTTCCTGAGGGCTTTGCACCTTTTTAACTCTCCTAACCTGCTGATGTGTGTTCCTTCTCTATGGCGGACTGCAAGCTTAAGGCTTACGGGTACAGTTATGCATTTATTTTGTATCTGTGTATGTGTGTTGGCGCTCGTGTGGGCCCTGAGAATTGAACTCAGGCTGTCAGGCTTGGTGGCAAGAGTCTTTACCCACGGAGCCATCTTGCTGGTCTGTGTAGTAGTTTCAAACAGGCCTGGAGGGCAGCTGTCTAAAAACAGTGTTTCTTCTTCAGACTTGGTGGGGGTCACCCGATACCTTCTGCCCTCACATCTTCCATCAGCACACCCTGACCACTCTGACTTCCAGCCTTTCTGCAAGGACTCTTGTGATTATATTAGGCTCACCAGGGCAATCCAACACAACCTCGCCCCGCTGCATACCTTTAATTGCAATACTTGACAGGCAGAGGCAGGCATATCTCTGTGAATTCCAGGCCAGCCTGGTCTGCGAACAGAAATCATGTCTCAAATAAAAACAGAAACTATTTTGAAGCTGGGTCTCACGTGACCTAGCTTGCCCTTGACCTTGCTATGTAGCTGAGGATGACTTTGAACTTCTGATCCTCCTTTCTCTACCTCCCATGGGCTGGCATTACAGTTGTGAGTCTGCCATCCGCACACTGAGCAAGGACTCTAACAGATGAGCTACACCTGCCGCCCTCTAGAAAATATTAGCCATTCCTGCAAAAATTCCTTTTGCTGTAGATTTTAGCAACCAGGATGTAGATACCCGTGTGTGTGTGTGTGTGTGTGTGTGTGTGTGTGTGTGTGTGCGCGCGCGCGTGTGTGTGACAGGGGTGACATTTTTTGTCCCACCACAACCCGATACTGTGTTGTTTCCATTTAAAGACAATGAAACCCAAGCACAAGGAAGTGAAATAGCGTCCCAGGGTCACACAGCAGGCGAGTAGCTGATCTGCGATTTAAGTCCAGTGTGGCTCCAGTCTCTTTGAACACAAGCCGGACTCCCCCCTCTCCCAGCTGAGTGCTGGTGTCCTGGTAACGGCAGAGCTGCCTTACCAGACCCGGATGGCCTACAGAGAGTGAATGTCATCTTTCTACACCAATGCCATCTGCTGTGCTAGCTGCATTCAAAGGCAAGGGTCCGGAGCTGCTCTACTCAATTAAAAATGATTTTACTTTATTTTCTTCTGAATGGTTTAAAGGAGAGTGGATTCCTCATTCAAGTGTCCCAGAGTTGCAGGGCAAGACTGGCAATCTGTCTGCATAATACCCTGTTGAAGCCATGCAGGGATTGTACTGCCTCTAAGATTGACAGAGTCCTAACTCTTCAGCCCAAGCTGGAGGCCAGGCCTTTACCCATCCTATCCCCACTTCCTTAAGTTTCTCTGCGTAACCCTGGATGGCCTCGAACTCACAGAGATCTGCCTGCCTCTGCCTCCTGAGTGCCCAGACTAAGGCCTGGCATCTTTTTATTTCTCATTGCTCATTTTGGGAACACTCTGGGGGCCACACTAAAAGCTAGTCAGAGAGCCCTTGAGCTAGCCCTGTTCCCAACCTCTGCTCGTGCTCTCCCCAGTAGCTGGGCCCCCTCCCCCTCTTCCTGTCTCACTCCTGCCCACCCCTTCTGTCTTGGCTACTTCCCTACTGCCTTGACAAAACACCATGGCCAAAGCAATTTAGGAAAGAAAACATTTATTGGAGGCTTAAATCTAAGAGAGTGAGTCCTTGATTATCGTGGCAGGAAGCTTGGCAGCAGGCCGGCAGACCTGGTGGGGTAGCTAAGTGCTCACATCTTGAGACAACACCACGGGGCAGAGACACTGGGAAAGAATGGCAATGAAATCTGAAACCTCAAAGGCCACCCCCACCCTGCCACGCCCAATGACACGCCTCCTCCAACAAGGCCACACCCCTTAACCTTTCCCAAACAGTTCTGCCACCTGTGGAGCAAACATTGAAATACATGAGACTCTGGGGACCATTCTCATGCAAACCGACACAGGTCTCACTCAAATATCACCTGCAAACTGTCCATCAGCCCTCAAGACCCAATCCAAGCGGCTTCTGGAATAATTTGGTCTTTGGGTTTTCTTTCTCTCCTGTTTAAGATTTTTTTAAAAATACCTGGTAACTTGGGCCATGGTTAGACAATCGTTCTCACTCCTGCCTGCTCCTTACCTGTTCTGACCCCCCCATACCCAGACCACCCCAGAGAAGCAGTCTGTCTCTTGTTTGTCTTCCTCCTGTATTTCTGTCAAAATAACCACAGCTGTTCACATTAACCGTGACTGTTGCTCACTAATTGTGCAGGTGAGTTTTGTGCCCACGCACACTGTGGTCATCTGAAATGAGGGCACCTCAATTGAAAAAATGCTTCCAGTATAATATGGGTCTGTAAATAGTCCTGGAGAGAATTTTCTCAATTGTGATCCATGGGGGGTGTGGCGGGCCCAGATCACTGTGGGTGGAGACACCCCTGCTGAGCTGGGCAGTGGTGGTGCAAGCCTTTAATCCCAGCATTCCTGAGGCAGAGGCAGGCGGATCTCCAACCTGGTCTACAAGAGCTAGTTCCAGGACAGCTAGGACTGTTACACAGAGAAACCCTGTCTCCAAAAACACAAAAACAAAAACAAAAACAAGAAAGCAGGCTGAACAAGTCAGTAAATGCTTACAGCGTTTCATCACAGCAACAGTCCCCCTAAAACATTAATATTGGTTGTTTCATTACTTAGAGTTCTCACAGCCCCAAGCCCTAACATGGTCTCAACATGCAAGCAGCACCAAAGCACAGGTTAAACATAAGCGTGTCTGACAGTGCTAACTCTTTCCCCATGAGTGCTGGGAATTTAAAATGTGAAACCAATGCTGAAAGATTACGGATCACGGATCATGGACCTACGGGTGCCAATCTTCACCTGGCTGATGCCCAGCCCTGCCACCCTGCAACCCGCCTGGTCTCAGGACATCCTCCTACAAGCCTCCCTATGGAAAACAGCTACTGTGGTTTGATCTTAACCAGCAGCATGAGTGTGTGTGTGTGTGCTCGCGTGCGCGTGCATGCACAAATGCGTGGGGGCATGCACACTCGCTACGGCAGATTATCCCAAATGTACTGGTTTAAAGCAATGTAAGCGGATCTTCTCCAGTGCTATGGGCTCTCAGCCAAATGAGTTCTGGAGGAGGAAGACCAGGGGATCCGCAGGGTTGCACAGCTTCTCCAGGCTCTGGGGAGTTACTCCCTCACTTTCCAGGTTCACAGGCTTGGTGTGTAGCTGGGGGCCACTTCCCACACCGGTATCACTCAGCCCAGGCCTCCTTCCTACCTCCTCTGTCTGGGGTTCCCTAGTCCATCTTAGACGCCACCTGCATATTTAGCATTGTCTCGCCCCTTCATGAGCTTTATAAAGGAGCCGCATCTGCTCAGTCTTCTTGGTTGTCTGGTTCCAGGGGTTGTTTGTGATGTGAGTTTCGTTTTTGTTTTTGAAGGGTTGGGTATATAACCCCAGGGCCTTGTGCATGCTAAGCCAGTACTCCACCATGAGACACATCCTCAGACTCCAACTCACAGATTTCACCTTCCTTAACAGCCTCTAGTTCAGTGTCAGGGACAGAACCCAAGGCCTTGCACATGCTCACAACTGCTCAACTACTGAGTTCCGGGTCAGATTAGGTCCCCTTTGAGTTGTTATCTAACCTACTACCGAGCTCTAGGGACACGGAAATGACTGTTCAGGAACACATATCAGGGAGCACTGAGGTAGCCTTTCTAGCTTTCCACTTCGACTCAATTGTGGGTCCTAAACTCATTGCCCGGAGTCTGTCTCCATACAACAGCCCCACACGTTTGACTCCACCCAACCATCTCTATGCAAGGGGCTCCCCATCCCGAGCTGGGGGGGGGGCTCCCCATCCCGAGCTGGGCGGCGGGGGCTCCTCAGGGTTTGCTGAGTGAGTAGCTGGGTAAGCAAGCCCCTTCCCCTGTCCCACCCCTGTGTGGAAGATACTAAATCTAAAAAGGTCCTGATTCCAGACTTAGGGCCCCTCCTTCCTCAGTGCATGCTGATCCTTCTAAAGCCTCCAGGCCTGGAAAAAGGAGCTCCTCCCCCAGGGATGAGGACATCCTCCTACAGAGGTGCTGAAAACACAAGGGATCTGGGCATCACCCCAGAGCACTGAATACTTGGCTAACTCCTCCCAGAAGCCATTGCCATTGAACCCAGGGACCAATAACCTCACAGCTACCTCAGTGACTTCCTTAGTCCCAGTTCTTAGAACCCCCTTCCTGGAGTACAATAGAGCCCTGCACCCCAATCTTTCCTCCATTTCCTGCCTCAGGGCCTTCTAAGCAGCATCTCTGCCCCCTGGCCACCGTCACCCACCCACAGCCAGGCCCATGGCGTCCACACATTGCAAAGCCAGTTACTGTTCAATGGCTCTAGTCCCAGCCAGACAGAAGTTACTGCAAGTCACATCACATGGGGACTGGAGCCACCACCTGAGGACAGTCCCCGGACTGACACGTGGAGATGGATATGACAGGGACCTGAGGCTTGGAGGCTCAAGATTAGATCAACAAGGCTGGGGCTGGCTGGTTCCAGGAAAAAGGTCATGTGGACACGGTTTGACAGACAGCTCAAGCAAAGCCAAGGTTTCAGGCTGGCCTTCCCCGAACAGGGGAGGCACTGGGGCTGATGGCCCAGTCTAGAGATGAAAAGCCTGAAGTCCTTGGTCTCTCTTGGGCACTGGCATTTTCCCAGGAGCTCCCAGAGGCCAGTGTCATTGTATCCAAGAACTAAACAACCACAGCTCCCGTGGGTCTCCAGGACATGCCCAGCTCAGATGTCCTTTAAGCAGGCATTCAAGGTTTCTCTCTCTCCTGTTCACCTAGGCCCAATGATCAGCCACCTGTAGCTGAACTGCGGTACCCAAATCAGGACCAGATGGTCTTGGGGTGCACGGTCTCCTGCTGATCCGGTTTGGTCCGGCAGGTGAAGAACAGAGATCTGCCTCCTTAAGGAGTCCCCTTACAAGTCTTGTCTTGGGAAGCAGCCACCTCTGGGGTATGGAGGAATAAGAGGGGAGAAGTGGGCACCTGGAAGTTCCTGGTCGGGGGAGCTGGGACTGACCCTAAAACACTGGATGCTCTCAGTGGGTTCAGGGGAATGGAAGGCAGGCTTCCTCCACACACATGGACCAGTGCACCCCCAGTGTACACTGACTTGGGAGACTGGAGGCCCCTTTGCTCGCTGCAATCCACAGCTCAGAGCTATCGTCAGTGTGGAGCCTGAGCTGCCCACCGCCCACGCAGTGATCTCTACCTTCCGCATCCCTGGCTGCACCTCGCTTGCAGCAGCTGCTAGCTTAGTGTCCTTGAATGATCTGCCTCCCAGCCCCCACATACTGTAACCTCCTCGGGGACCCCTACATGGCAAATGGTCGCAGCTCCAGACTGGGGAGGGGGAAGCGGAATGTGGGAAGATGAGTCGTCACCATGGGAGCAGACGACTGAGTTCCACACTCACACACTTGCAGAGCTGGAGGCACCAAGGCATGCCCACACTCACATTCCCAAACTCGCAGGGAAATAGGCTGAGAGGCCAGCGGAGATGCATACTGAGACCCACAGAGACAGACAAACTGCCCCCCTCCATACACACACAGTCCTTAGACACAGACACCAAAACACAGGGGCAAATCAAGACCTATGCATACATATCTTAGGCAGGGTGAACCCCAATCATCACCCAGTGCCTACTTTCATGTACAGAGAGACACAAATACACATGACAACAGACTGAATTCCCAAGACACATCCTAATAACCCTTCTGTGAATACATAAGCGCTCTCTCTCTCTCTCTCTCTCTCTCTCTCTCTCTCTCTCTCTCTCTCTCTCTCACACACACACACACACACACACACACACACACACACACACACACACCATCTCTCTTCTTGGGAGTCCTTCATCCATCCATCCCTCTCCTGTCTCAAGCAGCAGACAGGACACTTAGAATCTAGAGATCACAGGGCAGTGGTGACACATGCTTTTAATCCCAGAACTCAGAAAGCAGAGGCAGGCGTATTTCTGTGAGTTCAAGACTAGCCTAGTCTACAGAGAGAGTTCCAGGACAGCCAGGACTACGCAGAAACCCTGTCTTGAAAAAAAACCAAAACAAACAAAAATCTTGAAGATCTATGATCCACCATCTTGCATACAAACGCCACAGCTACCCAAGGACAACGTTCTTTCTCAGGTTCAGGCACTTTCATTCTTTGGGAGTGGAGGTCACCAGATCCTTAAGGGTGCTGCCCCAAACCTCTGCTTAGCTCCTGGGGAGAGGGTTCTGGCTGCAAAGGGAAGATGTGGTTACACTCCCGGAAGGGCAGGGATATGAGAGAAAGGAGACTTCCTCGCTTGGAAGGTCTTGTCTTGAGGAAGGAGGTGGACAAGGTCTAAGCCTGGAAGGTCCCCCTCCACCTGCCTAGGAATTCCAGAAGATCCAGCCTGCAATCATTTGTACCTGGTGCTGTCTACCTTAAAGACCCCTCCTCCCTACTCTACCTTAGCTTCTAGGCCTTTTGTCATTCTTCAAGTTTTGGAGCAGGTATTGCTGCTCTTGGAAGCCTGGGTGAAATCTTCGGCCCTGTTGTGACCTCAGTCCCCCTAGGACCTCTCCTAGCACCATAGGGAAATGCCTTAATCCCCAGGCGAGAGCCTCTGCATGGCTGGGAGACTTTGGAGTGCCAACAGATCTGAGTGGAACAAAGGTTGGAATCCCCAGAGCTGTCTCTGACCTTGGGCAAAGCCCTGAACTGTGTGTGTCCAAGATCTTATCTGTAAAAAGGGGACAGTGACAACTACCTCACAGGGCTGACATGGGGATTAAATGTACATCGTTTAGCCTGTGGAAATGGCGGCCGTACTATATGTTCATTGCTTGCCACAGAACTTGGTGAATATTTATTGAATTAATGAACGCCTCCAGTTCCCCCTCCTTTGCCTCCACCTCACATCCTTGCTTTAGGAGGGGGAAGTAGGAGCGAACAAAGATTTGGGGCCAGATTTGGGAGAGATGGGGCTTTCTGACGTCTCTGAACACTAGCTGCTCCAGCAGGTCCTCAGCTTGCCTGGAGGCGGCACCGGCTTCCTTTCACCTCGGTAACAACCACTTGGGCTATCATTTTCACTGGTCAGGTGAGGCAGCAAGTAGAAGTGGGGTCTACTCCTGCACTGTGTCCCCCGACGCCGCCCCAACACACACACACACACACACACACACACACACACACACACACACACACACACACACCCTAGGTGCGCACTGAATTCAGGGTGGCGGGAGCGTAAGTGTCGGAAGGATGCGCACGGTATGAATGAGCCAGTGGATGCATGAATGGAGGTGGTGAAAGCTTAAAGTACAAGGCAGGGTTTGAGCTGGGCGACCTCGGGCGCAGACGGGGCCGGGGCTCCCTCCCCTCCCTGCCCAGCCTCCCGCCCCGCTCCCTTCACTTCCCCTCCCCACGGCACGCAGTCTGTCCGAGCCCTCCCAAGCTACCACGGGTGCGGAGCTGGGGCCGCGCAGCCACCGAGCGGACAGCTCGGCCTCGGGAGGGGGCTGCCCCGCCGCGTCCCCTGCCCCTGCCTTCCCCCGCACCAAGGCAAAGTCCCGTCTGCAAGGTCCAGGTACCAGCAACCGATACTGCTTGGGGCCGGGAGCCAACAGGTGCGGGGTATGGGGGGGGGGGGGGCTCAGGACTGACATGGGAGTTCCAGAGGAGCAGTGGCAGGTGAAGGTGGCGGGGAAGGCTGGAATTTCTGGGGGTGACCTGGGTGCTGGGAGGCTGCGCCACCACCCACTCCGCTCACCTCCAGGCGGCTCTTGCTGACCCTTCTGGGAATCCTCCCAGACCCCCTACGGAGCAGGGATGTCCATCTGGGAAATCGGTAGGCCAGCGTCTCTGCCCCTCCCCTTAGGGCTCTCCGGGGACTGTCCACCCTCCTACACTAGTCTAGGGTCGTCCCTACCCAGCTAGGGGAAGGAGGGGTCTGAGGGAGAGAGGAGGGAGCGGCCTGAGTGGGGCTGGATTTATGAATGGAAAGCGACCTGCGCGCCGGCTCAGCGACCCCTGGCGGCCGTCGGGGGGCATCCCGACCCCGGGGACTCGAGGAGACCTAGGAAGGGGGTCCTGAGAATTCCGTTTCTGGGGAGAGGACTATTTCATTTATTTCATTTCTCCCAGGGAGATGGTCAGTCCCTTCCCATACTCTTCTTTCCTGTCTCTCTCTCTCTCTCTC
>NW_026067894.1:11390353-11557243 GCF_014885135.2 Alexandromys fortis
GTGTGTGTGTGTGTGTGTGTGTGTGTGTGTGTGTGTGTGTGTAGCTCAGGTCTAGTGGGCGGAACCTAGATCTTCAGTATCTCCCTGAATCCTCTCCCCAGCTCCTAACCAAGGCTTGAGAGAATATTTGCTATTGGGAATGGCTGCCTTTCCTAACTCTGTGCCGGCTGGAGGATGCAGGTGACCTTGAGCAAGGGGCTCAACCTCTCAACTTCCCATCTCCTCACCCACACACAGGGCTCACTAATAATGATCCCGGACACTGACTGGGAGGCCGGCTTCTGGGTGAAGTAGTTCCTCGCCTTGGCCTGGGAGGTAGGTATCTTTATTACTCCGTTGGATGGGGAAACTGAGGCTGAAAGAGGGAGGTAAGATGACTTTCTCCACCATTCCCAACCCACGACTAAGATTAGAGAGGAAGATAAGCAAAGTCCCTAATGTGCCCTCCTTCCCTCCCCGCTCCCTTCTTTTTTTCTGTTTTCCCTTTCTCGTTCTCCCCCAGCCTTCTCTCCTTCATGATGTTTGGGCTGGAACCCCAAAGACTTGGGTACATAATCAAGGCCCCTGAAGGGAGTGGGCTGAGGGCTTGTGGGAGTTCCTCTTCTTCCACAGAGCCCAGCACCTTTCTCAGCTGAAGTGGCTCCAGAGCTCATGGAACCCTCGGCCACTCCCGGGGTCCCACCCGGAGTCCCCACTGGCAGCAGGGAACCCTTCCACCTCCCTCCAGACTACGAGGATGAGTTCCTCCGCTACCTGTGGCGCGATTATCTCTACCCGAAGCAGTATGAGTGGGTTCTCATCGCGGCCTACGTGGCTGTGTTCCTCATAGCCTTGGTGGGCAACACACTGGGTAGGTGTCTGTCTTCTGAGGCCTAGAGGGAGTCCTGCTTGGCCTTGCCTTCATACCCCTTCCTGCTGGTGGTGGTGGTGGGGGGGGATGGTCATGGCTGATTTAACTCACCCCATGCTCTCTGCAGTCTGCCTAGCTGTGTGGCGGAACCACCACATGAGGACAGTCACCAACTACTTCATTGTCAACCTGTCGCTGGCAGATGTGCTGGTGACTGCCATCTGCCTGCCTGCCAGTCTGTTAGTGGACATCACTGAGTCGTGGCTCTTCGGCCATGCCTTGTGCAAGGTCATTCCCTACCTACAGGTTAGTTCGCCCACACCCCCCAGTAGCCTCTATCACGCCTGCCTAACACCAACGGCCGTGGCGGGTCCCAGTGACCCTAAGGTTCACCTTTCAGGCAAGTCACAGTTGCTCAGGACTTTTGCAGGGTCACCCAGACCACCAGGCTGGACACTCAGGAACACAGACACAGACTCACAGACTCACACAGACATCCCCTGCTGGTGACAACTACAAACTTGGCCATATGTACACACACAGTTACCTCCAGGTACATGGGCACATTTCGAGAGGAGACAGGATTTCACAGTGACAGTCCCAAATGCTCACTGGGTCTGCTCCCTGACCCCAGCGGAGACCAACTGAGAGAGAGTCAGAGAGAATTGTCTCTTCTCTCCTTTCTAGCCTGCTTCCCCAATCCTTGACACCAGGATGTCAGAGGGTGATCAGTAGCCAGAAGGAGGGCTGGCCCGAGGCCACCATGGCCTCTCAGTAGCCCTCAGACTTCTTCCTGCACCCTGGGAAACTGGGACACTCTGGACGCAATGCCTGCCTATGCTACTTGCATGGCAGACCCATCTTTGCCTCTCCCAGCAACAGAGGGAAGGGATGACCTCAAGGGTGACAGAAATGCTGCCTGGACTTCTCACTGATGTGAGGCTTTCTGCTCAACTGACACAGTCTGTTGGCTTACATGTCAGGGACTCACGTGTCTCATTTCCTCATCTGTAACATGCACCTACCTCACTGTAAGGCAGGGAGACGCGTGTCCACCACACAGAGTGACATGGTTCACAGTAGAACAGTGCCTAGTGCGTGTCAGGTCTCCAACTGGACATTCTCCATATGTGATTTCATTTATTCGTACCAGAATCCTGCCAGATAGATGCCATCTTCCCATTCTACAGCTAAGGCTCAGAGAGGGCGAGTGACAGTTCCGAAAGCGGCAGAGTCAGAATTTGCTGCCCTGGTAGCTCTGGGCTGCGGAACTGCTCCCCGCCACGGCTCTGATGTTGTGTCCTCATGGGGGCAGGCCGTGTCCGTGTCGGTGGCAGTGCTGACTCTCAGCTTCATCGCCCTGGACCGTTGGTATGCCATCTGCCACCCGTTGATGTTCAAGAGTACAGCTCGCCGGGCCCGTGGCTCCATTCTGGGCATCTGGGCTGTGTCGCTGGCTGTCATGGTGCCGCAGGCTGCTGTCATGGAGTGCAGCAGTGTGCTGCCCGAGCTAGCCAACCGCACGCGGCTCTTCTCTGTCTGTGATGAACACTGGGCAGGTAATGGTGGGCACCTCTGGGGTGCCTACCCCTAGGACAGGGGACTTTCAGGGTGGGTATCCCTGGGGTGAGTATCACCTCTAGTGTGGGCATCTATTAGGGGTCCCTCCACGATGATACCACGAGATGGGCAATTCCCTGCCATGTGCCTATGCGAAATTCAGTTGTCCCCGGGTCCTTGCTTGTTGGGAAGGTGGCATTGCTGAGGCAGACTGGGACTCCCAGGACAGACCTGACTCTTGCATCTCATGACCCCTACAGATGAACTTTACCCCAAGATCTACCACAGCTGCTTCTTCATTGTCACCTACCTGGCCCCGCTGGGCCTCATGGCCATGGCCTACTTCCAGATCTTCCGCAAGCTCTGGGGCCGCCAGGTAAGGCGTCACTGTGTGGGCTGCAAAGGGTGCAGCTGTTACTCTAAGGGGGTAGATGGTCCCTGACATCAGAATATGCCACCCATGCTGTGACTACAGAAAGGCCAGACCCAGGGACATGGGGAGATGAAGGCCCCAAAGTGACTTGCAGCCTCTTTTAATTAATTAATTTTGGGGACTGGAGATCTGGGCCCTTGCATATGCTAGACAAGCGTCCTACCACTGAAGACTATCCCCAGATCTTTTTCTCCCTAACCCTTGTACTTTTCTTCCATTTTTAATCGTTGATGGGAGAGCAGTTAGGAAGGGGTTCACACCCCACAGTGTGGCAATTTCTTTGCACGTCCCTACCTTGCCCACCAGACTCAGAGTGTCCCCAGACAAAGGGAATGACTGTCTCTGAAGGAGTAACATCCACTGCTGTCGTGTGTGTGTGTGTGTGTGTGTGTGTGTGTGTGTGTGTGTGTGTAGATCCCTGGAACCACATCAGCCTTGGTGCGGAACTGGAAGCGGCCCTCAGAGCAACTGGAAGCTCAGCACCAGGGACTGTGCACAGAGCCCCAACCCCGGGCCCGAGCCTTCCTGGCTGAGGTGAAGCAGATGCGAGCTCGGAGGAAGACGGCTAAGATGCTAATGGTGGTTCTGCTGGTCTTCGCACTCTGCTATCTGCCCATCAGTGTCCTCAATGTCCTGAAGAGGTGAGGACACGGGGCAGCCATGTGGGGAGGGGAGGGGCTTCGGGGTCTGAAGAAGACTCCCGTTCACTCCACTCCTCTCCACCCCGGGGCCATATTTATCTCCTCTAGGGTCACGTGGGGATATCAGGCCTCCCTCCAAGGGCAATTGGGAAAACCCCTTCTCCACGCCCTTGGGTCCCAAGTTCTAGGGTGACTGGCTACAAATGACAGACGAAAATCTCTGTCTTCGTAGAGGCTGCACTCCAGTGAGAGAGAAGGAAAGATCAGTGTGTATGAGGCAGTGAGGACTATGAAGGAAAATGAAATGCCGGAAGAGGGCAGAGTGTGATGGGGGGGAGGGGTTGTCTCAGATACATTGTTGTTGCTATTTAAGGCTTCTCTGAGAAGCAGGGAGGTGTCTGTGCTCTCAGCACTCAACAGGTCAACGTAATAGGATCATGAGTTCAAAGCCAGCCTAGGTTAGGACCCCAAGAAGAGACTTGGCAGACACGAAGGAGCAAGCATCATGGGATGGGAGAACACCAGTTAGGCAGAGGGATACAAGGACACAGACGATAAGGGGTCAGGAGTCATCAGCGGAAGGTCATGGAGCTGTGGACAGATAGCCTGGTTTTGGCCATGTTCGCCCTTGTGGGATCCGGGGCACGTACTTCTCTGTTTCTTACCTGGAAACAATGGGTGCTGTCCGTGATGTCTTATGTCTGTTGGGATGGATGAGAAGGTAAATGGGATGGCTCCAAGTGATCAGAAAGGTGGAGATTGAGCAAATCATATTCATCGCTGTCCCATTCTGGCCAGAATCCATGCTTGGATACCCAAAGTTGGTACCCAAATTGGTGGTCAAGATCTCAAACCAAGTGCCGCAAATGGGTGGTAGTGAGCGCTGGGGACCCTCATACTTTCTAGCTAGAGTTCTGTGGGCACGCTCCCCCTGCCCACCTGTCGTACTTCTCGCCACCTTTCCCACTGGCATTAGAGTGTTAGGGATGTTCCGCCAAGCCAGCGACCGGGAAGCTGTCTATGCCTGCTTTACCTTCTCCCACTGGCTGGTGTATGCCAACAGTGCCGCCAACCCCATCATCTATAACTTCCTCAGTGGTAAGTGGACCATGCATGCAGTGGCTCAGGGTGGCCATGGTCCCTTGGTCCATCTCAGGCTGGTAAGAGAGGATGTACCTGCTCGCTTGCTCTCTGGGTATCCTCCACTCAGGGGAAACTCGAGTACACTGCCCTGGCTAGGGGCCCTAATCTAGGGCCCTAATCTAATAGCACCCAGAAGGGAGTCTGACCAACCTGCAGACCTAAGAGGAAGGGCAGGACCTGGGCCTCCATACCCCATCCAGGCAGCATGTGCAGTAAGACTTCCTATTAGTCCCTTTCTGGCTGGTGCAGACAGAGCAATCTCTGTTTCTAGAGGGAGCCAGGCCCGAGAAGAGGACCCTGGAGGCTCTGACTGAAGGCGATTGTATAATCTAGCTGAGGGACGAGGGACAGTCAGCCACAGAGACATGGGGTAGGGTGGCCATCTTGGCTACCCCTGGAGTCATGAACCTCAAGGCAAATCCCTCTCCTGGGAGTCTGGGCCCCCACAGCCCGTTCCTGCCACACTGTCCTATACTCCTGCTCATGTCCTCAGCCTCCCAAGCTCTTTCAAAATCAGTTAAGATGTTTGAGAAGGGGCAGAGGTCCCTAGTGTTACTCAACCAAGGCTTTCTAGCTGTTTCCCAACCCATAGGACAGGGCAGAAGAGTGGAACCCTACAGAGGAAGAACCAGGCAGCCATCCGGGTACACACAGTGTGCCTGGCCTGTGTTTGCTGAGTATCTGCTGTGTGCTCGGCCCTGAGCTGGATACTAAAGAATGGCAGACTGGGGACACGAGTGGGGAGGGTTCAGTTTCTGCCCCCCAACACATATACACACACACACAAGCTGAAGGCAGTGCCGTGCAGCCCCTCTTCTCCCACTCTGACTTCCCCTTTAAGAGATGGTTCGGGGTTAGATCCCAATGTCCAACTTGCAGCTGAGTGGACTTGGGCAAACCATATCCTTCTGCACATCTGTGACGTGAGACACAGCCTCGGAGGTGTGGGGGATGCTTTGGGGGATGAGGCCTGAGGTACTGGCCTAGCCCCTGGTGCAGTGTGACTGCCACCAGCTAGGGTCGCATTACACAGAGCTGGGGAGGTTAGCCACAGCATGAACCCTGAGCTACACACACACACACACACACACACACACACACACACACACACACACACACACACACAGTATGGAGGGCAGAGGTGACCTGAGGCCCCTGAGCCAGACACCATGTCTTCAGTCAGGCTCCCAGCCAGAATGCAGTCAAGGAATCAAGACAATTGCATTTTGCTCCAGGAACCCACTGGGGCCTCTCATCCTCTCTGGCTGGCAGGGCTGAGGTGGCCTTGGGCTCTCCCTCCCAAATGCCCCTCCCTCTCTGCCCTACAGCTTTGACCGAGCTCAGAACCCCTTCCTGCTGACTTTTCCCCCTTATGGCTGTGTCTTTTGTCTCCCAACCAAGGCAAATTTCGGGAGCAGTTTAAGGCCGCCTTCTCCTGCTGCCTGCCTGGGCTGGGTCCCCGCTCCTCTGCCAGACACAAGTCCATGTCCTTGCAGAGCCGATGTTCTGTCTCCAAAGTCTCTGAGCATGTCGTGCTGACCAGCGTCACCACAGTGCTGTCCTAAGTGGGGCCTGGCCCAGGGCCTCTGGGAGGCACAGCTTGATCCTTTGCCCGGGATCTGCCCCAGCGCTCACGAAAAGACGTCTGCTGCTTGGTGAGAGGCTGAGACTCCAGCCCTGGCTTTCTGCCTGGGTGACTCAGCCAGAGTCATTCCCTCTCTGAGGTTGTGTCCCCTAAGCAGGGCTGATAGGGGACTTAAGCACACTCAAGAAAGCAGAGAGCGTTGTAAGTCATTTCGCGCTGTGGACACGGTTACTGTCGTACCTGCCTCGTGTGGCTGTACCCTACAGTGTCACCCCACCCTTTTAGAGCTTGGCTTTCCTCCCAAAGACCTACTCAATTACAGGCCTTCCCTGGCTGGACTCTGTTCCAAAGGTCCCCACAGGCATAGTCACCTGGCCTGGAGGCCACCGAGACCCGGGTCACACATGGCCAGTTGCTCTGATGTACCTGTGAACTAATTGGGGTCCAGCCCTTCTCAGTGGGCTCTGAAACACAGCCCGCCCTCTCCAGGTGTGGACTGCACGCACCACAGGCTGGATCTCGTTGGCATTGTGGAGTGCGGCTGTTCAGCATGGAGGCCAGCAGCCCGAAGCAATTGTAATTAAAAGCCTGGCACTGACTGGTCCCTTTCCTTGTCATTACACAAAGTCTGTGCTGCTCAGGTTAGTAGTGGAAGGTGGGGCAGCCGGCGGGGGGCGGGGGTGGCAAGAAGAGAAGGCTCTGGAATGATCTTATCTGCGCGACCCCGCACCCACCCCAGATGACCTGACTGCAGGCCAGGCTGCCTCTGGCAGTGCCCAGCCTCCGATACCCAGGACTTAGATCTCTGACACACTTTCTGCTCCCTGCCCGATGACCTCTGGACTGAAAGGTAAGGAGGCAGGTGGGCAGACAGCGGGACTGACAGATTTACTGTTCCTAACCTTCTTGGAAATCAGGGCTTCGTTTACTTTCCATGAACTCCCAGAAAACAAAGGGGAAGCCACAGATTTGGCCAGCCATGCTCCAGCTGTGACCGAGCTGATTATATGGTTGCCAAAAAGGCCCCAACACCTGTTGCCAGAGCAGAGTAAGAGCACATTCTGGAGTTCCACTCTGCGACAAGGAGCGGGGGACATCTGGCTGAGGCTGTTGAGGGTGAGCACACCAGCAGATGCTCACGGGTTTCCTTGACTTCAGAGGTCAGGAAGTGGGGCAGAGCCTTGGGGCCCAGCTCAGGAGCGCCGAGACACCCCGGCTCCCTGTAAGGCACGGCATTCTGTCCAGATCAGGTCTAGGTGCTGGACCGTTTCCTGCTCTACAGACGCATCAGTCCAGCGGCCATAGCTGGCCAGCAGAGTGGGCAGTCCTAACCACTCTGTGCTCCCATTGGCCTTGGAATGCACATCAAGTGTGAGGGCTGGCGTGTGCTTGGGATGAGGCCTGAGGGCTGGGTGCTCCAGAACTTACGTTCTCAGCACCCCCTCCTGGTGTAAGGTAGATTGTGGTTGGCACCATTGTAAAGAAGGGTTTGGGGGCTAGAGGTGTAGCTGGGTGGTAGGGTACTTGTCTAATATGTGAGGCCCTTGGTTCCATCCCCAGAACCACATAAAAAAAGACAAAGATGACTTCCAGTGGACACATGGCTCAGCAGGAGCAAAGGCGATGGTTGGCAGCTTCCTGCACACACTACCTTACTCCGCTGGTGGACGCCAGCCTACACCAGGGTGGGCCTTCTGATGGGGAGCTGATGCGTTCAAGCACACTCTGGGGAGGTAGCCAAGATGCCCAGGGGAGTAAAGCTCATGAGGGGCATCTGACAAGCGCAGAGCTACCTGATCCATGAGGGAACTTGGACTGGGGTTGGGCTAGGGGAAATGGGGTGATAGGTTCCACTGTCCAGAAGACTAGCATGCAGGAAGTGGGGGGCTGAGCTCTGGCTGGCCCAAGAGTGAAAACTATGGCCAGTGGATGGTGTTTCCAAAGCGGTTGGTTAGGACAGGAAGACACCGCTGCCAGTCAAAAGAGAAGCAACCTAGAAAGTTTCCCTCCCCCTCCTCTTTTTTTTTAAATATTTATTTATTTATTTAGTATACAATATTCTGTCTTTTGTGTCTGCCTGAAGGGCAGAAGAGGGCATCCGATCTCATTTCAGATGGTTGTGAGCCACCATGTGGTTGCTGGGAATTGAACTCAGGACCTTTGGAAGAGCAGGCAATGCTCTTAACCGCTGAGCCATCTCTCCAGCCCCCGCCCCTCCTCTTTTTTTTTTTTTTTTGGTTACTGGAGGTCGGCAGATAGAGGCTGGACTCTCTGGGGTCCCCTAAGAGGACCCCAGAAATGGATGGGGCTGACCATTAGGATCTGGACTCTTGATTCTAGGACTGCGGAGCCACAGCAGCACGGAGGAGCTGAATTGGCTGAGCCTGACAGGCCTGCTGGCCTCTGTGACCTGGAAAAGGCCACAGCCGCTCTCCACCCCCACTCTGCAGGGAGGACAGCCCCGCTGAAGGCCTCTGAGCCTCAGCGCTCTTATCTTCATCTCCCAAAGCCAGAGGATAATCACACCATTATCTGTGATAAGGCCCCCCCCTAGCAAACTAGAATGTCTGGTATCTGCAGCTTTTGATTGAAATTCTGTCAGCTCATTACAGACGCAGTGCAGCCTGGGTATCACGCTGATCTAGAAATGCAACTGGCAGGTACTGGTGTCTGTGCTTAATAAAAGCAGGAGGAGAGTTATGGCTTCATAAATGGAGTTTGTCTGAGAGATAAAACTCAGGCCTAAGATAATGAAAAGAGCACGCTGTGAGAAGTCTGGGGTGGCAGCTGCCAGCCCAGAATGGCAACCCTAAACCCAAGAAACAGCCTTTTGGGCAGATCCCCGACACAGAGGAACCTGGCAGGGCCCCAACTTCACCCTGGCAAATCAGATGATCACCAGGTCCGCCAAGGCCCCTAGCACTGCTGTTTTTGCCTGGCTTGGTAAGCAGTGGATGTGTCCATACTAGGATGGATGGATGGATGGATGGATGAGGATGGATGAGGATGAATGAATGAATGAATGAATGAATGGTGAGCACAGACACGCGCAAGAGGAGTCGTGGTGGGAAGCATGGGACTGTAGAGTCTTTTATTGAAACTCACAGTTTTCTGGACTTTTGGCCCCAAATGGGAAAAAAAAAAAAAGCAAATTATAAACATTGGCAGTAAGATGCGACAACTGTCCCCTGGAACTGAAGCTGAGTGGAACATGGCAGGTCAGTGAGGGGTCCAAGTTTTGGAGGGCAGGAACCTCATCAGATATGGCTGAAATGGCAGCTTCTCCAAGCCTCTAGAGCAGGCAAAGTCTCAGGTGAACTAATGCTAACACACAAGGATTGTGGGAGTTGAGGAATCCCAGGCACTGGTCCCAGGAAATCTCCCTCATGCTCAGTCTGAGTCCACTTAGCAGAAGCTGGGCTCATCTGACCTGGCGGTCTTGGTGAGGAGTGACAGGCATGCCAGCAGAGGCCAGCAGCGATGCTTAGCACTGTCATCAGGGAACAGAGGGGGAAGCCAGAGGCCAGGGACAGCTGACCAGACACTAACTCCACTGCACCACCAGCATCCCCTACCCCAAGGTGGTGCCATTCCACAGCCCAAGGTATTCAGCCTTCGGTCCTTTCCTAGGTCAAGCTAGGAAAAGCTTTGCTAGGAGAGAAGGAAGAGTAGACAGGCCGCATCCCTTGGTGTGCTCCACTCTTGTTGGGTAGGCTGGATCATAGCATCCGAGAGGCTGTCATGGTGACGAAGTCTTCAAAGCTGAGCCGAATGTTGCCCTGTACGGCGGTGTCCTTTTCCCGGAAGGCCTCAGTCAGCACCTGCAGCTGGGTACACACCTTGATGAAGCAGTCAAGCTGCATGGCGGGAGTGGCAGAGCGCGCACAGTAGCGAGACACCAGGAGCTGGGTGAACTGAGGGCTCAGGTTGTAGCCCATCTGCGACAGCGCTGGAGAGGAAGGGCACAGGAAGCAGAGGCTGCGGTGAGTCTATCGCTACTGAGCAGCACTGCGGCACAGCAGATCAGGGGACCTGGGGACAGTTGCTCACAAGTCCTGCAGACCCATTCAGATGTCAGGAGCACAGGAGGTCTCTTCGGAGACCCCACCCCAGTCTCGTCACTGTCAAGGTTCATGAGATCCCAGAGAGGCCAGCAGTCTACCTGTGACCATCTCATGCACCTGAGCTACAAAAGAAGTGTGAACCACTAGCCACCTTGGACAGACAGACACCAGAGACAGCAGCTTGGCACAAAGGCCACTGTCCTGGAGGCAGGCAGTTCTGGGTCCCCTGCTTAGCCTCACTAGCCCTTCTTATTGCCACTCAAGCCGGGCGATACTCAGCCTATGCTTCTACTAAGGATTAAAGGCAATCACGAAGGCACTCGGCACAGGGCCCTGCACACAGTATCCTATTTTAAATAAAAGTCCTATCCCCATACAAGGCCACAGCCTGTGTGCCACTTCCTTTCTCCCACTGAGAGGCCTCCTGCCTTTTGTGTGTCCCTGGCCTCCCAGGAGCAATCTGAGCTCTGCTCTGTGAGCCCTGGGCAAGGGACTAGGCTTCAGTTTTGTCACTAGTAAGAGGGAGACCAGCAGGGGTTCTGCACCAGTCCCTGTGTGTGCACGGAACAGTCAGCAGGGTCTAGCCTACGGGAAGAGGAATTTCAGGAACCGACTGCGATGCTGGTTTCAGTGCCTAGGGCATGGCAAACATTTAGTAAGTTGTTGTTATCAACCTCACCAGCATCAGTGAAAGGAGCTGGCAAGGCAGTGTTCAGTACTGGTCACCCTCCCTTGTAGCAGGGGCAGACACGGCACGCTCACCCCCACACACACCTTCACCTCAATGAAATGCACGGCCTGGAAAAAGGACCTGGACTCTCTGGGCAGCCTTTCCCCTGAGAGGTGATGGAACTTCTCCCTGGGCTCTCAAAGCCACATCAGCCATCTGTCTTAGTTCCCTACTGGCCTGAGCGCAGGCTGCAGGCTTGACCTACGGAGTCAGACAGGAACCAGATGTGGATCTGTGGCCCCAGGTCCTCGCACCCAGCCACAACTCTGAGAAGGCTCTGGACCTCAGAAATCACCTCTGGCCAAGTGGCAACAGAACTGTGAGCCCTAAAGCAGGTCTCTTTCCATGCCACATGCTGGACACTAAGAACGAACCACACTGCTAAGTTCCCATCTCTGATGCCAGAGGGGCTGTTCCACTCAGTCCTGTCACCAGGGAGCCCAGCACTGATGATTCAAGGCCCAGTTGCCTGGCCCTGGATTTTGGCTCAAAGCACTGGGCAGTGAGAGGAAACCCTTCACTGTGTTTTAAGGCATGAAAAGGAGTCTAGCTGTGCCGGGCCCACTGTGCCTACCGTGGTCCTTACCTTGCTGCAGCTCTACAGAGCTGATGGATCCAGAGCGGTCCCGGTCATACTGCTGGAAGAGGCTCTTCCACTGCTGGAGGAATCTCCATAGGGCTGAGAAGCCAACGACATCAATGCGGCCGGATTTGGTCTTATCAAACATGTCTGAGTGGGAGGAGGGAAAGGATAGAGGAAGGTTTCAAGACTGAGGGCCAAGGGCACCACTGAGACAGCCCTTCTCCCAGGCTGAAGCAAATGCCTGTGCCTGAGACATGGCACCAAGCCTTTCCCCTGGCCGTTCTCAGTTCCGTCCCATCCAGATTCTGCAGGGCTGGTGGCTTAGCTCCAAGACTTGGGTCCATGATGACTCCTTTCCTGCAGTTTCTTACCAGGGGAGGGAGTGTCTGGCTGCAGAATGGGAGACTGGACCAGCCTGAAACTTAGCAGCCTAGTCTTGACAACAATCCCTGGTAAAGGAAATTGCATCTTGAACCCTGCTTCCTCCCTGGCTACTACTTGTCCACTTCTGTCACCTGTCAGGCGGCTTGGACCAGTTCAAACCTGCATGCTCCTGGAAGGGAGGAACTCACTTATCATCATGAGGCAGGTCTCATCATTGAACGAGGACCAGTTAGAGTTGACAAGGGCCTGCTTCAGCTCCTTCAGGGAGATATAGCCACTGTGATCGGCATCCACTGACTGGAACCACGAGTAGGCCTCAGGATCCACATTGGGGGGGACACCACCTGGAGGAAGGGGTGGAAACCATGGTAGTCAGACCCAGGTCAAAATAATGCCAGGGAGCCATTCTGGGTACCTCCCTGGTCATAGGCGTTCCTTTCTGTTCTATTATTAGCTTTAATGCCTGGACTCATCTGAGAAAGGAGTCCAACTGAAAGATTAGACTGCCCAGATGAGACTGGCCTGTGGGGGACTGTCTTGACTGTTAGCAGATGTAGGAGGGTCCAATCTGTGGGTGGCGCCATTCCCTGAGCAGGAGGTCCCAGCTGTTTATGAAACTAAGTATAAGTCTGCAAAGGACCCAGCAAACAGTGTTCTTCCATGGTTCCTGTTTCTGAGTTCTTGTCCATGATGGACTAGCACCTATAAGCTGAAATAAACGCTTCCTGCCCTAAATCCCCTTGGTCAGTGTTCTACCACAGGGACAGAGAGCAAACTAGAAAACCCACCCACAAAGCCTCGCAGGCCTGCCTGTCCATCCACCACCAAGCCCGCGCCCCTCTCTGCATGGCACCTCAGGAAGGTTTGATTCCTGCAGCAGAGTCCTGCACAGCTTTGTGTATAGTGTCCCAGTAACTGCTCTAAGACGTCAGTTTCCCACGCCTCCAATACAGGGAGAACGCTCTGTAAACGGCTTGGGGGATGGAGCGACATGGGCAGGAAAAGGTCGCCTGAGGGAAGCAGGGTTAACTGGCCACAGAAGGGATCAGAAGCAGACATGGGCAGTGTGGAGGACAGACCCAGAGGGGAAGCCAAGGGAAACGGCTTGCCTGACTGAGGGTCTGGCGTGGAGACCCAGCCGGCTTGGCCACCTTAAACAACAGTGCACTGGTTAGTATTTATTTTCGACTTGGCACAAACTCGACTGAGGACTGCTCAGATCAGAGCTCTAAGAAACAGGTCAGTGGCGGAAAATGAAAGGACACTCAGTGTGACCTCAAAATAACGACAGCACACTGTGGCCTTTACTGGCCTGAGAGACAGGTGCCCAAACCCTGCAGGTCGGCCTCTGAGGGTCCAGGAAAACACGCCCATCACACAGGGTGTGAGAATCAGCTTTTGTAGTGGAGAATAGGGACAGAAACTTTTTTTTTCTAGATAAACTGTTTTTGAAACTGTAGGGAAGAAGTCAGACTTCCTGCTTCTAAGACCTAGGGCTCCAGGGTAATTCTCTGGAACTCCATGGGCTGCAGGTTTCTTGAGCCATGGGCCCATTTTATGGCCCTGGTTTTGAGGTGGGGATTTCCTTTAAGATTGGCTGGTGGGCATGTTTGTTTGTCGGGCACTAGCTTACTGGTAGTTGATTTAGAAGCCCACTGTGGGCAGCACCATCCCTAGGCAGGTGGGCCTGTGTTGAAGAGAAAACTAGCTGAGCCTGAACCGGGGAACAAGCGGAAGGCAGCAGGTGGTGCTCCGCCTCGGTTTCTGCTTTACACCTCCTGCCTTGGTTTCCCTCAGTGTTAGACTGTAATCTGAAGTCAAACAAATCCTTTCTTCCTCTTTTGGTCATGGTGTTCTTCACAACAGAAACCAAACTAGAACAAGCAAGGGTCACTGGGGAGGGAGGATGTTTCTGTGACGTGTGCCAGTGTGCTGAGATTCGAGATAGACCAGGACTCAAGACCTGACCGGTTTTCACTAGTTGTGTAACTTCAGGTGAAGTAAGTAACTTTTTTGAATTACAACTTCCATCTTTATAAAGTGAAACACTTCCAAGGGTGGTTAGATGACCACCTGAGACAGCAGCAAACCCAAGTCCTCAGCAGAGGCAGGAAGGGGATGGTGGGAGACGTTTTCAGAGGAGGAGTATTTCAGCTGTTTCTGAAGGAAGGAGGAGCTGTGTGGAGGAGGAGGCAGCAAAGGATGCATTTGCAGCACTCAGCGTCTCTGCTGGATGAAAGGCAAGGCCTGATGGCAAATGCGGAAGCCACTGGCCCTCTGGGATCTTTCTGCAAACAGAGCAGCACCCCTAATGGTCAGATCTGCCACCTACAGTAGTAGTACTTGAACCTTGGAGGTGGAACTTCCCAGGATTCTAAGGCAAGTGCAGCAGGGATCAGGATGGATGCAGTATTGCTCCCAGGTGTTGCTAGTCACCCGGAGAGGAAGCAGTGCAGGCAAATGAGAAAGCAGATGAGGCACGCCCCTTCTTCCCTCTCGTCCTAGAGACTACTGCCACTCTCTGGCCCTGGGATCAGAGGCCTTGGAGTGTGTGTGTGTGTGTGTGTGTGTGGGGGGGGGGGTGTCAGGCTCCTTTCCCTGCAGACTTTTGATGAGCTCAGACACAAGGTTTTGGAGGACTTGGAAATCCACTGCAGAGCTGCTGAGCCGGAAGCCAACAGCCAGATGCTTGGGCTCTGAGAAGATAAATGTCACTGGCTGGCTGTGCTCAGAACCCCAGAGGTTTGGGTACCTCCCCAGGGCCACCTGCCTGGGTACATCCATTCAGATGCTGCTTGCTTCCTAAGCACAGCAGTCCCAGGAGGCCCTTCTCATGGGCCAAAGCAGTTCCTGGCTGCCTAACTGGTGCTCAGCCTCCTGAGAACAGCCGCTCTGTGAAGGAGCTCACTGAAGGGAGTCAGGGGAAAAGCAGGGACTGCACCCACTTTCCCCAGCCTTCTGCTAAGAGGCCCCAGCTAAGACTCGTCAATCTCTGGTCCTTGTCTTGTCCAACACCTCCCCTTCTCTTCCACCCTCGTTTGCCACAGGTACCATCACTGCCCTAAAACAAGTCTCTCAGAGTGCCGTCCACTAAGCCCAGATGCTGTGTCCAGGGTTAAGCTGCAGCTTCATACTTAGGGCCTTCTAATCAGCCTGTGAGGCAGTGACACTGTCCCTATTTTACAGAGGGGACTGAGGCATAAGAGGCCGTCTGGGCAGGTCAGTGAGTGTCTGATCTCGAAAGCTTTCACTAGCGACACCATCTTTTCTTTCCACGGATGTGGTCAGTCACCCTCCTACAGGAATGCAGTTTCTTCTCCCGTGGACTGCATTGCTGTCTCCTATTGTCTGCTGCTCTCCCTGCCCAAGACAAGCACTGTACACCCTCTCCACTGCCTGGTAGCCCGAGGAGCTCCTCATGAGAGGAGCACCATGTCCTGCAGGGCCAGGCTCGACAACGGGATGTATTTCTGCCAAAAGAACACGAGTAGATGAGACGTGAGTACTTCAGACCAGAACCACCCAGCCTGGCCACCTTTTCACTCTCTCCACCCTAAGGACAATGTGCCCCAAAGGGGATGCTCTCAGCTGCAGCTGACACACGAGCGAGGAGAGCAAACAACAGAAGTAAGTGTTTGTTGTAAGCCAAGAGGACTTCAGGGATGTCAGCACACTCGTTCTGCCAGTACAGCAAAGCAGGAGGCAAGGAGCTCGTGCCAGAGACTGGGGTAGGTGCACATCTTCAGGAAGGACACGGATGCTTAGTCCAGGTCAAAAGGTTCCACACTGGGTTCCAGAGCTGAAGATTCTACTTACCCTGTCCATAAGGTCCAGGCTGCTGGGCACCATAGGAACTTGGAGGTGGCTGACCGTAGGGGCCCCCTGGGGGGACACCACCATATGGTCCACTCGGAGTTCCAGAGGGGAGTCCCCCAGCACTGGGGTATCCATATGGCCCTCCAGGGGCAGGACCTCCGTAACCACCACCAGGGGGGAATCCACTGCCATACTGGCCCCCACCATGGGGAGGTCCAGGGTAGTAGCCACCTGGAGGTGCTCCAGGTGCCTGTCCTGCAGCTCCGGGGCAATTCTGCAGGAAGAAGAGGGACGTCAGGGTGGTGAAGGAGGCCACAGCACTTTACAGCTACTGAGCACCTGCACTGCGGTTCTCATGTCTGACCCCACAGGTGAGGCTGAACTTGCGGCACTGCCCAGGTGGCCTTCAGGCTCTAGGGAAGCTACCACTTACCCACGGAGACTCCTCCTCCTTCCTGCACATCTAAGGCCTTACAGGGCCTGGGGTCATGTCTAGCTTGCAGTTTTATCCCTAACTTCCAACAGACAATGGAAGCTCAGAAAATATATTATATGAAGAGGCAAGTGAACCCAATGGAATGCTCGCCCTTCGGGACCTCATCGGCCACCAGTGATGCAGCCCCAGCACAGAGCCTCCACAGCAGCTCTTCCTTCCTTACACTAGCTCATGATGCAGGAATAGTCCCTAATCTCACGACTTTGAGGCAGGCGGGGACAAAAACCAAACACCACAGTTCAGGTTTGTCACCCGCTAACTCATGTCAGCAATGCACGAAGGAAGGAGAAAGAACTTCCTCCCGAATTAGTCTGACCAAGAGCCAACCCAAATACGAATCCTCCACTCCTCTCCCTCTGCTGTTTGCCTGGCCATAACGAACAGTTAGTGCATTAGAAGCAGGATGTGTACTTGTTAGAGAAAAGACCTGTAAGGTAGTAATGGAATCCTATAGTCATTACAGGAGGGAATGAAGGCGTTTTGTTCCAAAAAAAAAAAAAAAAAAAAACAAGCCAAAGCTGTTTGCCATTCTTCTGAGGTTTGCAAAAGGAAGTTGAAATATTTTGAGATCTAAAAGGATTAAAAAAAAAAGGTTGCTGGGTGGTGGTGGTGACACCTTTAATCCTGGCACTTGAGAGGCAGAGTCTAAGGCCAGCCTGGTCTACAGAGTGAGGACAGCCAGGGCTACACAGAGAAGCCCTGTCTTGAAAAACAAAACAACAACAAAAATCAGGGTCTTGTCCATTGAGTCTGTCCAGTAAGTTGGGCAGTGCTGGTGAATAAGAGTCACTGTTGGTTTGGAATTAAAACAAACAAAAAGTTTTAGGTTTATTATAACATGGCTGAAAGGGGAATGAATGGAGGTTACAAGAGAAAGAGAAGTGTTCAAGACAAACAGAGGGGTAAACCCAAGCATCTTTGCGATGAAACAGCTGTCTTGTTCCAGGGCTCAAGCCACTTGTAATGTAAAGACATTAACAAAGGAGGTGAGTTCAAGACCTGTGAGGGAGACAGAAGGATGGGAAAGCCACTTTGGGAATTCCCAAGGAAAGCCAACGCAGACTGATGTTGCCCAAGAGCTAATGAAAAGAATTTAACATTTCTCTTTTTGGGAGCAGACCACTGCAATCAGCAAGGTGTAATGGAAGAATAATGGACAATATAGAGACAGATGCATGGAGCATCCAGCAGAACTCTGCTGGGGCAAGCACTGAATGGAAAAAGGTTTGTATTGAAGTGTGTATGTCTTTAAAACAGTTAGATATACTTTAGAAGAGGCTAATAGGATCCATATAGTGAAATATGTAATAGGTACCAGAAAATTTTTGTCTAATAAGAGTGTATCACCCTTTTAGCGGTAGTACTGTATACCCACCCTGGCAGCGGGAAGTGAGATACAGGTGCCTACTTATTGACAGGAGACACTGAAAACGCAATTCTTGAGCATCAGGGTGTAATGGAATAGTAAAAAAGGCAGCGTTTTAAATCAATAACTATAACATAATAGTTTTGAGGGACGGTGGTGGGAGAGGGAACTCCAGGCTGGAGGCTCCACAGCATGGAGAACATGGCACAGCCTCCAGTTAGCAGAGTTCCGGGAAGACAGACGGTAGATAGCAGCACTGAACAGGGGTTCTACATCGTCTGGCTGGAGCTGTTCTCGGATTAACTGACATAATTGTGTAAGTTTGTCCCCAGTCAAGGGGGCCTCTGATCCAAGAAAGTTTGGGCAGGTGTTTCTCATGGCCCTGAGGGAAAAGGATGTTCAGGAGCTGTCACAGCCCCACTGAGACAGGGGGTCTCTACCCCAAGGGAGAAAAATAAGGGTAAAACGAAGGGTGGAAAATGGCTGTTTGATTGCAGATAAGGTTTCTGTACTTACAAAAGCAGGGGATTACTTTTGTCACCAACTCCTTGAATGTCTGAAACTGGGGACTCAATGTGCCAATTAGAAGGCCGGGATTATTTGGCTATAATGGAAACACCAGCTGCTGTGTCTCTAATGCCCTTCATGGGAATCTGGTTGATAGAAACACCAAGTCCAGTGCGTTCTGTGGAATCAAATTCTTGTTTACCCCATTATCAGGGTCTATGGTGTTGGATAAAGATTAATAATCAATTCTGTCAATTGAATTAGAGCTGGAATTTCTCAAAGCAGCTGGAAATAAACTATAATGTAAATTTGACTAATACAATCAGAATCAGTGACATCTGGAGGAAAAATAATCTGGGCAAACAAAGCTTCTATAGTCCAGTCTGATTTACCTAAAATCAAGTCAAAACAGTCATAGGAAGTGGTTCCTACACATCTGTGGGGGCCTCTTCACCTCTCCTATCACATCTAATCTTATACCCTTAATTACAGATAAATCTAATATAGAATTACCTTTAGTAATCAAACCTCCTAATGTCTTAGGTTTGGAATGGATCTGGATGGTGTGTGGCAGAGGCACATGGTGTGGAATCTGTGGTTCCAGGCTGTGCTTCTGCAGAGGCAGCACGGGGCCAGGACACTGGAACCACAGGCAGGGACCAAAGGGGGTTTGCTGGTATCAAGCCACCCTCAGCACTCATTCCTGTTTTCCCCAAACTGGACTGCCTTCACTATCAACTCCAGATGGACACTGACTAGTCCAGCAAAACCATCTTTACATTCAGCGTATATTTTAGAAAGGGAGTTTACCATACTAAAGTCTATGAATAAGTTGTATTTATACTGCTTTTGGAAATGGCTTCTTTTCCCACATTTGAAACAGAGAGAGCCACAAGGCTGCTGGCAGAATCTGAGCCTTCAGCTCCTCTGTGCCAATGCTTTGGTGGGCCTTTATTGATCAGCATAGTATGAGAAGGATTAATTAGCACTACAGTTGATGGGGTTTTTGCAATGAGATTTGCATTTTTGTGAGCTAATGAAAGGTAAAGTGGTAGCAGCTTCTTTATTATCCGCTTTTCACAGCTTGTTGTGTAGACAACCGAAAGAGTCCATAAAGGGCTCTGTAGACTTTTGTCTGATGGTAGAAAAGGACCCCAAGGAAGTATTAGGATCAGCAACTTTGGTCCCAGCCCTTGTAGTTGCTGAGGCTAGCAAGCAGCTGAGCCTGGGTTTCAAAGTCTCCTTGTCTGATTAATTGATCATAATTAACATTTATGAGGGGCTGCTGCCTCTGGTTGTGAGCAGCAATGGAGGCATTTGTCCATCCACTCTGAAGGCCACATTAGCAGTGGTGAGAACTGCTTTTATAAGAGCTTGTATTCAAAAGGTATCACTTCATATGTATTTTCAGTAACATTATTATTCCGCTAGTAAAATGGTTTGAACCTCATTCTCTGTAACACCCTTTGTGAGATCTTTGTACATGGCAAAAGGAGCTCTTCTCTGGCAGCGCCAGGTCCCACTTCTCTAATAAATGGAAATGCAGTCACTGGCTCTCCTGCCCGAGAAGCTTCTTTAAGGCCACTTTATGGATGGGAACAATTTATTTATTTTGTTTTGTTTTCTCAAGACTCAGAGAACCACCAGCCTCTGCCTCCCAAACACTGGGAGTAAAGGCCTGCACCACCACTGCCTAGCAAGTACAAGGAAGCAACTCCAGCTGGAGTGATTTGACAAGAGCCAGCCCACATGACTTCTCCACTTGTCCGGGGTCTTCTGCTGGACTCTACCAAAGGTCTTAGCCCTGCATTTACTAAACAGCACAGAAAAACGGCATAGGACAGGAATGAAGGACACTTCATTTTCTGGGGGGAGGGGTTCAAGATAGGGCTTCTCTGTGTAGCCTTGGCTGTTCTAGAACTCATTCTACAGACCAGGATGGCTTCAAACTCAGGGATCCACCTGCCCCTACCTTCCATGTGCTTGGGATTAAAGGCGTGAGCCACCAATGGCTCGTAAGGGACAATTCTCTACAGAAATCTTTAGCAGAGTTTTACAAAGAAAGAAGTTACTTTGCTGAGCCAGAACAGTGCTCAAAGCCTCACACAGGTGTTGACCGCTTTCACTAAAAGACTAACACACACACACACACACACACACACACACACACACACACACACACTGTTCTGGGTCAGCGGCATAGGAGAATATAGAATACATAACTTAAGAGTAAAGCTCTGCATTTAGCTTAGCACGGGTTGTAAAAGTTGATGGAGAATCCAAGGCCAGTAAGGTTGGTTCCACTGCTGTTCTCTTAAAGGCAGGATAAACTACATAGTAGACAGCAGATCGGGTACAGTCTTCATGGATCTCAGGCACATTAACTTCTGCTGCTAAGTCTGGGAAAAGTTCAGTCTCTCTGAATGAAAGAGGTATTTTCAAAAATGTCCACCACACTAACTGAATTAATAGCTCACCCGCACAAAGCCTCAGGTTCCTTAGGTAAGAGCTCCTCACACTGCCTGCTGTATGAATGGAATCAGGCTCATCACACAAAGCCTTAAGGATGAGAACTTGATACACAGTAACTATTAACGACAGTGCCCCTCTACAGAGGAGGAAACGCGTTCAGAGAGGTCACACATAAGCTGCGCATGCAGACTCAAGTCCAGAAGCTGGGTCTCCTGACGACCACGACTATAGCTACACTCCCTGTCTTGTCCACCTCTGTGCACTACAGCCGGGGGCTCTGGAAGCTCGGGGTGTTCCATTCCCATCCCTATATGGGTTTGGCAAGCACAGATCTAACAAACATATGTATTATTATTTTAAATGTATATCCATCTCTCAAAAAAAGTTGCTTTGACTAAAGCTAGAACTGCCATGTTGGTCTTTGAAAGATGCAGTGGTATTCCCCACCAAAAGAAGTCAGAGGGGGATACTGTGACAGATCTATGAGTAAGCATGGTGTGGTCAGGGAATGGCGAGAACATGCTGTGAACCCAGAAAGGAGGACCCTTCACACCCTCCTGACCAAGCACTTCTCCTGCTGTTTTTCAGCTGGTGGGTGAGTTATCCATACCTGCCCAGTGTCACCCTCACTCAACAGTAAGTTCTCTAGGGACAGACCCAGAACTTTAGCATCACCATCGCCACCCCCACCCACCATCCCCAAGCCTCCATAAATATGGGAACACATAAGCACCGCTCCGCACTTAGGGCTTTATGTGGAGCAAACAGGGAGCACCACAGAAGGCTTTCCAGCGGAGGAGGAATGTGCTCTGAGCCTTGTCTGGAGAATTAGCCAGTGCAGATTTGGAGATGAGCTATAGAGCTGGGGCAGGGGGAGGGGGCAGGTGCTGGGCAGGCAGGGCATGAACCAGACAGCAGCAGGCGCAGGGATGGGAAGAATGGGGTGGATTCTGAAGCAATTTCAGAGAGAGACTAGACATGACTTGGCAACTAATTGGATTAGGCAAGAGATGGAGGGGGAGTGAAGAAAGCCAAGTGTTCTGAATGACTCAGGGTTCTAGCCTGCACACGATGAAGGAGGCACAGCCATCAACTAAGGCAGAGCAGGACAGGGAGAAAGCTTGTGTAAGGCATTGGGCTGGTCCCAGGGTCACTGAGTTGCAAGTTAAGAGCTGAAGTTGAAGAAATGAGAGCCAGATCTTTGCCTACATGTTCTGCTGCCAACCCGGTCCAGACATTTGCTAACAGCATTTTAGCCTCATAAACAGAAAACCGGGGCGGAGGGCAAAAGACAAGAGTTCAGTAGCATGGTTTCTAGAGCATCACAGGAAAACTAACTCTAGGTCTTAGCTGATGGAAACAAGCTATATTTGGGATTTTTCGGGGTTGGGGGACATAATTAACAAGGCTCTGTGAGGTGCTTTAAGTTCACTTGGCTGTCACTGGTTCCTTGATCCTGAGAGCTAAATGCTCACCCCCATTTCAGAGATGAGAAAATGAAGATGCCCAGAGTTTAATATACTTTAGACCATGCAGCTAAAATGGGAAACTGATTCAAAATAGGCCCTGCACATATGAGTGCCGAGCAAGGGCCTGTGCCAGGAGCTGAGCTGAACACCTGTCAGGTACGACGGCTTCCGCAGTGTACACAGAGGGAGGGAAAGGCCGGAGACGATCGCTCAGCATCCGGAGCAGTCTCAGAAAATCACATCCTTCTTTCACTGCAGCATCTAGCCCCCAATTTGTTCAGTTCAACCTCCAAGTCTCTATCTGCACTCCTGCAGGTGACAGACAGTGCAGCTCCTCCCAATTCAGAAATTCCTGCATCCTCTCTTAGTCCCAAGGGCTCATTTTTCTACCTCCTAGCCCAAGCGAGGCTCCAAGGTACCAAAGAGGGTCCAGACTGACTTCTGATGAGGAAGGGAGGAGATTGCATTGCAAAGGCAAGCCTGCTCAGAGCTACCTTTCAAGTGCCTGATGGAAGAGGCGAGAACCCAAGCTAAGGGGTTAAACAGCCACAGGAAGACAGAAGGAAGGGTCTGGACAATCACCAGCAGAGCCTTCTAAAATATTTAAAGGACAGAAACAGGCAACCAACGAAGAGTGAGCTGAGAACTGTCCCAAGACTTTAATTACCACCTCCGTGCTGACACTCCAAAAACCTTTCTTTCCAGCGTCATCTCCCCTGAGCCGCAGACCCACATACCCAACAGCTTCCTGACCTTCCCTCCCACCTTATCCATCTCTTTGTTCCCATCTCCTAGTGCTTCCTGCCACCCGGTCATCTAAATCAAAGCCTTAGTGCCCTCCCGGGTACTTTCCTTCCTCCCGCTGTCACCTCAATTAAACACCATGTTCCCTCAACTCTTCCTGCCAACAGCCTGCCACACCAGCCTTTACCAGGTCATTGTCCTCTTTCGGAGAGAGGATTTCAATAACTTTGAAACTGGCCACCTTGCCCCCACCTCTCCAGCTTCAATGTCTCCTCTCAAGACCCATAGTTAGAGCTCTGCAGGACAAACGTAACAAGAGAAGACCAGACCCTCAACAAGCCCCTCACCAGCTCCCCTGGTACTGGTTCCTCAGTACTCTTAGGAGGAAACCAGACCCCTCAAAATGACACACAAGACCCTATGGGATCTGGCCCTTCTTACACTTCTGGTCTCGTTTTCTTGCCTCCTGGTTCCTCATCATTAAAACCAGACTAATCTTAAAATTGCCCCCAAATATTGGACTTTCTTCTTCTTTAATAAAGCTCTCAGATACTTATGCTACAAAGCAGCTGCTAAGAGCAATGTACCATGGAAGGTACTACCCTACTTCCTTTCTGGTCTTTGTGAAGTTATTTCCTTAGCTGGAATATAAACTTTTTTCTTCCCCTATCTTACTCCTACCGGTGATTCCTCCTGCTGAACCCCACTGGGCTGGTCCCCCTGCACTATCCCAAGGCCTTTTGTCCACTCCCACTTCACACAATCTACATATTTGCATTCCGCTCCCACTACAGTATCTACTACATACCACACTTGACATTAATATTCTCATTGCGCCCTCACAGTGAGTCTGCCGTAGGTACTGCTATGACCCCATTCTAAATAATGGGAAACTGAGCTTCAGGTCTTCACAAGCAATTTCTGTAAGCAAGCGGCAGAGCAGGGAAGTGAAAACCAACTTCTCTGGGCTTGGAGACCAAGCTCTTGAGCACTGAGCTCCATCAAGCAGGCTCCCCCGCTGAACCAAAGGGCACTTGACTTTTACTACTGCACAGCCCAGGCGACGCCTGAGTACCCTGGGCCAGAGGCAGTGGACAGTTATAGGCACCGTGCCTGCCATGGACGGCTGGGAGCCTCCGGAACTAGGCAGTGGGTGGGAGGCAGGAAGCATTGCCTGAGCTTTTGCCTGACTTCAAACAACCAGCGCTCCTTCCTCAGAACACCTGGGATGAGGAGGCAGCCAACTGCGAGGTGGGGATGGAAAGCACCACTGCTGCCTCTATTCCAGACACTGTCTCCTAGTGGTCCTTTGCAGTACTCTGCCCCGAGCGTGAGCCCAGGCAGTGTGGCAAAGTAACCACACACTGCCAGGTCCTATGCACCAGTGACGTGCAGGGCTCCCATGCACTTTGCTGCACCCCATCCTCCTTACACCCTTTCCACAGGTGCTAGTCCCCGCTTTCTATGGTAAGGAAATTAAGGCCCAGAGCCCTTAAATGGTCTATCCGAGAGCGTATAAGACTTATTAAGTGAGTAGTGTTGGGATTCTAGCCCGATTCAGTCTGTCATTGCTTCTAGAGTGTATACAAACCACCCCCAGAGCTTACTAAGATGGTGACTACTGGGGCTTGGAGGATGGCTCCATCAGCACTGTATTTACCATGCGAGCATGAGGACCTACTTGCATGGATCCCCAGTATCTAAGTAAAAAAGCCAGGTATGGCAAAGCATGCCTGGGGAGGCAGAGACAAAGAGGATCCCTGGAGCTCAGTGAGTTCCTGGCTCAGTGAAAGACTGTCTCAAAAAATACATTGGAAGGCAACTGGGCAGCTACTATGTCAACCTTTGGCTTCTAGATTCTCAGTGTCCACACACACTGAGGCAGCTCCAGAGGAGGAGTAATCGTTTGGTGGGCTTTCTTGGGGATGGAGGTGGGGGTGGGGGTGGAGTCTGGACAGCCGCAGCTCCAAGGGAGGGGGCATGGAATGGAGCTTCCAACTGAACATTCCAGACTCTTTGGATCTATGGATACCAGGGACTGGGGTGAGGCTTCCATTCAAACAGTGGGAATCTGTGCCAGAGCAAGTCTTAGGTGGGATCCAAGTCTGTTCTTTAAGTGAGCTCTCGGGTAATTCTGATACAAACCAGCCACTAAAAAAACAAACAAAACAAAACAAAAAAAACCCAAATGTACTATGGCAACGCTTTCCCAAACTGAACTCCTCCAGAATACCAGAATGTCACACACACACACACACACACACACACACACACACACACACACACACAAAAGACCAGACATAAGACAAACTAATGTGGAGGGGTGCTCCATGGTTGAGTAATGTTTCAAAGAAATATTACATATTTTATGACTTTCTGGCAGACTTAATGAATATTATCAAGCTGTATCTAACACAGTATTTCCCAGACTTGCTTCCCCACAGAATCCTCCCCTACTGACAGCACCCATTAAAGCCTCAGAAAACCCAGCGAGTGGAATGGAGTCAGGGAAACACTGCTCTGTTCTAACCTCAGCCCACACTGGCTCTCTGCTCGCTTCTGCTAAGTACACAGTAAACAGAGTTCCCAGCTCTAATCATGGCCTCAGGCTCTCCTGCTGTGTGGGACCTTCAGGCTTCTCTGGGTTCATTTCTCAGCTATAAATCAAAACAGGAAGCCCTGTGTGCCTACAGGGTCTTCACATGAGCATAACAGAGGCCCAACTGCTGTGTAGGGGCCAGCAAGATGATGACTCAGTGGCTGAAGGTGTTTGCTGGCAGGTCCAAGGAGTTTGATCCCCAAGACCCACGATAGGAGCGAAAGCAATTCCTGGACATGTGCAAGTCTGGTCTCCCCTCTCTTTCTCCAATTCCTGTGCAAACCTAGTCTCTCCTCTCTCTCTCTCTCTCTCTCTCTCTCTCTCTCTCTCTCTCTTTCTCTGTGTGTGTCTGTGTGTGTGTCTGTGTGTGTGTGTGTGTCTCTCTCTGTCCCTCTCTCTCATAAATGTAACAAATGTTGTATTAATGTACAGGGCTGCACATCTTTTGGCCTCTGACTATGGTCAATCAAGGCTTGTTAATATCCCATTTGATTTTGTTTCTTACTTTTCTTGCATGAGATTAATCTCTCAAATTACTCTGTGATCAGGGCAACTCGGGACCCTTCACTGGGATTGTTTTGTACAATGTGAAGTGGGGGGGGGGGCTACTTTGAAAAATCCTACAAAATAATGTTACACTTGACTGTATAGCATATGTGCTGCAAGAATCACATCGTTTTTCCTACTAACTCTGTGAGGGGTGCGACAACTTATTCGACATATTTTATGAGGAAACTGGCTCAGAAAAACGCCTTAACTAATACGGCCAGGACATGACTCTCCTTTTGACTCACTTCTCCACTCTGGCACCTAACAGATTTCTGGTCACAAAAATGATACTGCCATGTTCCTGGCTGGTTCGAGACAGGCTAGCAAGTGAGGAAGACGCATTGGCAGACAATCCAGGTTCTGACCTTGGCCACACCTCCTAACTACTTGGTGACCAGATAAACTCCGAGTCTTCTCTGGGTTTCAGTTTTCCTACACGTGAAATGACGCTGGACTATCGTGAGTGGTGTAAGCATCTCACTTCTGGCACCTCCTACCACTGATTGTCCTGATTAGTCTGTCGCAGTACGTGCTAGGTGAGTCGGAAACCTGTTTTTTTATCCCACGCCCTCACTGACAGGGAGAGAACCACAGCTCTGGACGCCTCGTCAACACAGAGGACCCCGCCCCAAAGGAGACCAGAGGAGTGTGTCCTGATCAGATCCAGCCCAGATCTATCCAGTCCAAAACCCCCAAAACCTGGCGTACGCGACGTCAGAGGAGACGCGACATACAAAAAAAAACCTCTCGAGTGGTCCTCAGTGACGTAAGAGAGCGCGACAGACTGGCCCTCTTTGTTTCTCGCTCACGCAAGACCTTACTAAGGCGAACCTCTGCGTGGAAAGGGCGCGGATAAAGTGGGAAGAAAGAGCTGAGGATGAAGAGCGGCCCCGGGCCTCTAGACAGAGCCCAGACATTGATGCAGGGGCCGCTACAACTCACCTGCCCGTACGGATAGCTGGCCATGGCGACTATGACGCCATACAGTTGTGGAAGGCGGGGCTTCCTGCTTCATGGGGGGCGGGTACGCGTCTTATTGGACAGACAGACTGTCCATCTTACGGCGGACAAACGGAAGTGACTCTTGGGACAGTGGGCGGGTACCTAGCAGACCGACTGAGAGAGCGGGGCGTCTGGTTGCCGTGTCCGGAAGTGTTGGTGGCTGTAGTGGCGCGTTTGTTGTTGATTTGGTGACCTGGAGCAGCCTTCGGGGCTGGTTAGACCAGGCTTTTCTAATGGGGAGACTAAGTCGGTTGTTTTCGCGGTGGCCATATTATAACCTGGCAAATCGGTCGCGTGTTAGTTACGTCACTTTCTGAGATCACTTTATTTTTACGACCAAGCCGTTGCTATGGCTGCTGGGAACTAACCCCCTCCTGGAATACAGGTACCATTTAGTGCTTGGATGCTAAACCGGTTTTTGGACCGTGGAGAAAGGTCAACTTGCCAGAGATGAAGAAAAATTAAGATGATTTGGCACTTCTTCATAAATGGGGAAACTGAAATCCAGAAAGGCTTGTTTTCCTAAATTCACAGTGAGTTCGTAATAAAATATGGAATAGGATTAATGCCGATGAATAGCTAGGTCTCAGCAAGAAGGTCTGTCTCCCTTTGTAGGTCAAATCCCAGGTCCTAAGTGATCCATCATCATGTACTTATCTTTTGGGTTTAGGTCCTACACTTGCTTATTTGATGAAATTTCCACGTGGCCAGGCAAGGTGGCGCATACCTTTAGTCTCAGCACTCAGCAGGCAGAAGTAAGCATATCCACATAGAGAGTTCCAGGCCAGCCAAAGCTACATAGGGAGTCCCTGTCTCAAAAAAACTCTCATGTGGACAAGGATTGTGTCTGCTTTGCTGGTAATTGTATCTCCATAGTGCCAGTGTTATACTTTTCACTAAACAAAGAGCTATGAGCTGTTATCCAGCCAGGCCCTTTCCAAACTCCCAGTGCTGATTTTGGTGCTGACCACAGGACAGTCTGCAGTTCCCATCCCTCATCCATACCTGCAAAGGAAGACAAACCCTTTGTTCTGATGCTCTCGGCTCCTAATGATCTGGCCCAGCTGTCCCCAGTCGGTGTCCCACTCTCTTTGCTCCTTCTCCACCTTCAACATGCTTTAGTGAGCGGATCTTGTTTTCTGTTTTAAAAATCAGTTTCTAGCTGTATGGTCTGCTTTCTCAAATGTCTGTTAAAACAATGTTAACTTAAGCCCGGCGGTGGTGGCGCATGCCTTTAATTCCAGCACTTGGGAGGCAGAGGCAGGCAGATCTCTGTGAGTTCGAGGCCAGCCTGGTCTACAAGAGCTAGTGTCAGGACAGGAACTAAAAAGCTATGGAGAAACCCTGTCTTGAAAATCAAAAAAAAAAAAAAAAAAAACAAAACAAAAAAAAAAAACAATGTTAACTTGAAAGGGAATTTATTACAGCCTCTCATGCGCAGGCTAGGGACACCTTGCTCATTCATAAAAAGACCCATGGCCCTTTCCCTTCAGTCTGTCAGTCCCATCCTCCATTTAACCTCCCTCGTAGCCCCCAACTCATTAGCCACTCCTCTTAGTCTCCCTTTGGACCTAGCATGGCTGTTGTGTCAAAGTCTAGCCTGGATAAGAATTCTCTGATCATTTCCACCAAACTCATCCATTCTAACTCAAAAATCTGCAGTTGCTCAGGCCAAAGACCCAGGATCATTCTTGTGTCTTCACACACTCACGCACCTTCATTTGTTTTTTTTTTTTTTTGTTGTTGTTGTTAAAAATTATATCACATCTGTTTTTTTTTCTCCATATTCCACCTATCACTGGTCCAAGACCCCTCTCTAGTCTGGCCTCTCCACCAATGTCTTTTTATTTGGCTCCAACACTCCCTTCTCCACTGAGAAGTCAGAGGAAGCACCTTAAAATGTGAATTAGGCTGGGTGGTGGTGATACACACCTTTAGTCCCAGCACTCGGGAGGCAGAGGGTCTTTGAGTTCAAGGCCAGCCTGGTCTACAGAGTGAGTTCCAGGATAGCCTGGGCTACACAGAGAAACCCTGCCTTGAAGAACAAAACGAAACAAAAGGTGAATTCAATATTGTCATTCTCTAAACTCCTCTGAGGGTTTCCCATCACTCTTATAATAAAATCTAAACTCATCCTTGTGATTTTATGATCCTATAAGAACTAGACCCAGCCTGTGACACCAGCCTCATTGATGTCATTACTGTCCTCCTCAGTTCATCGCAGCTCTGCTGGCCCTGTCACCACCCTGAAACCAATGGAGCTCAATCTTCTCCAGATCTTTGGATCTGCTCCTCTCTTCCTTTAAAAGCGTTCTCCCCTTAACTTTCCACATTTTCCTTTCTTGTCTCATTCAGGTCCCAGCTGAAATACGACATTGTGGGTGGGTGGCATCCGTGAAACCACATTTAAGATACCTTGCCTTCCAAGCACACTCCAGTCATCAGAAGTATCACTGTATCTCATTTTGTCATAAAATGTGCTATGTTGACTAGTTCCCTTTTAGGATTTACATGCAGTCATAAAGTGGGCATGTATATTGCAGACTCTATCCTGTTCTTTTTATAGTTATATTACTTGTGTGTATCTGTGTGCGGGTGTGTGCATGTGACTGCAGGTGCCTGTGGAGGCCAGAAGAGGGTGTCAGATCCCCTGGAGATGGAGTTCCTGGAAGTTGTGAGCCAATCGACCTGGGAACTGAACTTGGGTCCTCTGGAGAAACAGCAGACTAACTGCTGAGCCAGCTCTCCAGCCCTTGTGCTTGTACTCAGTACATAGACTAGCGCCTGGCATGCATCCAGTAGGTGTTGATGGTTGTTATTATCATCGACGTGGTTTGAATGCTTACTATGAGACATCGGGCAAGTCCTGCAATATTGTTCAATTACCAGCACAGTCTTTTGAGATAAATGTCATTACCTAATTGTAACGGAGGACTGGAGAAGCTAGATAATTTTCCGAGTATAAGAAAGAGAAATGATGGGCTGGAGAGATGGCTCAGAGGTTAAGAGCATTGCCTGCTCTTCCAAAGGTCCTGAGTTCAATTCCCAGCAACCACATGGTGGCTCACAACCATCTGTAATGGGGTCTGGTGCCCTCTTATGGCCTGCGAGTATACACACAGAAAGACTATTGTATAAACAAACAAACAAACAAAAAAATAGAGAAATGATGAGCTGGGACATAGTCTTGCATCCCTGTAATCTCAGTATATGGGAGGCTGCTGGCTGGAGAATCACTAGTTCAAGGCAAATGTCCAAATAGCAAGATCTTGTCTCAAAAAAAAAAAAAAAAAAAGAGCCAGGCAGTGGTAGTGCACGCCTTTAGTCCCAGCACTCAGGAGGCAGAGGCGGGTAGATCTCTGTGAGTTCGAGGCCAGCCTGGTCTACAGAGTGAGTTCTGAGACAGCCAGGTCATAGAGAAACCATGTCTTGAAAAACCACAAAAGAAGAAGAAGAGGAGGAGAAGGAGAAGAAGAAGAAGGAAAAAAAAAAAAAGAAGAAAAAGAAAAGACCAGTTTGGTTACCAGTACCCCACATGGTGGTTCTCAACCAGCCATAACTTCAGTTCCTGAGGGATCAGTTGCCCTCTTCTGAGGGATCATGCCCTCCAAGAGCAGCATGCACACACATGGCTCACATGCATATGTGCAAGCAAAACAGTCATACAAATAAATAAATCTAAAAAACTTAATGGAGAAGCCAGATTTCAGGCCACGTTGAGAATATTTTAACAAGTCAGTGCTATTATTAATAGGCCAATGTGGAATTCTAGGCCAGGAGTCTGGCTTGGGTGTGGTGGACTCAATAAACCATGCCCAGCCACTCCCTCCAAAAGACAAAACAGAAAAAAGTGGTAAACAAGGGAAAGACGTTGATTCCATACAGCCATCATGCTGAGGAATAGGAACCAGCATCCTCGGTCCTGTCTTCGAGGCGCTAGCAAGAGTTCTGGGTTTATGTAAGAGCAGACAAAAGGCTGGTGGCTGGTGCATGGCCAAGCAGTCTTGCTCTGGCTGTGGTTGGGTAATCATTACCTAGGGGTGGGGTTCAGAACCTTCTGGATAGTATCAAAGCTGCTGCTGCTGCTCAGGCCGCAGTGTTTATCAGTCAGACCTGTAATTCCTGGAATCCAGGGCAACTGCAAGAGTGCGTGACTCGGACAAGTCAGGAAGACAAGGTGGAGTGAGATCAGTAGCTGGGCCCTTCCAGCTGGGCCTTAAGGCAATGATTAGAGATTTCTAGGCGCTGCTCTTGTGGTCTGGACCAGGACAATGTAAGGGCCAGATGCCAACCAGGTGTTGTGGCACACACCTTTAATCTCAGCACTTGGGAGGAAAAGGCAGGCGGATCTCTGAGCTAAAGGCCAGTTTGGTCTACAGAGTGAGTTCCAGGACAAACCAGGGCTACACCAAGAAACCCTGTCTCAAAACAAAACAAATAATAAGCAAACAGCTCCATCCTCCAGCAGTTGGGAAACTGAGGTAAAAGGATGATTTTGTCCACACCCTGCCCCTGACATTTAGGATCCTGTGTATCCCAAGCTGGCTTAGAACATCCTACGTAGTCAAGACTGACCTTGAATCCCTGATTCTCCTGCCTCCACTTTCCAAGTGCTGAAGGTGTGAACACTCTGCTCTAGGAAGATCCCCAGTTTGAAGCCGTCCTAGGCTGCAGAGGGAGACTCTGTCTAAAAACAAAAACCCAAAATCTGGCAGTTGGCAGTCTACTGGAAAACTGGAAATCCGCCTCAGTCCTTGGATGAGTTAGCCTCGGGTTAGGGACATTTTCCCTAGAGTACCTTACTCAAAGACTCAGAGACCAGCAGGTTAGGGAGCGTGGAGCGAAACCAGAGCACAAGGGAAGGGCAGGGAAGGCACGAGGTGGCTCAGCGGTTAGAGCACTTGCTGCTCTTCCAGAGGAGCCTGGCTCCGTCCAGACACCCAAGTGTAGCTCACAACTGTCTATGACTCCACTTTGCCCCCTTGTAGCCTCTGCAGGTACTGCATCTGTGCTGTGCACAGGTTTGCCGTCAAAACACCCATGGGAATAAAATAAAGAATGAGCTTGGGAGTGGGGGCAGGGCAAAACAGACAAACTGGGGAGGGAACTGGTTACTTCAAGTCCTTGTCCAAATGTGAGTGTCCCAGGATGAGATGAGCTTTCGATTCAAAACGTGTGCCCTAACTTTTCTGGCCAACCGAGGGAGAAATAGCCACTTTCTATTACAGTTACTTAAACTTTGCAGTCCATTAACGCCACTGTTCATGGTTCCGTGCGGCCTAAAACCCAGGATGGGCATTTGCTAGGCAACAGTTGACTGCACGTGTGACTGGGAGTTCACCTCCTAGCTGCCGTTAGTCGGGCAAGGGACAGCTGGCTGAAATATTCACCGTCTTCAGTATACCTTTTAGTTTTGTGGCCAGATTAAAGTTCCAAGTACTCTTATAGTTCATTTTTAAGCATTACACGCAGAAGATTGCTGGCCGAAATTCCCTCATTTGATGGTTTTAAGCTACCTCCTGGAGTACGTGACTGCTCTCGCAATCCCCTAACGCCTGCCTTGTGTTCTCCAGCAATCATAATGGCATCTCTGCAAATCTTGAAGATGCCTCAGTCCCTCTTATCTTGCTGTCTTCTGTCTTGAATGGGGAAGATCACCAGTGCTGCAGAACATTCCTTAAATGATTAACACGCTGACGCGCAGGGATGAGCAGGAATTTGACTCAAGGGTTTTATTACATTTTATTTATTTTGTGCTGTGGATGAGTTCACTCACCCGTGTGTCGACGTGCATATGTAGAGGTCAGAAGACACCTTTGTGGAATCACGTCTTTCCTTCCACCACGTGGGGCCGGGAAGATCAAACCCAGGTCATCAGGCTTGGCAGTGTTTCCTTGTTGAGCCATCCGGGCCCCAGACCTGAAGTAGCAAAAGGAGACACGTAAAATAAAAATGGAGACGTCACGCTTTGCTCCTGACTTTAGTCAGCCAGCAGGCCCCAGTGAAGAGGATACTTTCAGCAAACGCAGCCTCTCATCCGATGGTGTCTTCCAGAAACTGTGGGTGCGACTGATTTGTGAAATCTCAAAAAAGAAGCAGTTCTGAGGTAAGGGACTGAAGGTCAAAGAGTAACACCTAGCCTTCGAAGTGAGGTCATGTGACTCACCTTAGTCTTAGGAACTCATGCTTTTTTAGGAACTCATGTCCATGCTTTTATGAGTGCATTTGTGCGTGCACACACACCTGTGCATGCATTTGCCTGCCTAAGCCAGCGAGCGGAGGTCTTAGGACAGCTTGAGGGAGTCATTTCTGTCCTCCCACCACGTGGGTCCCAGGGTTGGGAACAAGTCACCAGCGTTGCCAGTCATCACTGAGCCAGCTCGCCCACCTCAGGAAAGTTCTTTGCATTCTTATACTCCAGTAAAAAGGCTTAGGAGAACTCGCAGCCGGAGGTCTACATTACTTGGGGGTCAGGAGGAGCTTCCAAGGAGCCTCTCAAGCAGCCAGACACCAACCAAAGCCAGCGGGAGCACAGGTGTGTTTATTTTGGAGGGGCAGATGAAAGAGACAGAAAAACAAGCCGCTCTCATTTCCAAACCTTAACCACCTGAAGCAGACGGCGGTGGGTGGGGTCTTCCTGTTATTGTTTCAGCTCTGGCGGAAGGAGAGAGAAAGCTTGGCTTGCTGCCTTTCTCGGGGAAGCAAGAGTTTTCCGCAGATCACAGAAGGCATGTGCTTGACCATCAGAGAAGCAGAGCTTGGTAATGGAAGGCCTCACACTGGAAAATCTTTCTTCCCCCAGTGCGGCCTGGCTGGGTGCCAGGCTCCCCGCGTGGCATGCTGGGAAGGAACACCAACACCCACCTCATTATGGAATTCTCTTTGATTCCAACTAGATCCAGGTTTGAAGTTTGGATTCCTTTTGGATTTTGTGGACTGGAGGGAGGTGTTCCCGCTTTCCATAGAGCCCATTGTAAAATGAGACCAACGCACGCAGGTGTCTGGCCCCTGGCCCCTTACATCATGGCACCATGGAACAGTATGAAAGAAAAAAAGAGCTGTTCTTGTAAGGGGTTAACAGACCTCGTGTGAAGCGAGAATGCTACTGAATTGTGTTGAAGTGTGGTGGAAGGAAAATATTTTGACAAAAGAGAAGATTTCAGCTCCCCAGGCTTCCAACACGGGATTCTTTTTTTCTCAGCAGAATAAATATGCAACAGCCTTGGACTATAACTTAAGGGCTCTCCAGTCCATTCTTCACGCTGCAACCCGCAAACTCCTCATTAGGCAAACCTTTGTTTAAAACTCACCAGCGGTTACCCACTGTGTGACCGACCGTTGCTTGTGCTAAGGACTGCAGCCCAATGGCCGGTGGCCTCCCCACCCGCCTGCTGCGCTCAGTCGTCTCTGGACCTTGGCACATGCTGTTCCCCCGTGCCTGGATCAACTTCTGTCTAGACAGTGAGGTCCCACAGCGCTGCACCTCCCCAGCCACGGGGTACCGTCCCCCCATCCCTTGTTGTTGTAATCATTTAATGAACTGCTGTCTCTGTCGTCATGGTGGGGGCCAAGTCCATAGCTGTCTAGTTTCTTTCAGGATTCCCCAGAGCCTAGTACAGTTCCTGGCACAAACCAGGAAAAGGAAACAGGCTCTTCAAGTTAGACTTCATCAATTTGAATGATCTCTGCGTTACCTTGAAAGTCTGGAACAGACTGGGAAGTGGAGACGGAGGAGCAGAGTGGGAAGTGGAAGCGTTGCCGAGGAGAGCAGAAGGCACCCCTCCCTGTTTTCCGGGCAGCCCACGGCTCCTGAGCTGATGAGCAAGATGCACAGATTTTTTTTTTCTGCTGACCACAGAAGAAGAGACTATAAAATTCAGCTTCCATCTGGTTCTTCATGGTCCAAGAAAAGACAGCAATTTCAAACTCCAGGGAGACAACCACTCAGATCACAAAAGCCTATAAACCCTAGCCTGTCGTAGAATCCCCAAGAGCGGCATGGATTTGCCCCAGGAAGGAAAGCGAAGGAAGCACCGTTTCTTAGGATCGATTCCCCGGTGGCCCTCAAAGGGTACACGTTTGATGTCTCCCATGTCAGTTACCCCCCTGGCTTTCAGAGCCAACCTGCACGATTCAACAGCTGGTCCTCGCTTCTCTTTCTTTCTACTTGAGCCAGCAGGCTTCTGGTCACAGGACCCCTCTCCAGTTTGCTTTACAGGCTGGGCTGAGAGTGAAATTGCGGCCTTCCAATGGGAGCGCTTTAACATCTGTCTTCACCCACCGTCCAAAACCTGGCTGCGACTTCAATGCGACAATGATGTATTTGCTTTTTAATGTTTTCTGTTAGAACCAGAGTTAACTGAGAATTACTGGTGAGAGATGAAAAGAGAACGGACTCCCCTGGCTCTAAGAGCAGAATGGGGAGGCACTTGGCAGACTCAGGAGCCTGCCTGTTAGCACTGTTTGGCCACGGGTACACCTCTGTGTCAAGCCAGAAAAAAAAAAAAAAAAAAAAAAAATAGGGCAAAGGTTCTGAAGAGCCACCCATAGGCTGGTACCCGACCAGAGAAGGGAATGTTCAAATGTATTGAAATGGCAGCTCTGGAGAGATGTGACAGCCAGCTTGAAGGCTTCAGGCAGTCTGGATAAACATCTAGACTTTGAGTACATTTCTGAGCCTGCTCTGTGATCCCTTTGAAGTTTATCCAACTTGAATAAGCCCTCCAGAAGGCCAGGGCCAGTGGAATAGGCTTTCTTTGGAAGTCCCCCTGGATGTGCCCTGTTGCTTCCTCCCAGGGCAGCCGGCCCATCAGGACCAGCGATCTGAGGAGCAAAGAAGAAAGACGCCCGAGACAGAGCGCTCCTAGAATAAGCAGTGCATTGTCTTCTTCTTTTCTTCCTGTCCTTTTTACATATGGAGGGCACAGCAGATAGAAATCCCCTGGTGGAGTTGGTGGACCGCAAGCTTAGATCTAATCGTGGCTTGCCTGGGACCCCTTCTCAACGATCTAACCCCAGCTATTTCTGAAGGCCCGGCCTGAGACATACATCATGAACGTTTGAATAACAAAAGGCACTGTTTGCAGTCTAAAAAGTCTGCCTGAAGCTGGAAGGGTGGTGACAGAGCCCAGCGTAGGCACAGGCAGGAGGTTCCATCTCATTTCCCAGAGAAACACGCCTTGGCTGCCTGGACAGGGGCCGAGGCTGTCTTTCCGCCTGTCTGTGCCGGTTTTCTAGTCATGAAATTACTGGGGCATTGAGAAGAGCCTGCATGCATGGAGGGGTGTCCGGGTGGATGAGCACTCCTCAGCCCTGGGTGACATCTCCCAGGTACAAGCTGGCTCAGCTTCAGGTCACACAAAGGAGAATGGGCTACCAAATACTGGGTTCATCCAGAAAGAAGACGGGGAGCAGCCTTTCTGAGTGTGTCTCGGCGGTCTCTGAACCTGCTTTTGACTCACTCCGGAGACTGAGAAGTACCTCTTCCCTACCAAGGCGAGTGTGCCCTGGTGGTGCCTAGAGAGAGAGCAGGGCAAGTGGACGGCCTGTGCCTAGCACAACACAAACCTACAGGCTGGCCGTAGAGCATGGGGACGCATCTTTTCGAAACCCTAGGACCAAATGACAGAGAAGACGCGGCTGCAGCACCAGGAGAACCCCATGGAAGTGGGGTTACAAATAGTTTTGTTTCTTTATTGTTAAAAAAATATTAACAGCAACAACAACAAACGAAAGAATAGCACAAACATTCACAACCCATCAGAGTCCGTAAGCTTTGCCCACTAATTCCTCTTGGAGTCCTTCATCTCCGTGCAGGTGGTGGTTTCAGCCGAAAGGCCCCTTCATGTTTTTCATGGGGGGGTACTGTTGCTCCATTGGCATGGCCCCAAAGCAGTCTGAGGGGTTGCAGTGGCCAGCCTTCCCCGGCTGGCCCATAGGGCCTGGGGGGCCGGGGATGCCTGGAATGCCTTGCTGACCCATTGGCCCTGTGGCGCCCATCTTGCCGTAACCGGGAGGTCCCTGAGGACCTACGGAGAGAAGAGCCACAGAAGGGAAATCAGGAGACCCAAATGACAAGAGACAATGGCTGTGACCAGTGACACATTCATTTCATGCATATTTGCCAGGTTGAATCATGCTTTTTTTGAGACCTGCCTGCTCCTCATATTGATTTCAAAAGGACAGCCACACCTCTGGCTGGTTTTATTGGGAGTGTTTGTGTATCAGGAAAAAGGATCATGAGCCTTTAATACATCATTGCATCCACAAAATAGCTCCCGGGGAGAATGACAGGACTCAGCAAAGTCCCACGTGGGTAATACCCATGGGTAAGTAGCAAAGCTGAGCTTCAGGGCTCGGTCATCAGGTTTTAACCATGCTCAACTTTCTGACCATTCATCTTGGAGAACGACTCTGAGGGCTTAAGTGACCTCATCAACATCACAGGACCAGTGAATGCCAAACAGGTCTGAGACTTGGATTTCTGGTCCCTCCCCCAACACACACACACACACACTGCATCATGCGAGCCTAGCTGAGGACAGAGGCAGACAGTCTCTCTCTCCACTCCTCCCCTTCAGGCCCTAGCACCGTTATCTTGAGCTGGGAGCATTTCTGTAAGTGGTAGTTAGCCTGGCGTTATTTGCTGTTCTAATGATTATGTTGTAAAGAAGCGTGGGGGCGGGGGGTGATGAGAGGGTACGTTCTGTTGTTCTGAATTCGTGGTCTGAAAGACTGGGTTCTCCTACCTGGGGGACCAGGAAGACCATTTTCTCCTGCGATGCCAACACCAATATCTCCCTTCTCGCCTTTTGTGCCAGGTAAGCCTGCGGCAACAGAAATGAAGTTAAGGGGGAGGGGGAGGGAAATGGGAGGCTGGGAGGAGGCGGAAACTTTTTTTTCTTATTCTCAATAAAAAAAAAAAAAGAAATGAAGTTAAGTTCTATCTCTAAGGAGAAAAATGATAGCCATGTGAATTGCTACACACACTCACACACAGAGAGAGAGAAAGAGAGAGAGAGAGAGAGAGAGAGAGAGAGAGAGAGAGAGAGAGAGAGAGAGCGCGCCACAACAGCCAACCCATGCACAGCTGCGGATACCCTATACCCCAGAGATCCAGAAGGTAGAGCTACCTCTCATTCCTGGCAAACCCTGGCGTCCTTCTCGGCCTATCTGACCAGGGAGCCCAGGTGACCCTGGAGCACCTGGCCGGCCTGGAGCACCATCCTTTCCAGGGGGCCCTGGCCGGCCCGGAGCTGCTGCCACTTCCATGGGGAACTGCATCCTGGAGGTATAGTAAGCCATCCTCTCTGTAAGGAAAGACAAAGGCCAGGCCACTGGGTGACCGGGTGCTCAGAGTGGCTGCAGATGCTGCAGACATGCCACCAGCATGGGACAGCCTCCAAAGAGAAGTATCAGGCTGGGGAGCATGGGCTGCTCTCCCGAGGGAGGTCTTGTGCTGTGGCCCCCATGTGCCCTCCCATTCAGAAGCATGGATCTGATTTGGGCATCTCTTTCCTGTAACCATCACCCCTGGTCCACCACTGGCTTCCGAATGTGGTCCAGAGAGGTCTCTTTCCCAAGCAGGACGCCCAGCATCCGTGTTCCCCTGAGTCCACAGCACACAGGCAGGGAAAAGGGCTTCAAACCAACCCTAGCGGCACCTTCTGCCTGCTCGCACCCCTCCTCAGAAGTGCCACTACACAGGCTCCTTTGAAATTGGCTTTCTTAACCTCCTCTGCTCGAGTGGGGGATCGGGAGGGCAGAAGAGAACCGATTCATCTCTGAACATAGCAGGTGACAAGGGAGGTCTGATGGATAGGTGAGCATATGCCTGTCACCTGCTGTCTGTAAATGTGCGAGGGTGGGAAGGGGAGGACACTGGAGCTTTAAGGAAAAGGAAGGCAGGACCGGGTGAAGAAATGGCTGGTAAGGGCAAAAATTACCCACTGCCACCCAGCCGGCTGCCAATTACCATCAAACATTTTAATGATCTCTTGTCTGATGAACCTCTTGATGTCGTCATAATTCACCATGTCTCCCTGATGAAAGAGAAGAAACCTGGCCTCAATTATACGTCCAAGCTTGGCACTTGCCCAGTGAACAGACTTGATTTCCAGAAATAAAAGATGGAGCAGAGGGTAAAGGTCCCGGGAGCCTCCCACGGAGGCTTAATCCAAAGTGCTACCCACCCTGAAATAGTACAATACATTTTGTGCTAAAATGCAGCTTGGGATGGGAGGGGCACCTGAAGCTCCCCCACTTTCCCATGAAAAACTAGACGCCACCTGGAGCTGAGCCCTTTCCTGCAGAACGTCAGCAAGAGTTGCTAAAGTAACCATGTGCCAGTCCGTGGTTGCCGGCCTCCCCTTACCATAGAGCCTGGCAAACCAGGCAATCCAGGGTTCCCTGCAGGCCCTGGGGACCCAGGGTGGCCTCTTTCTCCTGCAGGACCTGGTGGCCCAATAGGTCCCATGGAACCGCTCTTGCCAGGTCCCCCCGGCATGCCAGATCTTCCTTTCTCTCCTGCTTGGCCCTTCTGTCCTGCAGGTCCTGGGTCACCCTACAAAGACAGCAAGTCACAGACAGCATTACTGACTGTTTCCAAGTCTGTCACAGTATGTCAGCCCCTTCCCCAGGTGCCCAGCATCCCCCGCTGAGCTGATACAGGCTCCTATGTCTCACCACCTCCCAGAGCAGTGCTTCTGGAAGGCAATGCTTGCATCACCCTTTGCTCAGAAATGCTCAGGCTCCCACATACCCTCAGTAGGAAGGTCCCTTTCCTTGCCCAGGCAAGACCATAACACCGTCCTCACACCTTCCTTTGCCAGCTCTAGCTGCCTGTCACTCTCTGGTTTTACCATGTTGCTTGAATCTGCTGTCTGGAAGCCTCCCCAGCCTCAGCGCCCTGATGATTACCCCTCTACTTTTCTATGCTGAATGTTCCTGCCCTTCTTGCAGCCTTCCTCCCTCACGGCCAGTTAGAGTTAGGAGTCCTTCTGGGGTCCCACAGCACGGCTTCCACACACTAGTGTCAGCGTGACTAGGCGAAGGGAGTGTCTTTCCAGGGACTTCTTTTTATCCCTAGACCAACCCAGAGGCCCTGGAGTGAGCCAGAGTGGGCCATGATTAGGGGATCAGTGAGACTTCCATTCCCCAAGATATAGATGGGACAGTCCCAGGTGAGGTCACATCTCCCTTTCCTGCCTATTGGCCACCCTAGGCTTCCTCTGTGGCTACAATTGCAACTTGGGGTTCCTGAGTACCTCTTTTCAGACCCAGCGAGAGGTCACTCACCTTTGGGCCGGGAGGTCCATAGAGCCCCTGCTTTCCGGGAGGTCCCTATAAGGAAGCATAAGTTTGGGGTCATTTCTGGGCAGCATCACTGAGGCTCCCTGGGGTGGGAGCAGGGGAGGTGCAGTGGGAAGGACCACCATTTTCCACCCTTGGACCCTGGTTATGTCCAGCTGGGCTGTGTGGGAAGAGATGACAGCTTCCCTTCCGACCAGAGGGGGCTGACAGCTGGGAGGGAGGATGACGTCCCCGGGGGCATGGCCTTGTTTGATAGCATTGGCAGATCCCTCGTCACAGATGAACTGACGTGACAAGAAGTCTGAGTGGGAAGGCCAGTCTGAAAGAGCAGAGGGCCGGGCGGGGGCGGGGGCGGGGGAGGGGGCCCAGGAAACGTTTGTTTGGAGACTGTTAATCTTTGCTATCTCTTTCTGACCAGAAACAGGGTCCTCTTATTCCATAAGAACAAGAGTTACCAGCTTCTTGCATGTAATTGGCACTGGATATCTGTAGGGGACTGTTCTGGGATCCCCGTGTACCCCCAAGTCTGTCTCGAGTCCCATTTATAAAGTGGTGTGACACTTGGTATAACCTGTGTGTACCCGTCTGTGTGCTCTAAGTCACCTCTGACCTACTTAACAATAGCGACCAGTGTAAATGCTGCCGTTTAGAGAATCGTGGTCAGGGAAAAAAGTGAGCAGGCGTGGGTACACATGCGATTTTTCCCTGAATATTTTCAATCAAACTGAGATTGGTTGAGTTTCTGGATGTGGAAACTATGGGTATAGTTTCTATAGGAGATAGTCTGTGCCCATGGCGTATGCTTACTGAATGAGGGATGGAACAAGATGAAGACCAAGAAGAAATGTCCCCAAGGGGAAGAGAGAGCAGCGTAACTGTACCTCTTTGCCGGCCGCACCATCTGACCCAGGTTCACCCTGGGGAGCAGAGAGCATTAGAAGCAGAATGAGCAGTCAGTCAACCCCACCCTACCTCCCTCACACCTCTTTGTTCTATCAAGGAACCCTGATCCTGCAGTTCCCTTCCCTCCCCACTCCAACCTGCCGGAGCTAGGGCAGAGGTGTCTTTTTCCCTTGAGAACTGTATGCATTCCCTGGCTCTCGTCGTGCGCTAAATGCTTGCTGAAGGGCCACATGAACGGTGAGCCTCTGTCCTCAGTGAGACTGGCCAGGACAAGCTGACTTCCTTCCTTCCCCCATGACACTACAACAGCTCAGGGCTGTCCAGCCCCTGACCCCCTGAGTTGCCCAGGCCTTTCTGGTGGCTGCTGGAGAAGGAAAATCTGTGATTGCAGGTCAAGAGTTAGAGGCTGCCAGGGCCCTGGCAGCTCCTGAGTCTGCAGGGAGGGAGGGAGGGAGTCTGGAAGGAATGACATCCCCAGGGGTGGAGTTCACAGTGAGCCGGAGTGCTGACCCCCTGGCCCTCTGGGAAATAGGTCCAGTGACCATGCCCACATGGCATGTCCTCATCCATCTCACCAGGGACTAGCGAGCAGCTCTGGTTTGCTACTGTGCTCTGGAGGAAAGTCTGCTTGGTGAGAAAGCCCCTGTCATAGAGACCTAGGCCCCCTTCTTTGGCTTCTCAGAACCTTTACATCCCTGAGACCAGCAATCAGCTCCACTCATGTGGTTTGCCTGTCTGGACTTCTACAGAGGGGAAGCTGCGCAGGTTGGTGAAGGGGCACAAAATTTGCAGTGGCAAAGGGGTGCAGAATTTGCAGCGGAGCAGGCTGGGGATCAAGTCTCAGCTCTCCCATTTACTAGCTGTGTAACTCAGAGCCATCAGCTCAGTCACACTGAACCCTCATTTCCTCATCTGAAACCCCAGGGACAATTGGACCTCCAAATAGTGTTGCAGAACACATTAAGAGAAAACACACATCCAACATAAGCTAAGGCTCGCTTCGGCACAGTCAGTGACCAATATAGCATCACTCTGAATGCTAAACGGGCTGAGATCAAGTCTGGCTTCTGCGGCGCTCTGAAAGTTACAGTAATAGCACAGTATTTCTGGTTCCTGACATTTTCAAAGACTTTTTGTGGTTACTGACAAGCTCCACTGGGGCAGGGGCAGGGCCGACACATGGACCACGTCTTCTCTTCCTGGCACCTCGTCAAGGGGTCTGCATTAGGTTGATGATATGTCCTCAGAGGCAGTGCCCTTGTGTGCAGCTGGCTCAGTGCTGGCTTGCAGGGCTTGTCTTTCAGGATACAATACAATCCCTAGACACAGGCCCATGTTGCCACCCTGCCAAGCTAACACCCTCTCCTTTCCTAGAGATCCCAGGTGTGTTGGACAAAGCCAAGTCCTCTCCCCTGGGCTGGGCTATAAGATGTGGGGTCTTACCGGAGGGCCAGGGTGTCCAGGTGTGCCAGGTTGGCCTGGGAGACCTGCCAAACCCCTTTCTCCAGGGGCTCCCCGATCTCCTTTCAGGCCCTGGAAAATAGGATGAAAGTCAGCGGGGAAAGGAGAAGCAGAACCCACGAGTCCAGAGGCAGAACCCAACCCCGCCACCATGTTCCAGGGGCCAGGCACCACAGGGGCAGATGGCCCTAGGATGCCCTTGAACCACCCTTTGCCTCATCCCAGAAGGGAGATCTTTAGGACAAGTGAGAGGCTGCTGCTAAGAAGGAGGGAGGACAAAAACATTCTCCATCCATTGGCTTTGGAAAGAGCCCACAGCAGAAAAGACAATGTTCAATGTTCCTCGAGGAAGTACTTGGAAGAAAATCACTCACCATAGTGGAGATCCCAGGTGGACCTGGCTGGCCTGGAGGCCCCTGTGGCCCCTAGGGACAGGGGAGACAAGGCATGGTAAGGGCTTTGACCTAAAGCCCAGGCTGGAGGGGGTGTACGCGGCATCAGGAACATCCCTACATTGCATTCGCTCTGCTCTCCTCCCGAAATCTCCCCTTCCTTCCGATCTTACACTTGAACTTCTACCAGGAGCTCTGGTTCCAGAGCAGAGGCGGGAGGGGCTGAATAGACAGGACCCTTGTGCCCAGTGCTCGCTGACGGGTGCACCTAGGTTGTGAGGTGCAGAGGCCAAAGGCAGGGGAGGACGAACCACTAGCTGGGACCTCTCCTGAGACCCTGTGCTCCCTAAAGGCAGCCCAGCCTCCCATTGTTTTGTGGAGGAGGGAAAACCAGTAACCAGGTTTTACACTGTAGAGGTGAAGGGCAGGGACAGCATGTACCAGAGACCATGTCCCCCATCCCCTACAGCCACAGAAGGGAATACAGCTGTCTCCAAAGCCCTTTTCCATATCACAGGAGGGGGAGATCTCTGGGGCATCCACATGGGAAAGCTCTGTAGCCCCACACTCTGGGAAGCAATGACACTCTAACCCCCCCCCGGGGTTGTCCCCTCCTGACACTGCTGGAGCTGTATCTGAGATGCGCACAGTCCAAAGGTCACCTCCCTCAGCAGAGCAATACCTTCTCTGAACCCAAGAGTGCTCAGCTCCTCCCCAGAGCACATCCCTCCACACCCCTTCCAGAACATTCTGGCGCCATGGCACCTATACTACTCATGTACGACTCCTAGGGTGGGGATGCTCATTGGGACCAGCACATAGCAGGGACCAGGGCGGAAGAGAGGAATGACGGGGGAGCCCAGCAGGTCCTCATCCATAGCCCCCCACCCTGTGGAATCTCTACCAGGCCCACCGTCCAGTGTATGACTCTTTCATACTTAATGTGAACGGGCCTGGGGGAGCCCTGGGGTCCCCAGCACAGAGCCTCTGTACTCCTTGAGATACACAAAACAGGGACCTGAGAATTCCTGTTTTTTTTGTTTTGTTTTGTTTTGTTTTTTTTTTTTTTTTTTTTGTCATGAGCTATTTTTAATGTTCCCAAACACCTCCTGAAAATTGTACAGCCATGCTATACTAGCACGCCAGTGGATTTGCTCTCGGGAGCCCTGTCGGCGTCGGCTTGGTGCCGTCACACTGATCAAAGGCCACAATCGGCAGCTGTTTGTGTCACTGATGAGAAAAGTGGATGGAAAAATACAGCATTGCTAAATAAATGTGTTCTCCAATTCCCCCTAATGGCAAAACCACCACCTGCCCACCCAGGCGCTCAGCAGAACTTCTTGGTCCCTCTCTTTCCACAGCTCAGCTCACCCTTGCTTCAGAGCGAGCTCCCCACCTCTGAGTGCACCCCAGATCCCAAGCCCTCTGTTCCTTCTCCCTCCCCACCACCCAGCCACCCACCTGCCACTTACCAGCCCTTTCCTGGGCATGTCTGCCTGCACCCACCCCAGAGATATAGTTTTCAAAGTTCAGCTTTTCCGGTCACACGTGTATCAAGCTACCCCAGTGTGACAGTCTTCAGGTCCCTCAGACACATCGAGCCCCCGGCTGCTTTTGGTTTTGTGTATCCATGTCCCTTCTCCAGCAATGGCTCCCCTAAAGCAGTGGTTCTCAACCTTTAATACCTCATGTTGTGGGGACCCACAACCATAAAATCATTTCATTGCTACTTTGTCACTGGGATTTTGCTACTGTTATGAATCATAATGAATCGATACACCAATATCTGATATCTCAACCCACAGGCTGGGTACTGCTGTCCTAGTGTTCCCCACCTCCCAGGTGTTCCCTGCAACATCCCCCTTCAGGCACATGTTTCCTGCGCCTGCTGGGAAGCCCTGTGGGATAAGGGCCCTTGTCTGTCTTACTCCATGCTGTGGCCCTGATCTGCAGCAGATCGCCAATAACTACTTCCTGACTAACTGAATGACTTGTGTCTGGTAAGCAAATGTGAGTGTGCACACTGAACCCCAAAAGTGGCAAAAAGCAAAAACCACTGAGTCAGATGAGCCTGAAGCCCCTCATACCTCTGCCTGGCTTGGGCAGCTTCTGTGGCATAACCAGCTTACCCCATCCCCAGGGGCATCCTAATTCATAGAAGCAGAGACAAAACCAGTTTAACTCACAAGATGACCTGGGGGTCCTGGTCGTCCCTGGGGTCCCATGGCACCAGGCTCACCCTGCAGGAGTCAGTGAAAGAAAGAGATGACACAGAAACCAACTGATCTGCATATGTGTGGCTGATCGGTAGGAGTGGGTTGAGGGTAGTGGCTGCAGCAATGGCCAGAGGACTGGACAGAGCTCTGAACTTTGACCCTAACCTTCCACGGCTTAAGAAGGCCAGGCTTGTCTTTTGGGTGGTTGTGGAATTGTCCTTCTAGGGAGGGGACCAGTTACAGCTCTCAAGATGGAGAAGGGTCAAGATGTGCAGTGTGAGGTGAAATTTCCCAGCAGAAAGCCAAGGAGAGAAGGCAGCCACTTTGCCAGTGTGAGGAAGGAGAGGCTTCATCTTGGGACACAGCAGAGCCCAAGGCTGTGTGACAGCAGTGTGCACAGAACCCCAGTCCTTACCTCTGCACCTGGCCGGCCACTGCTGCCAGGGGGACCTGGTTTTCCGCAGTCACCCTAAAAGAGAGAGGGGACAGTGGAGTTTAGTATCTCCACCCTCTGTTGAGCCTGGATAAAGTGAACTCTGCCACCTTGCCCTGGCTTTGACCAGAGGGTCTCTGGCACCCTTAGGCTGGTAGGTGGCAGAGTCCTGACCCAGGTCGGCAGGCCCTAGTGGCCTCAGGAAGCAAGGGTGCTGGAGTAACATCTCATTCTGGGACCAGGCGACATCCTAGACTCAGGCTGGGTTGCCATGTCGCCTGGCATGGGTCTGAAGAGAATAGGGACGCCCGTTGTCCAGAGTCCCCCTTACCTTAGGCCCAGGGAGGCCGGGATGCCCTGTTTTCCCCTTGAAACCCTGGAAGAAAAAGCAGGGAGATGTTTCTCTTACCTCCTCTGAGGTGCTCCCCACACCCTCCTGCTCAGGCCAAATCAATGGAGTCTATCACAGTCATAGCAGGAGGACTGGGAGGCTGAGGATGGCTGGGAGGAGGCTCAGAGCTCCTGGCTCCTTCCTGCTCTCAACTTACCGGGGGTCCCATGAGTCCAGGAGGGCCAGCGGGACCTGGGTCCCCCTAGGGAAAGAGAAGGAGCATTGAGGAAGTTTGGTTTGGCCTCCACCCAACTCCTTCCCCTCTGCCTCTGCTTGTCCGAGTCTCCCATCTCAGGATTTGGTGGGACCATCGTGTGGGGCAGAGGGAACTCAGCCTGGCTCAGCCTCTGACCGGCTGGGGACTGTGAATGGGTCCCAGCCCCTCTGTAGGCCCTGATGTTCTTTCTTTGGTTAAGGATAGGAGTTGACCTCGATGTTCTCCGCATGCCATGTTCCCATCTCTCACAGATTCTCCAGAAAAAAACTCAACCAAGGAGCCAGGGCCTGCTCAGGCCTGTCATGGCTACAGCTTGGTTCTCCCCAGAACCTAGCTTCCTTTCTCTAGCTGCCCAAGTTTTGGAATATAAATGGCATCTCTGTCACCATTCTGTCTTCACTGAGGCCAATCCACTGAACCTGGCTAAATCTATTAGAAGGAGTGAGAGACCCGGGAAGTCTGATGCCACCTGGGAGAAGGAGCACCTGATGAAGGGGTGACTTCTCAGCACACTTTATCAGGAGGATAGGGCTCCTGCTCCCCCCTCCCACATCCCCATCTTACCCTCAGGCCGGGCTTGCCATCCTTCCCGTCCAGTCCGTCCAGCCCAGCAGGGCCCTGCAGACAGGGGAAAGACATTTCTGGATGCTGTACTATCTCTGGAAGGCTCTCTCTACCTCACATCCCTGCCACACATGTGTCTGCTCACACAGGCACTCACTCCATCCCCCATACCTGCCAGGCGCTGAGGGCACACACTCACCTGAATCCCAGGAGGGCCTGGTGGCCCAGGGGAACCAGGCAAGCCCGATGGACCTCGAATCCCTTCACTGCCCTGAAACCAGAACACCCAGTGAAATCAGGGCAAAGGGGACTATGGACCCCTGGAAGTCAGGGCATTTGCGTAGTTCTGTCTTGGCCTGATGAGCATGTGTCCTCGTCTGCCAAGCCCCCCGCCCCCATTTTTCTCACTGCTTTATGAAGAGAGACAGAACTTGCTCAGACCAACCTCTTCTCAGGGTTGTCCCTGGGACTGGCACGTGGAGGGGTGGATGTGTTTAATCTTTATCACTTTAATAACATGTCGTGTTTGTGGGCTCTAACACCTCAAGGGGAAAAAGGTGGGGAGATTCCAAGGGTAGGGTGGGAGACCCATGGTGGCCGGGGCTCAGGGAAAATGCCACAGAAGTGTCACCAGGTGGCGCACTCTGAAGAATGCCTGGGATGGGGCAGGAGGAAGCTAGAGGGGACCTAGGGCAGAAATGTTTGCATGTGGTCACATGGCTGCCTGACCTGGGCATTAGGGCCCTTATGGTTGATGGACTGGGAGAGGAAGCTGGGCCGGTGGTCACCTGACTGGGAAGCGCCCTGAATAACAAGCTGCACTTTGTCAAGCAGGCCCAGTGCCTTTCAAATCACATCTCAGGGTCCAAGGAGTTGTTTTGGGGAGCCCTGAAGCTGGGCACATGAAGTAGATTTCTGGCCCAGAGGATAGGACTCCAGAACCTTCTTCCAGGTTTTATCCAGAGCATCTTCCCTTGTGTCTGTATTATTTGAGATTTTACGTGAACTTTTGTCTAATAAAAGGCTCAGGGACTGTAAAACGGCCTGCAAACACAGCCACAGTCCCTGGGTAGCCCCTAAAGGCCCAAAGCAGGGCAGCGGTGAGAACAGGCATCGGACTGGGATGTAAGAAGCTTAAGGAAAGGCTGCTACCTCCCCTGGGCAGGAGAGAGAGGCATCTGTGGAGGGGGCTGCAGAAAAGGGAAAGAGCTACAGGGGAGAAAACCAGGGGTGTTGCAATACTGCCATCCACCAGAAGGGGTCAGCACAGTTCTAGCCAATGTCGGCCTCACTGAGTGTTGTGATGGAGCATCTCCGGCCAACAGTTTGGGGTTCTCTGCAATGATCAGCCTAAGGAGGACTCCACAGGGAAGGGATGAGAGGGAGCTGTCAGCCATCAGAGATCTGCCTATGGCTGATGGGTCCTGGCTTGGGGAAGCAGTAAGGGGCTTGTCCTCTCTTCCAGTGGGGAACTCAGCTCTGATGGCTCCCTACCTTTTGGGTTCCCCCACTGTTTTTTTTTTCTCACTTGTTTTTCTCACAGTCAGAGGAAAGAGGCTCCTGGAGACTACAGAACATCACAGCTCCCTGTGCACCCCTTCTTTCATCCAAAGCTCAGACATCAACCTTGGAGTATCTGACAGCTCCCACCCGGTACACAAAGGAGGCCCAGCTTCTACAGAGCCAGGGGTGTCCTCTCCAAGCCACATAGGGCTATGTGTCCAGTTTAACAAGGCAGTCTCAGAGTAACAAGTGTGGCTCTCCACGGCTGCTGTCTCTGTCTTATCACGAAGTCACGGGTGACTCTCGTGTCCTCTGGCCCTTGGGGATCGCCTAAGGAGAGAGGCACACTCCACCTCTAGGTGTGCCCTCATTCGAGGGGTCGCAGTTCCATCCTTTCCCTTGGCTCCTTGCCCTCTCTGCTCTCTCTTGAGAAACGAAGCTAGGCAAAGCTGGCCTGTCAAAGTCTAGTTACCCACCTCTGTCGCTCCTGTGCCTCCTTCCCCACCCTGCTTTTGCCACTCTCCTGGCAAATGGGAGCCCAGGATACTCAGAGGCTGCTAGAGGGTGTGGGGAGGGCAAGGGGAGGGCAATGGGAGGGTGCAGGGCTATTCATGGAGCCACTGGTTGCTGAGCCCAGCCTTAGTGCAATGGAGTTGTCTGTGGATTTCCTGAAGGCCTGAACAGAGTCATGAGAGCTTCCTGGCTCAGATGTGGGTTTCTGCTCACCTTCTCTGCTTGGGGACCAGGAGGACCAGGGGCTCCAGCTTTGCCTGGGAATCCTGGGGGACCCTGGATCGACAAAGAAGCAGGCAGGAATAAAAGTGGGGCTCCATCTCCCTTCTATCTCTTTGTGTTTCTTCTGTCTGTCTGGTCCTCTGTGGCCACCCATAAGGTCTGCTCTTTACATCTGGCTTCTAGAATCTATCATGGCCACCTACACTGTCCGGCCACCTACACTGTCCTCCCATCTCTTGACCCCCCCTTCCCGGGTTCATTTTCATCCAGGGGGTACTGGCCAGACCTGCTCTTCTCCATGGGACCACATTACAGGGAACTTTTGTGTCTTTACTCACCGGTGGGCCTGGAAAGCCTGGCTGGCCTTGAAATCCCTAGGGGAAGAAGTGAGGAGGTCACCCCTCCGCCTGGCCACTTGGGTGGGAAGAGGAAAGGGTGGAGCAGCCCGCAGGCTTTGTCCTCATCTACCCTAGGTGGCCAGTAGGGAGGCTCCGGGTAGGAGGTGGGAGGGTGGGTAGGAGAACGAAAACTAGTGGCCAGCCTCTTCAACCCCGCCTCCAGCCCCTTCAGCCACGCCCCCAGCCCCTTCAGCCACGCCCCCAGGCATCACTCACCTGGTCACCCTTCTCACCAGAGCTCCCCTGGGGGCCTCGCTCTCCTCGAGGACCCTGTCGCCACAGAGAAGAATATAACTGAAACCCACCCTTCTAGTCCCCAGGACACACGGAGGAGTCAGGAGACTCCCCCGCCCCCTCCACATCTCCATGGCCCGCCCACTCACTCACCGCCGGGCCTTGGGGACCTGGAAGGCCTTCAGATCCTGGTGGGCCCTGGGGACTCAAAGGAACAGAATCAGTCATTCAGAAACAGGAGGAGTGAGGCCTGGGGATGGGCAGGGTACGCGGTGGGCGTGTCCTGAGCTGATGAGACTCTCAGCCCAGGCCCCTCGGTTCCCTGGAACCGGTTTGCTAATTAATCCTGCTACCTCCTGTCCCACTCCGAAGCTGCCAGCAAACAGCAGCTGATCTCTCGTCTTAGGCACGGCTCCGACTACCGCCAGTCTCCTGTTCAGAGCCTCGAACGGCTCCCCTCTGTCTAATGAATGAGCCTGTGCTTTCCTGCTGGCTTCCCAGGCATCCTGTAACCCATCACCAACCACCCTTGCCTGCTTCCTGTCCCTCTCCCGCTCCCTCTGTTGTGTTTTGCTCAGTTCAGACTGCTGTCACCCCCAGGCCTGAGCGTTGCTGTCCCCTCTATCTGGAATGCCCACCACTGGTCGCCCTTCCGTGTTGCTGAGCCCTTAGGGAACCGGGGAGTAGCTCCAAGCTTTTCCTGCCAGGACACCCCAGCCGTGACCTCCGTTCTCTATGGACAGACACCCCCATTCCTTCTCTATGGACACTCACCATTGAGATCCCTCTCTCTCTCTCTCTCTCTCTCTCTCTCTCTCTCTCTCTCTCTCTCTCTCTCCTCTCCTCTCCTCTCCTCTCTCCTCTCTCTCTCTTCTACACAGCATCCTTGCACTGCTCCAGCCCCACGCCCCACCCCCACCCTGAACGCTCAGGGGTCTCAGCTCTCTTCATAGCTATTTCTATCTACTCGTGTTTTATCTACTTCCTGCTGCAGGGCAAGGCATGCAGGGCCTGCTTTGCTCAGTGCAGAACCCTCAGAAGGGCTCGGAATACCCAGCATGCCTAGGAGACAATCTTGTTGCAGATTAAAAGTGTGACAGTTGTTGGCAGAGTCCCATGAGGTCTCGCTGACATTCGCGAGGGGGAGAGGTAAGGTTCCCATCCTAACTTGGCGGGCCCCAGATATGAGGGTTGGGGTTCCTCACCAGAGAGACTTGGGCTCCAGGCCAGGCTCCTCACCACTAACTCCCTAGCTGGCTGCAGGACAGTGGGTGAGTCATGTCCCTCAGGAGCCTGTGATCTCATGTGCTAGCTGTCCCCGCGCCTTCGTTTGGTGTAGGACCCCCATGAAGGTGGCCTCAATAGAGAAAAAGGCTCCTGGCCCTGATCTGGCAGGAGGGGGAATTCTGCCAGCTGACTGGGCCCTTCCCCTCCTCAGTGTCTCTGCAAGAAGCCTGCTGGGATCTCCTCACAGCCTCCGCCTCCTCGCCTCCTCTGCAGCCACCAGCTGGTGCAGAGACGCAGCTGGAGTGACTCTGGGGCAGGGGCAGAAGGGGCCACAGGAAAGTCCCAACCCTGTTGATGAAGAGGATGAGGGGAGGGGGCTCTCCCCTGCCCTCCACCCATACCATGCTGTAGCTTACCGACTCGCCCTTCTCTCCTGCAGGGCCAGTGTATCCTCGCTCTCCCTTGATGCCCTGATGAGCAACAGCAGAGTTAGCTCTGTGGCCTAAGTAGGGGACTAGAGGGGGGAAACTGTAGCCAGTGTGGCCACCCAGCGGCCACTGCGGCCCACACTGGAGAGGCCTGGGGGCACCTTTGCAAGGAGCGGCATCTCTCGGGAGTCTCCCTCACTCTCTCAAAACCCTTTGGGCAGCACATCTCAGTTCCTTCTGAGTCTGGAACTCATGGGGGTTCTGAGAGTGTCCCCTTCCTTCCCTCCATTGCAATGGTGGGGGCAAGCCACATCACCAGGGGAACCAAAGTGGAATGTGGGGGGGGGGTGTCATACATGGATGGCATGGTAGAGACTGAATGTTGGGAAAAGGGGAACATGGTTGAGGGACGCCCTTCCTGGCCCTGTTCTCACCATTGGACTGTACGCCCAGTACCCCCAGAGTCAGAGTCCTCTTACTCACAGGCAATCCTGGGGGTCCCATGGCACCTGGGTAGCCAGGTTGTCCTGGAGGACCCTGCAAAGCAAGGCAGGTATGGTAATGGACCAGCCCTCAACCTTTCTGTTACCCTCTCCCTGTGTGAGAAACCCAAACCGAAAACCCTGGATCTGCTATCCAGCAGGTGCCCATCCGCCCACCCAAACCACCCACACCCCAGGTACAGTTACTATTCTGGGCCATTTCCCAAGCCCAGGTGACCAGTCCCAGAACCCTGGGAGCAGAGCGGGAAAGGAGGCCCAGAATGAGGTGGGGAGGAGCAGGCAGACACAAGTGCGGAGGATGAGGGAAGGAGAGGAACCCCTACCCCCACAATGGTAGCTAAGAGCTGGAACACACACACATCTCCCAGGGTGTAGGGGCTACACGGACACCCAGCTCCATCCATCTGAGGGGTGTGAAGCCCTTTCTTTTGAAGCTCCCAGCCCTTCTGCACCAGGGCTTCGTGACTGAGGAGTTCAGAAGAAAGCCTCTCCCCATCTCCCACTCAGTGGCCACCCCTCAGCTATCGCTGCAGGACTCCTGGGCCCCTTTCTTACCGGCTCTCCCTTGTCTCCAGTCAGGCCTGTGAGGCCTCGCTCTCCTTGCAGGCCCTTAGAGAGAGAAACCATGAGAAAAGGCAGAGGAAGATAATCCTACCTAGAGCAGACTCTTCCTGCCCCATGCCTGCCTCTTTGAACTCTGGACCAAGGTCACGAGCAGCAGCCCAGTGTCCCTGGTAAAGGGACTGCCATGGGTGTGTTCTGGAAGGGAGAATGTGTAAATGTACTTTCGGGAGTGCAGCTTCCAGACAGGCAGCAGCAGAGACATCCCTTCAAGTGGGCCCTGACAGGGCTCCTTCCCGGTGACTGTCACTGCCCTACCCTACTGTGGAGGCTGTCTGGGATGCACCTTAGGAGATCTGTGCTCCTTCTGGGGGGGGAGGCTGTCAGGGAAGATGCTCCCACAAAGTGTCACCAAGTCCCCAGCACTTACCTGTCCCAGTTCCCACCCGAGCCCCAAATGACCTTCTTTAGTGATGCCAGGGACAGGCACAAGAGGGCTCTCCCCAGAGCAATCCCATATCACTCGTAACATGGAGAGGGATGTCAGTGGCAATCAAAGCCCACCATTCCTCACCCCGATCGCCACAGCTCCAGGTCACCATCAAAAACATCTCTTCTGCCCCCTTATCCCTTGTGCCCGCTAGAAATGGCACCCAAACCTTTCCATGACACAAGACAGATGGCTAGACAGACAGATGGCCCCTTCACCCAAGCAAGCAGAAACAGATATGGCCCGGCCAGGGATGAAGACATGGGGACAGATGGGACGACGACAAGGAGAGGCCCTCGTCCATGAGCCTCCACCACCAGGCCTGGGACAGCAGGAGCCAGCCCCGGGAACACGAATCCAACAAACAAGAGGTTTAGCTTCCATGACCCAGGAGAGAGCAACACTGAGGATGGGGTGGGGGTTTGTGATTTAAACACACCTGTGACAACAACGATGACAAGCAGAGCAATTAACGACACCTGGCAGAAGGATCAGCCCAAGACCCTGGGCACAGAGGGGCAGGGCCCTAACACCAGAAACCCAACTGACTGGTATCACATGCCCAGCCTTGAAGCAGACTGGGCCTAGAGCCAGGGAAGAGAAAGAAGAGGAGGGCATGGGTTTCCTCTAGCCGCGGGGAAGGGTGCACGCAGGGCTGCCTGTAAATCCCCAGGGTGCCTCTGGACAGTCCTACCAGGCAGCAGGGCAGCCAACCTGTGCCAGCCTGCAGTGTGAAGCCCTAAAGCCTTGGCATCTCTGCCGGGCACAGAGCCAGGTGCCTGGCAGGGTCCCAAGAACTACTTTCAGCAAATCTTCGGTCCACACGGCAGTGGTGGGAAGCAGAAGGCAAGAGTGAGACGGGAGAGATGCAGGGGCTCCTTCATAGAGGCCCCAGCTTCCAGCATGAAGGTAAAACAGACCTGGGGGGGGGACACAGGGGAGTGACGTGTGGGCTTGGAGGGAAAGAGAAAGAGGGCGGTGAAGGTGTGAAGATGGGAAGAGGAACCCTGGAGGAGAGGCTGAGGGCGCTCGCTCGAAGAAAGTCAAGACTGGGATGGTCTCCAAGCCTTCGGGACTTAAGGGAACCTGTGTCGTTAGCTACCGTGCCTGCAGGGGACAAACAACAAACAGAACACCAGAACACGGAGGGGGCGAGGAGAGGGCACCACGGGAGGGAGAGACAAGCAAAGCCACAGAGACCTGGCTGGCAGGAAGGGGAGGCAGAGTGGCGCTAGGTTCTTACAGGCAGTCCGGGAGAGCCAACAGTACCAGGAAAACCTGGGGGGCCCTGGTGGGAGAAACAGGCACGTGGTCACATCTCACAAGAACAATCACCCTGGGGGAACCTGGAGGTACCGTCCGCAGTTGGGAGCTTTGTGGGGAGGTGGTCCTGGGAGTTTTTCAAGGTTGCTGGAAAGAGGTCTTATCAGAAGATGGCCACCGTGCCCCTCGATGGGCTCCTCCACCGGCAGATGCCAGCAGCCTCCCTAGTCTGAAAACCCTTGCCAGGGCGCTCCCAGTCTGCCATCAGTGGAGTGAAAAGCCCGTTCCTTTCAGTCCTGCCCCCCCTCTCCTGATCACCAACATCCCTCAGGAGAATAGTTCCAAGGCCTCCACCAGCCATTTTGTTTTTGACAAGGAACACACTGCCAGCACTTCCCGTTTGTCAAGTCACGTCTTTCCTGCTTCGCCAACATCCCTGAGGATTCTGGGTGGAGACCCCTGGCCTGGGCTTTGTAGACTTCCCTAGAGAAGACTCCACAGAATGATGGAAGGCCCTTGTAGGGACCGTGTTGAGGTGAGTGGCGAGATCTGACTGGGCAACCATACACCTTGCTGTCTGTGGGGCCCCTCGTGTGCTACTAAATCCTGCAGGGAAGAGGAGGGGCCCAGACACGAGCCCCTGAGGGTACTCCCTAAGTGGATTCACAGGCAGTGGGGGCAGAGCAGGGCATTCCTGGCCAGAGACCACGGTCCCAAAAGATGTTCTCCCGAGGGAAAGATAAGCATAGTCGGTGTCTTGCCTGGCTTCTTAGGGACAAGGCAGCAGAATGGCATGTGGGTTAGGACTTTCTGAGATCGGTTCAAACAGACCAGAATACCTGCGATACTTACAATAGGGCCTGGAGGACCTGGGGAGCCTCTCATGCCAGGTGGTCCCTGCAGAAGAAACCAAAGGAACAAGATGGAGAACCTGAGGCCCCGCAGAAAGCCGTGTTATGGTACCTGCCTCCAGCCCCCTGCTGCAGCCCTAAGAGGGCTGTCTGATGTCAGAGCAGAGCCATTTAGCTGATGTTAAAATGGCCTTTCATTCAGTTCATTCAGTCATCCAACAGACATTTATTGAGCAGCTATTATGTGCCGGGCACAGGCCCAGGGGCTGGGAACATAGCCATAAACAAAACATTAAAATCTCCACTATGAAGTGCTTATGTCCTAGAGGCAAGGTGAACAGTAACAAACAGAACACAGCTGGCACACAGCTGCTGTGCAAGTCCATACCTGTGGAATGTTCTAGAAGGAAGTAGATGCCCAGAATGTTGGATGGTGTGAGTCTAAGGAAGGCAAAAGAGCTTGGGAAGGGTGTGTGTGTGTATGTGTGTGTGTGTGTGTGTGTGTAGCTTGGGGAGGGTGTGTGTGTGTGTGTGTGTGTGGAGCTTGAGGAGGGTGTGGGGGGGAGCTTGAGGAGTTATTGTGGAGAGAACTTCCATTTTAGAATGGGTGATTCAGGAAGGCCTCACTGAGAAGGAACGATGTGACCTGATTGCTGAGGAGGGGAAAATAGGCCTGGAGAAGAGTGGTACCAGGAGAGGAAGCAGCTAGGAGCCAACCTGCTTGGGTGCCAGGAAGCTGAGGAGGCTGAGTGGTGAGTGGCTCCAGGCCATGGGAAACCCAGAGGAGGAGAATGCTCAAGGCAGATGTGGACCCTATGTCTTCGAGGCCCTACTTGGATGAGGGCCTGGGCCTTGGTCTTACCTCTTCTCCTCTTTGACCTGGAAGCCCTGGAGGACCAGGCAGGCCGGGGTTCCCAGGACAGCCGGGTTCTCCCTCACTGTTGTCTCCCTGGGGTGGGGGGAAGAGATTAAAGCAGAAGTGAGTGGGAGGGAGGGAGGGAGAGATGGAGGGAGGGAGGGAGAAGAAGAGGGAAGGAGGGAGGGAGGGAGAGAGGGAGGAGAAGAGGGAAGGAGGGAGGGAGGGAGGAAAAAACGGCAGGAGGGATGGACAAAGAGAAGGCAAGGACTTGCTCACCCTGGCCTCCTCTGCTCTGGGGCGCTCCCTTCCCATAAAGCACTGTGGTAGACAAGAGAGGCTCTGTTAGGTAAGGCTGGTCAGGAGGCCTCTGGTAGGCACATGACACCACACCAGGACTGCCAGCTACCCCGGCCCAGTCTCTGCCAGATGGAGACATCAGGACCAGCACCAGGGAGCCCTCCTACACCAGGGAAACCTACTGTACCAGCCCGCCTCTGCCCAGTTCCTACCCTGGCACAGTTGTCAAAGCCTGGCACACCAGGGATGCCCTGGTCTCCCTTTTCTCCCTTCTCCAAGAGGAAGGCCGGATGGGCCGTCTGGGCCTGGGCACAGTTTCCACAGATGCTCTGATGGGACAAAGGGGAAGGACAGAGGGACCTGGGTCAGAGATGCGCAGGAAGAGTCTACTGGGGAATGCCCTCTCAGAATCCAGGACCCGGGCACCCTGCCCAGCAGTCCTCCACCCTCACACCCTCCCTCCCCAGCCACATCCCTGCAGCAGCTTTGCTCTGTCCTCAGGGGACCCAATCCCAGCAATTGGCTCTGAGTTTCCTCCAGGAAGAGGCTCAGGTAGGGCCAAGCCAGAGTGCTTTCCAGACAGGCTGTGTGGGAGGAGGCGGAGGGACCCGCAGAGGGACCATCTGTCCAGGCTGTTCCTGCAACCTGCACCCGTGGCGAGGACAAGCCCCAAGGATCCAGGATGAAAAGCCTGGTTCCCAGTGCCAGCACCTCTGCCTGGGGATGCCAGGAAAGGGCTGCCAGAGGAGCAGGTCCTTCGTGGACACTTCCAGGGCGGGCCTGAAGCTCACCAACTGTCACCGGCTCCACAGGTCCCTGGGTCTGAACTGTTCTAACGAAAAGGGCTTCCTCTGACTTGGGCTATGACCTTCTTGGTCACAGACTCTGTGACTCATGGAAGCTGTGGGTCCTCTCCATCCAAACTAGTGAAACTAGGGCTCTCGTTCCAGGGGCCTTAGGAGCCTGGAGTCTCCCTGTCACCAGGCGTGGTAGCTGGGACCCAGAAAGAAGCCTCATGCTCACCTTCACCATTCACAGAGACACCCAAAAATAATGGCTATCATTTCCTCGGCACCCACGAGGCCACAGATTGTAATGGCCTTGGCACGTATCGCATTTGGTCCCCAGGGCACAGTGAGGTCGATTATGTTCCGAGCATTGTGGAGGAAGCTACTATTCAAGAGGGGTGAGGTGATTTATCCAGGTAAACCTGGATTGGTCACTGCCTGTCTGTGTGGAGTCAGCGCTTCCTCTGAGGGGTGGACATGGTGACTGCCGGGCCTCCCAGCAGCCTCCCCTGGCTGCCATTTGACCTCTATTACAGGCTGATTCAGTTCCTGGGTGGAAACCTTTTGTGGGACACTTGAATACAAAGCCACCTTGTGAACCGTCAGAAGGACTTCACACCATCACGGCCTGGAGGGCAGGATTGAGGGGACGCAGGCTCCACCAAGACTAGGAGAACTGGGGGTCTCACTGCCACAACCTCACTGTGATCTGACTCATGGCTGCTGCCTGGTTAACTCAACCACCTCCTCTAGCGGCTTCTGGAAACATCTGTGGTTCAAAGACGGGGCAGGGCAGGCAGCTCTCATACTGTGCCCTGACTGAAGCTCCCTGCGGTGACATAATGTCCATGGCACTGACTAGCCAGAGCCGAAGAGAGATTGGCTGAAGGAGGAGAGATGGGGAAAGGAGCCCTGAGGATGCCAGCTCCTAGAGAGGGGTCCAGGAGCTAGAAGTCAGCCTGCAGGAATGACCTGGCTGGACTGTCACTTCAGGAGGTGACTGAGCAAGGAGAAGGGTGGCATAGGGACCTTGGTTTCCAGAGGACCACCTCCCCCCCCCCCAGAGCTTGGCCAGTCAGACCAGACCACAGCCCTTCAGTAGAACCGCAGGCCGACCCCCTCCACAACTGCTCCTTCTACTGAAGTCTTTTCAAGCTGACATCCACCAGGCCTGTCTCCAACCTGACCCACCTGGTCCCTTGCCACTGCGCTGTCACCCCCTGCCTTGGCATGACCCAGAGAAAGGATGGTGCTTCTTTGCCAGCCGACGCTGATGTCAGGCTGGGTTCTGTCACCAGGCACATACCAGGTGGGGACCTTCCCAACATTCCTTTAAGCACGCATTCAGCAAATGTTGCCTAGAGGGTTGTTACAAGCCAGCGCCCAGACAGACCCTTTCAGGCAGATGCTTAGCACGCCCTTCCCCCCCAGGAAGGTTCCCCAGGGAACCAGCAGGTTTAGTCTGCTGCTATATGTTAGCCGGCAGGCAACTGAACACCTGCTGTGAGAATCCCCTTTGGCGACACCTGCCAGTGCCAGTGCCTCCCGGTGCCCTCTTACCTCAAGGAGGCGCTGCTCGATGGGTAAGGATCCCTGCAAGACACAGATTTGGTTCTAGCTGGTCGGGGAGGGGAGGCTTATACAGCCTAGATGAGCATCCAGCCTTAAGATCAGAGTGAAGGAGGATCCCCCACCAGAGCTAAAGGGGTTGCATGGCCAGTTCAGCCCCCAGAAGGACAGGAATGACGATGGCCAGTGTGTGCTGGCTGATACCCACCAGCTCGGCAGTGAGCCCAGGCTGTCCTGGCAAACCGTTGTGTCCTGGCAATCCCTGAAGCAGAAAAGAGACAAGAGAGATCAGACCCCTCTCCCAGCCTTGTGCTTTCCTTGTCTCTTTGTTCCCAGCTCACAGTGCTGCCACCTGTCACCCCCTCCTGCATGGGCGAGAGCTCTCTTCACTCTTAGATTGAAGGTCTCATCACACAGTTGGGGGCTGGGGGCACAGAAGGGTGGTCCTCAAAAGCAGCTCTACTGGGAGCATTTCCTTGCTTTGCAGGTCAGAAGCTGGACCGTGGGTCTTTTTTTTGTTGTTGTTGTTGTTGTTGTTTTTAAGAGATATGGTTTCTCTGTATAACATGTATAACAGCTCTGGCTGTCTTGGGACTCCCTTGTAGACCAGGCTGGCCTCAAACTCACAGAGATCCACCTGCCTCTGCCTCCCAAGTGCTGGCATTGAAGGCATGAGTCACAATGCCCTGCAGGCAGAGGGCCTTCTATAGAGTAACTGCTGTGGTCTATCCTAAGTCATTTTCCTGTATTTTCTCATTAATTATCATCATAGTCTCCGAGAGGCAACAAGCATTTTACGACCATCTTAAAAACAAAGGCATTCAGAGAAGAACATTTGCCAAAGGTCACAGGTTGAACAAGACAGAGACGAGACTCTGGGTGAGGGCCACTGGCCCCTACCCTCTAGCCACTGATTGCATCTCATCCCTTGAAAGACATCCCTAGAGCTGACTGATGTCAGAAGCTTGCCAATCCGACCATCTGAGCATGAGTAACTTCTGGAAGAGTCTAAGCCCAGCTCTGTGCCTCGGTTTCCCTCTCTGTAAAACCGTCATCGTGTGCGGCTTCGAGGAGGTGAAGCTGTGGGGGACTCTGCATAGAGCCCAGATGTAAGATGGACGGGTACTCCTGTTCAGAGTGTGCCATCCAGCCTCTGGCTTTCTCGCATATTCACAATGCACATTTGCATATTAAATACTCTGCCGAGGAAGGGAGGATGTTCCAGTTTGAATCTCCAGCACCCCACAAGGAGGAGGTGCACATTAAATGCGTGTTGAATGCACGCATCACTGCACAGGCTGCTCCTCCTGGTGCAGGATTTCCTGGGCCTGCTCTGAGACCCGGTCTTCCTTCATGACCCAGCTCCCAGCACTGGAACAGGCCAGCTTCCCCTGAGTGATTCCTTCCTGTCCAGAGCAGGCTCTCCCACTCCTGGGTCACCACCCACCGTGTCCCCAGGGTTTAGAACAGTGCCTGGCACAGGGGTAAATGCTTTGAATGTTTTTGTTTAGAAACAGGGTCTAGTGCAGCCCAGACTTAGCCTCAAACTCACTATGTAGCTGAGAATGGTCTTGAACTCTGGTCCCACTGCCTCTACCACCTAAGGGCTGGGATTGCAAACATATGCCACCTCACCCAGTGTACGGGGTGTTGGGGATCCACAGGGCTTCTTGCATGCTAGGCAAACACACTACTAACTGAGCCATGCCCCCAGCCCTGTTACTATAACTCACCCATGGCTCCACTCCAGGGCTGCTGTGCTAGTTCAAGTCTGAGGGCATGAGTCTCTCTTACCCTGGTAGGATTACACATGTGTGTTCTCCTCTAGAAGTAGGGGATACAGCCTGAGTTTGACCGCTACCTTCCAGTTCTAAAAATCTTGGGTTCATTTCTTAGCCTCTGTGCCTCAGGCTCCTCAGCTGGAAAATGGATCCAGATAAAACGCCATCTGTGGGCATTGGGACACAGCCTTGGGCGAATAAATGTCATCCGCCTCTTAGCCCATTTCTGCACAGAGAAGCCTGGCGAAGGGCAGGTGCCTGTTTGCGGCAGCCTCAGGTTGATCATGGACACGGGCATCAGATAACGACTCTGGGTCCTGGGATTGTACTCAGCACTTTTTCCTGTCCTTGTTCCCGTGGTGTGGCTTGGCACGGTTTGCACTACGCTAGCTCTGCCTGGTTAATGGGTCACTCTGGAATGACTCAGCCTCCACAAGCCAACTCCATGCCCCCTGTGATGGATCGCTGGATGCTGGCACTGGACAGAAAGCTCGGACACTTTCATCCAACGCAAAGACTGCCAAATGTGCAGTGTAGGCTCTGGTTCCTGGTGAGCAGACCCCTGGGAGCTGTCCTGAAAGGTGGAGGAAAGGAGGAGAAAGGCTCCACTTGGGAAAGCTCAGAAGCGGCTCTTTTATATCTGACTGTGAGGCCTTGGACACACTGGCTCACTTCTTAGGGCTTAAGCTGGTCCCAGTGGTGTGACTTAGGGGTTGGGGCTGACATAAGGCTCAAAGGAATGAGAGAAAGAGTGTAAACTAAGAGCAGGAAATGCGTGGCAATAGCTAACGCCCCAGGGCACTCACTGTGTGCCAGGAAAAATTTCACACGCGTTGCACACGCAAGCTTATTTAACACCTACAAGAAGCCCACTGAGGCAGGTGCTTTAATGATCTACATTTAACAGATAAAGGCATGGAGATACCACGAGACTAAGAAACTTGCCCAGTATCCCAGAGCACATGGCAGAGATGAGCTTCAGACTGAGGCTGCCCTGGCTCTGGGAACCAAAATGTGACATGGATCTCGGCTCCTCCTAATAATCTCGCCTTACTGACTCTGGCCTCTGCGCTATTTCCAAGGACATCATGGACATTCTCACCTCTAGGCCTTTGTATCTGCTGCCTTCCCTGATAGAAGGGTACCTCCCCAGGGGTGCTCCTCCTCAGGGGTCCTCCTCTGCAGGGGTGCTCCTCCTCAAGAATGCTCCTCACCAGGGGTGTTCCTCCTCAGGAGCTCTCTAGGAGTGTTCTCTCCCCAACAGATTCACTTATATTTCCTTTATATTTTGATCCAAACGTCACCTTTTATTGTATTTGTATGTGTGTATGTTTATGTGTATGTGCATGTGTGTATGCAGGTTCATGTGTACGTGTGTGTGCATGTTAAAGCCCGATCTTAACACTGGATGTCTTCCTCAGTTGTTCTAAGAATTATTTATTTATTTAATGTGCACTGATGTTTTGCCTGTATATACCTCTGTGTGAGGATGTCCGGTCCCCTGGAATTGGAGTTACAGACAGTTGTGAACTGCCATATGGGTTCTGGGAATTGAACCCGGGTTTTTTGGAAGAGCAGCCAGTGCTCTTAACTGCTAAGCCATCTCTCCAGACCCTCTCCATTTTTTTTTTCTCCATCTTATTTTTAACTTAAGGTATGTGTGCATGTGTATGTGTGTGAGTCAGTGTGTGTATATGTGTGTGCACACGCTCATGCACACACACACACAAGTCCACAAATGCCACAACAAGGTTGTGGAGCTCAGAGGACAGCTGAGGATTTCATTCTCTCCTTCCACCTTGTGGGATCTGGGGACGGAAGTCAGGTCAGCAGGCCTGCATGCGAGCGCCTTTCCTGGCGGAACCATCTCACTGGCTCGCCCCTTAATTTCTGAGACGGGGTCTCTCACTGAAACTGGAGCTCACCAGTTAGACTGGCGGGATCCTCCTGCCTCTGCCCCTCCCCCAAGCCCTGGAGTTACAGGCACGGGCCACCATGTCTGGCTCTGATCTTAGGTCCCCATGCTTGCACAGTGAGCACTTTACCAACTAGGCCACCTTCCCAGCTCCAAATGCCATCTTTTTCTTCCGTTCTCCTCCCACTGTCCCCATAGTCAGCTTTATCTCCCTCCTTTGCACGGACCACGCTCTAATATACTAGAGTTTCTATTTCTTGCTTGTTGCCCATCTCTCTTGCAGGGATTCTAATGTTTGGTCCACATCCCAGTATCTAAAATGGTGCCTGGAAAAGATCACACGGGCAGAAAGACATGGCACACCAACAAATGCTGACTGCGGCTCCAACAGTGCACTCTGTACCAGCAGAGCCTGGCTTCCTGCCAGGCCTGGGCTTGCTTGGGCTAAAACACAACAGGACATTCCTCAAAATTCCTAGCCAGGAGTCTACAAGCCTGGCCCAGGGCTCTGCAAGCCGGCCATGCCACGCCGGGAGGCAAGAGCAAAGAGAACCCATGACAGATGTGTAAGTAGAGAAACAGTCCTCAGGGCCAGGAAGGAGGAGGTCCCACAGCTGCTTGGGCCCTGACCCCTAAACCCCAGACTCTCTCTTCACCCTTTTACCTGCAGTCCAGGCATTCCGGGGGGACCTGGTGGTCCAGGGACACCTGGGGGACCCTGTGGGAGAGAAGACAAAATCAGAGGGGGAAGAGAGCTCCCTGCCACAGGGGATGGCAGTAGTGTCAGGGCGGGAAAGCCGCGACAGGAGGCAAGACAAAGGAGACAAGCCACACACACCTGCGGGCCCGGCTGCGAGGAGCTGCCCATCCACAGTCCCGGAGCACCCTGGGTGGGAGTGGGGGTCGCAAAAGAAGGGGAGAGGTTAAAGACAACGCCTACACCAAGCGCAGAGCTGCACGGGAAGGGGGCTGGCTGGAACACGAAGCCTGGCAAGGGCTCTCGCCCGCTGGCACCAGGTGAGGCGAGGATCCAGACCTCTCCCCCAGTGGGAGAAGGTGGGAAAGCATCTCTGCCCACTCACCGGCATGCCAGAGAAGATGGCCTCTCCCCGAGAAGTACAGGAGCACTCTCCCGGTTCGCCCTGGAAGGACAAGAGCCTTGGTTTGAAGTGGCAAAGACAGAGGGTCCTCTGGAAACCTCATCTGGGAGGTGGCATGGGCTTTAGAGCTGGAAAGGTCCGGATCAGCTTCCTCCGTCATGACTTCAGGCAACCCACAGGCCTCAGCCTCCTCACCCGCCAGGGGATGGGCTGTATGCAGCGTGTAGTGGCCTTTTAGTTCAGTCACCGTCAACTGAGAACCAGGAGAATAATCCAGTCTTGTCCTTCTCGGGGTCCCCCATCAGCTCCCTCGCTATGCACCCGCATAATCTCGCCATAGCAGTCAAGTCTTCATCTTGAGCAGCCCCACTCCCCAAGGCTCTGCCTGGTTTTGTGCCCTTTTATCCTTGGCCCCTCATCCCTCTGACCCAGCTTCCATGTGGAAGTGCAGCTGTCCACTAAAGGGGCCCTGGAGTTCTCTGGTCCCCTGAGATTAAGGCTGGATTCTAAGCTATCTATCATCCCCTGCATGAAGTGAGTGTGGTACCCGCGGCTCTTGGAACCAGGAAGCCGGTGAACAGTGAGGTAACCTGCCCCATCCTCCAGTCTGAGCAGCTATTAGGAGGAATGGGACTCTAGGAGCCCAGTCCCAAAGAGCGGTGGCCCCAGGCCCTGGAGACTTACCTTCTCTCCCTGAGATCCCTTTTCACCCTGCAGAGATAAAACACCAGGAAGTGAGTAGGTGTGAGAGGGAGGCAGGTCCAGCCACAGAATCCTGCTGCGTTGGCCACCATACTCACCGGTGTCCCTTGGGCTCCTGGAAGTCCAGTCTGTCCTTTCTGCCCATCTTGGCCCTGAAGGGAAAGGGGCAGAGTTAGTAGGTAAGGTTGGATGGCAGCCAGTCATTTGGCTAAAGGAGAACAGCGGCACAAACGGAAGCAGTGCCAGGCCCCCTGGTGCCCCTGTTCCAGAGGGGAGATTGTGGCCAGTGTGCAAGGAGAAGGCAGGAAGGAGGAAAAGAGAGCGTGTGGCTCCCAGCACTGGGTACTGCACCCAGCACCCATTGGAGAAGAGTGAACAAGGCCTCCACTCCTGCCTCCTGCAGGAAAGGGTTCTGCTTTGCAAACGAGGAAACTGAGGCTTGAGGAGATTTCAGAGCCACAGGATCAAGCACACAAGCCTGGCTGGGGATCTGTGGGCCCAAAGCTCCCCCACCACCTGATTTCTTTTTCTCTTTGCACATATCCTCGCTGTTTAAGTTGCTCTGTGGACCGAGCTGAGAGAATGGAATTTCAGACCTTGTTATATCAACTCTGAGACACTATCACTTACCTAAAGTCACACAAATAGTGAGTGTGACACGCAGCCAGGGAGTGTGGGGTATACCTGGAAGCCGCCCCCCACCCCCGTGGCATTGGGGACAGGAGAGGTCTGTCAGTGCTTCTGACAAGGAGTATATCAGATGCGCTGAGCATAGCAGACATCCCCATGACTGCCTTCCTGGGGATGCTCCACCTTTGGAAACAGGGTTCAAAGCTGTCCTGGGACTAGTCTCCAGTTCCACCTTCACCCTGCTTTGAGACAGGGAGGGATTCCAACTGTCTAGGTCTGCTGGGCAAAGCCATATGGGCTCGGGCAAATCCCTGTCCCTCTAGGCTTTGGCACACCACCAGAAAGAATTTATCAATGCTCTCCGAACTCAAACAACAATTTCTCTAGGGATCTACAAAAGACAGGAAAAGGATAAGGCTCACTGGGCTATTTTCAACATTACCAAAAGCTCAAGAAAAATTATACATTTGCCCACAGCCCAGCATGGCACAGGCTGGCTGAAAGGTGGCATTTCTTTGATTCAGGCTAAAATTATCATCTTGTAAAATTCTAGTGGGTTCACACAGAGTAGAAGCTGACTATTAGACAGGTCTTTGATGACTAAAATGAGAAAATGCACTTATTATTACTTAATCTATGCAATTTGCTCAATAGACAGGTCTTTTAAGTGTGGGAGTCATTGTCTTGGGCCGCACAGAATTGAACCTTTCTTTCCCCACAGATGCTCAGTGGATGGTCCCCAGGGGCTCCAGGGCTGGGATAAGGGGTAAACTTCAAGTTCCCAGCTCCACCCTCTACTCTCTGGTCTTTGCTCGCCTTGTATGGAACTGAAAAATGACAGCAGCCCATTTTGGTGGCTCATACCTGCAATCCCAACACTTAGGAAGCTGAGAGAGGAGGCATGCCAAATTTTCAGTACAAACCCGGGCTACACAGCCAAGTTCCAGGTTAAGTCTGGCTTAGAGTGTTAGACCTTGCCTCTAAATCACACCAATAATAATCATAGCACTTCCTCTACAGGGCTGTGTTTTAAGACAGGGTTTCTCTGTATAGTCCTGGCTCTCCTGGAACTTGCTTTGTATTTGTAGACCAGGCTGGCCTCGAACTCATAGAGATACACCTGCCTTTGCCTCCCAAGTGCTGGGACTGAAGGCGTGCCCCACCACTGCCCGGCCTCTACAGGGCTGTCTGGAGGAGGAAGCTCATTTCTGCTTGTCTAGAGCTGACTGAGCACAGGGCCTCAGCAGGCCACTGCTCCAAAAATGGGGATGACCATGTTCCTCTCCCTTCAGAAGCTAAAAATGTAGATCTCCAAACAGGGGAGCGAGCTAGTGACTGAGGGGAGGGAAAAACCAAGGGGGCTGGATAATGGCAACCAAATTCCTATTAGTTTGGATAAACAATTTCTAGTCCTCTACAGAACAGGAAGGTGACTCTGGTTTACAAACAGTGGACTGGCTGAGGGTTCTGGACACAAAGAAACGATCAGAAGATGAAATGCTAATCACCCCGATTTGTTCAGAATACCCCGCGTGAATGTGCTGTGTAAATATGGACAGTTAGCTATAATCTGATTTGAAAAAGCAAAACACTGGGCTGGAGAGCTGGCTCAGCAGTTAAATGCACTTATTGCTCGTGCAAAGCATGCCGGTTAGAGGCGCAGCACCTACGTGGTGGCTCACAACCATCTGCAGCTGCAGACCCCGGGATCTGGTGCCCTCTTCTGACCTCCGCAGGCACCAGGCTTACACATGCAAACAAAACATTCATATACATTAAAAAAAATTGAAGTTTTAAAGGAAAAGACTTCGTGTGTGTGTGTGTGTGTGTGTGTGTGTGTGTGTGTGTATCTGCAGGTGTGGGGGAGGCACACGTGTATGCGTGCTTGCATGTGAAGTGGTCAGAAGTCAATTCAGGCTGTCATTCCTCAGGAACCATCTACCTTGGTTGTGTTTGTTTGTTTTTAAGACACGGTCTCTTGTTTGTTGTTATTAGTGGTGGTGGGAGTGCCTTTTCGAGACAGGGTTTCTCTGTGTCACCCTGCCTGTCCAGAAACACACTCTGTAGATCATGCTAGCCTTGAACTCAGAGATCACCTGCCTCTACCTCCCAAGTTGCTTGTTTTTGAGACAGGGTTTCTCTACGTAGCCCTGGCTGTCCTGAAACAGGCTAAGTAGACCAAGCTAGACTTGAACTTGAAGAGATCCAGCTGTCTCTGCCTTCTGAATGCTGGGATTAAAGGCATGAACCCCCATGCCTGGCCACATGTGACTTTCTACATGGATGTGGGGGATCAGAGAATCAAACTCAGGGTCTCATGCAGCAAGCACTTTACCCACTGAGCATCTCCCTAGTCCTTGAAAAATAGATATAGTTTTTCTCTTTTTAATTGTTTGGATAGGAATGTGCTATACATTTCTCCCACTCCTCTTCCCTCCTCCCCTCTCCCCTTCCAGCTTCCCCACTGCCCTTCATGCTCCCATTTTCTCAAGAGATTTGTCTTTTTTCCCCTTCCTAGGTAGATCCATGTATGTCTCTTAGGGTCCTGTTTGTTACCTTGGTTCTCTGGGGTTGTGGCATGCAGGCTGGCTGTCCTTTGCTTTATGTCTATTATCTACTTATGAGTGAATACATATCATATTTGTCTTCCTGGGTCTGGGTTGCCTCACTCAGGATGGTTGTTTCTAGTCCCATCCATCTGCCTGCAGATTTCAAGGTGTCGCTGCTTTTTACTGCTTTGTAGCATTGTGTAAATGTACCACATTTTCTTTATCCATTCTTCAGTTGAGGGGCATCGAGGTTGTTTCCAGATTCTGGCTATTACGAATAATGCTGCTATGAACATAATTGAGCAAATGTCCTTGTGGCACGAATGAGCATCCTTTGGGTTTATGCCCAAAAGTGATATTGCTGGGTCTTCAGGTAGATTGATTCCCAATTTTCTGAGAAACAGCCATACTGATTTCCAAAGCAGCTGTACAAGTTTATATTCCCACCAGCAATGGAGGAGTGTTCCTCTTACTCCACACCCTGTCCAGCGTAAGCTGTCATCAGAGTTTTTTTTTTTTAATAAAAACTCAAGCCCAAATGGATAAAAGACCTCAACATAAAACCAACTACACTGAACCTCACAGAAAAGAAAGTGGGAAGTAGCCTTGCACGCATTGGCACAGGAGACCACTCCCTAAATATAACCCTAGTAGCACAGACACTGAGAGCAACAATTACTAAATGGGACCTCCTGAAACTGAGAAGCTTCTGTAAAGCAAAGGAACAGTCAACAAGACAAAATGGTAGCCTACAGAATGGGAAAAGATCTTCACCAAGCCCATATCAGACAGAGAACTGATCTCCAAAATATGCAAAGAACTCAAGAAACTAGATATCAAAAGACCAAATAATCAAATAAAAAATGGAGCACAGATCTAAACAGAGAACTCTCAACAGAGGAAGGTCAAACGGCTAAAAGACACTTAATACTCAACATTCTTAGTTATCAGAGAAAAGCAAATCAAAACAACTTTGAGATACCATCTTACATCTGTCAGAATGACCGAGATTGAAAATATAACTTTAAAAATAATAGAGGGGGTTGAAGAGATGGCTCAGTGACTAAGAGAACTGGCTGCTCTTCCAGAGGAGCTGGGTTAAATTCCCAGCACCCACATGGCAGCTCACAACTGTCTGTAACTCCAGTTCCAGGGAAACTGACACCCTCGCACGGATATACATGCAGATAAAATACCAATGCCACATAAAAATAAAAATAAATCTTTTTAAAAAAGATAACAGAGGCAGACTGGGGAGATGACTCAGCAGTGAAGAGCATGTGTTGCTCTACCAGAGGACCAGAGCTCAGTTCCCAGCACCCAACGGTGCATGAGCTCATGTGGGGCATATGCACACACATACATATACACACACCGAGAGAGAAAGAGAGAGAGAGAAAGAAACATGACGGTGTTTATCATTTAAAGGCAGTTCCAGCGTGTCTTCCTTCCCTGACGATGGCCCAGGAGACTTGTCTCCTCCCACCCCAGGCTGCTGAGATGGGCAGGGTCAACTCTGTGCACTCCCTGGAGCAGCAGTGTCAAGGGCCTAATCACAGCTCTAGTCTTGTAGGAAAGGCTCTTACCGGAGGTCCGGAGACACTAGCGCCAGGAGGTCCCATGGGTCCTGTGGCTCCTTTGGGTCCTGGAGGTCCCTGTGGGGAGAGGACAAATAGGTTGCTGAGGAATGATTTGAAGCCAGGACCATTCAGAAGCGAGATGATGATCGGATCCCAGACAACCCTCTGCTGCTGTCACTTAGTTCCAGGTCTCCATGCCTGCAGCCCCAACAACCACAGAGGAAGGGGCTCACCTGGGCACCTCTTTCTCCAGCTGAGCCAGGTGGTCCCCGAGGTCCCGGAAGTCCCTGCAGATGGAAGCCCAGTTGGTTATCTCTTACCATAAAATGGCCCCTTCCCTGTCAGCCACCTCCAGGCCATAGGAAACCTACCTGAATGCCAGGTAAACCTTGGGCTCCAGGCTCGCCCTGCAAGTCAGAATGGACAGCTGTGGTATAGCGGCGAAAGCCACCTGTCCCTTGGACCTGTGTCACTGGCAGATCTGGAGGGTGTCTGCCAGCCCCAACTCAAGGGTTAGAGTAATGGGTTGGGGGGAACAAAGCCAAATTCTGGCAGGGCATTGTGGGTGGCACATGCCTTAATCCCAACATTCAGGAGGCAGAGGCAGCCGCAGGTAGATCTCTGTGAGTTCAAAGCCAGTCTGACCTACATAGTGAGTTCTAGAACAGCTAGGACTATGTAGAGAGAGACCCTGTCTCAAATCCTGTACAGGGTAACATCGGGCCAAGACTGCTGTGACCCCTAGACAGGCAGAGCCCGGGACTGGGGAACGGGCAGCTATGGCGTGTTAGAAGAGAGCAGGAATGCAAAGGTGGGATGAGCTACTCACCTGGGGTCCCTCAGCACCAGTGCCTGGAGGTCCAGGCTCTCCCTAAAGAGGAAAACCAACAACCCCTGGGTGGAAATTCTCAGCCCATCCCCCAGCTTCTCCCGAGCCCCTATGAAGAATCTACCCCCACCTTCTGCCACTCTGTGACTCAATCCCCCATTCCAAGCCTTCAGTCCCACAGTCCCACGGGTAGCTGCCCAGGGCTACCATTCCCGCACATACCTGAGTACCCTTCAGTCCTGGGGGCCCTTGAACTCCTGGTAGACCAGGCTGGCCCTAAAAGGCACAAGGGAATCCTTGGTGTGTTGGGAGGATAAAGAAGGCAACACTCAGGCAGGGAAGGATGAGAGGATGAGCCACTGAACACTTACTGGTTTCCCAGGCCGACCCACACCTTCAGGACCTGGTTCTCCCTTGGGACCTGGCTTCCCAGGCAGTCCTGATACATCGGTCAACGCCCCCTGCAGGCTAGAGCAGGCAGTGCAACCATCGCCCTGGTCAAGAGACAGGTAAGGTCAGGGGGAGCTTGTGAGCCAGAATGGGTAGCCAGGCCAGGGGGCCTCGCAAAGGGGACTCCTGCATCCTCTGAGAGCCCCACCCCTATTCCACCTCTCCTCAGCTGAGAAAAAACAGATCCCTGATACTCCAAGCTGCTGTAGTAAGGAGTCCCGGGGAATCTGGTGCCGCCGGGCTCCCTTGAGGCTCCCTGTGGTCCTACCCCTCATTACTGACACCTTGATTTCTATTTGCCCATGCAACAAATTTCTCCAAGCCTGGTCCACTTTACCTTTTCTCCTTTTGGCCCAGCAGGACCCCGAACTCCAGGCTCTCCAGACATTCCAGGCTGCCCAGTGGTGCCTGGCGTTCCGGGATCTCCCGGATTTCCAGCATCACCCTGAAAGAAATAGGGTTTAAGGAAGACTGGAGTCACCCAGCTGGGGGCAGGTTGCCTCTTGAGAGCTGTGAGTAATACCAGTCTCTTCCCTGGGCTGGGGGCTGAGAAGGGAATGGAGTACAAGTAATCAAGAAAATGGGGGTAGATTGTTTCTGAAAAGGGGGGTGGAATTGGATGGGTGGGAAGGATCTGGAAGGAGTGCTGAGAATACATTCCATAAGAAATACAATTTCAATTAGGAAGAAAGAAAGAAAGGAAAAGAAAGAAAGAAAAGAAAGAGACAGAGCAGCCTCCAAGACAACCAGGTACCCACCCACCTCCACGCCCATCCACATCCTCTCACCTTCTGGCCCTTGAGTCCATGCTCTCCGGCTCTGCCCTGAGGAGAAAACAGTCCCGACACCCATTCACTCAGAGTCAATGCCCCTGGGTACCCAGCACTGTGTAAGACCCAGGGGATGTGACAGAATACAAGACACGAAGACCTACATTCTCACACCAGGGAACCGGTCTAACATTGGAGAGATTTCTGCCTGTATGACCTAGGCAAGGAGCCTCATCTAGGCTCACTTTCCTAATTTGTCAAATGGGGAGGATGACATAGTGTCTGCACCCAAGGGTTCCTGTGAGACTGTTCTCCTGGGTCAGTGTTTGCTGTCACCATAAAAGTGGCAACCACCAACCTACAGTCGTAACTGCTGTTTCTCCAGCAGCCCTGTGGGCTGTCCAGTGCTTTGCTCATGAACTTCACCACAACTCTAAGGACAGGACCCAGAGAGACAGAGAACAGGAATGACTTGCTTAAGTCAAAGATCTTATCAAAATCAGAGCCAGAGTTGGAACCTAGCTCTGCTGAGGCTGTGCCTTGTCTTTGCTCTGCCACAACAGGGACCTGTGTGCAGGATGCAAGCAGCTTGCACTAGACACAGAAAGGTTGATCCCACCCCCACTTTATCCTTCTGCCTAGGAAGTCCAGAATCGCAGGGAGGGACCATGCTCTTCCTTGCATCCTGCCCACATCCACCTCCAGAGATCCCAGAATTTACCTGCTTCCCAGGCAATCCAAAGCCTGGGGGACCGGGCTCTCCCTTCTCTCCAGCTGGGCCCGGCAAGAGAACCACATGGCTGTCCCCATCCGGAAGTCTGGACAAGGCTGCACAGGGCTCACAAGGCTCCCCCTGCAGAGCAAAGATACTGAGTTAAGGGGTTCCTGGGCTTGGGATCTGGAGCTGCAGAAGGTAGCCAGCTCTGCTGAGTGGGGGATGTCTCCGGAGAGACTAGGAGCACAGCAGAGAGACGGGGAGCACGAGAAGTGAAGATGGAAGCAAGACTATGTCACTAAGAACCAGAATTCACCCCCACAGACTGCAGAGAATCCAGGATCAGGAGTAGAACAGACTAGAACAAGGGTATCTTCTTCAGGGATGTGTCCTGTGCCATGCCAGGAGCCCCAGACTCACCTTTGCCCCTTTGGTGCCTGCTGGTCCCACTGGTCCTGGTGGCCCCTGCATGAGAAGCCATATGAGAGGCTGCCCGGTTGCAGCTGAGGCTAGGCAGAGGCCCAGCCCAAGCCTGTCAGTTCTGTGTGGAGGGCAGCACCACCCACCTTGCCCTACCCTAAGCCACTGCCATCTGAAGTATACTTACTGGAACTCCAGCCGGCCCTGCATCGCCAAAATTACCCTGAGGGCCAAACAGAGAGCATATAGGTAAGGAGAAACAGGGTAGAGATGCCAGATGCAGGAGCAGACTCAGGCTAGGATTCCCCCCAAATTCCTCAGGGAATCCCTGACCAGCTACAGCCTGGAAGCTGAGCCCAGCCTGCTCCACCTCTCACCAGGCAGAGATCATGAAGTCATTTCTCCAACAGCTGTTCATCGACTGCCTTTCGGCCCCGAGCACTGGGCTAGGTACTACATACGTGAACAGCATAGACAAAAATGCCCCGTGGACCCTGCACACTGAAGGGCTTTTTTTAAAAAAAGTTACCCTATGCTATGTAGTCAAAGATCACCTTGAACTTCTGATCCTCCTGCCTCAGGTGGGCATCACCCTGCCCAGTTTCTATAGTGTTGGGGATCAAACGCAGGGCTTTGTGTATGGTAGGCAAGCACCTTACCAATTAAACTATATTCTCATCTTTCCTCCCAACCTGTGTGTGAGTGTGTGTGTATGTGAGTGTGTGTGTGTGTATGTCTGTATGTATGTTTGTGTGGTGTACATACATATGCATGTGGGTAGAGGCCAGAGGTTGACATCAGGCGTCTTCCGCTAACATCCTCCACATAATACTTTGAGACTGGGTCTCTCTCACTGACCCCGGTGCTCATCAGTTCCGCTTGGCTAGCAGGTCAGTGAGCTCCAGTGTTTTTTTTTTTTTTATTATGTATACAATGTTCTGTGTGTGTGATGCCTGCAGGCCAGAAGAGGGCACCAGACCTCATTACAGATGGTTGTGAGCCACCATGTGGTTGCTGGGAATTGAACTCAGGACCTTCGGAAGAGCAGGCAATGCTCTTAACTGCTGAGCCATCTCTCCAGCCCCCAGAGCTCCAGGTTTTCAACTGCTTTTCATCCGCAGTGCTGGGGTTACAGTGCTCAGGGTTCTGACTTTTTATATAGATGCTGGGAATTCGAATTCAGGTCCTCAAGCTTGTGAGGCAAGCTCTTTATGAGCAGAGCTTTTAAAATAGCAACCTTGTCCGTGACAATGAGTGCCACGAAAGGAGCAAAGCAATGACCCAGACCAGAGGAGGTCTCGTTTATACAGGGTGGTCAGAGACAGTGGCACCACAGTCATCAGAAGGATGCAAATGAGGCCCACCAGCAAAAGAAGTGAGAGCTTCTGTGTTCCTATGGGAGTCGCCTGTATGAAGGCTGGAGGGGGAACAATCTCCACACGCTCCAGAATGGAAGAGGGTGAGACAGCTGAAGTAAAGGAAGGCAGAGAGAGGAGGAGGGGACTCTAGAAGGAAGGTTGCCCAGCATGAGGTTCAGCAGGCTGGTGGCACAAAGCCAAAGGCCTGTAAGCAGGTCCCCAAAGGCCTGTAAGCAGGAAGTTCTGTCACTGGAGTTCTTTCTACAAAGCCACATGAACTGTTCAGTGATAAATGGGCCGTCGAAGGGCTGCGAAGGACACCTGCGGGCCAGAAGAGGGGCCGCTGCCATCAGGAGAGAGGCCATGGAGACCCAGGGGCTCAAATGGAGAGAAGCAGAGAGAGTTGAGGGAGACTGGAGCTGAACTATCAGGACCTGTGGCTGGGATGGATGGAAGGGAGAAGGTGTGGGGGGAGGAGGGGTCAAGGGTGACGTCAGCTCTGGGCTTTGGGGATTTCGGGATATGCTATTCGCCATGCTGGAAAAGGCTGGTCACACTTGTTAGCCTCTAATCTAGTATTAAAGAAGGGTAGGAAGGAGAATCGCAGAGTCAAGGTCTGCCTGTGGTTACACTGTGAGTTCAAACCCAGCCTGGGCAAATTAGTGAGACCCTATTTCAAAATAAAGAGTGAAATAAGGGTTCTTCAGGTGTCTATGGGGCAGGGGATGTAACTCAGTGGTAGAGGGCTGGCAAAGCATGTAGTAGACTCTGGTTCAATCTCCACACACGCACGCACAATAGAAGGAGAGCGGGGCTGGGAAGGGGTACTACAGCTCCATCTGCGAAACGCCACATGTGATTCGCCTGTTAGAGGTGAGTCTAAATGCACATCCTAATGTGCCCCCCCCGCTTGAGCGCGTCCACACTCACAGAACCCCTCATTTGAGCAACACTCTATTAGACATTTTTCTCTAACACAATCATAAATACAAGAGTTAACATGGGCATCGACTCTAGAAACCCAGCCGAGTAGGGGTGACGATAGACTACAGTGGAGCCAGACTTCCTGGGCTCAAATAACAATTCTGTATCCAAACACCCACAGAGCCCTGGGAGATTTCCTTGGCCTTTTTATGTCTCATTTTCCTTATCCATAAAATGGGAAGAGTAGAGAAGAAATGTGCCACCTCAGATCTGGGAGGAATAAAGCAAGAATATAAGATGCACAAGGCGTGGAGCCGGCCTGGCAACGACGAACAGAGAAGGGAAACTAAGTATTTTCTTGCTATAAGGTAGTCTGGACGTGCTTAATATGATCGTGAAATTAAAAATACAGCACTAAGTAATTCTCTTGAAAAACATGAGCTTCTTGGAAATAAATTCCTTGACTCTGCTCAGTTAAAAAAAACAAACAAACAAAACCCCGACAGATGAGTTCTGAGGTGAAATTCCAGTCTGATCTCTGCCTCACTTGCCTCTCAGGGCTGTCTCCCCTGCTCCCTGTGTCTCTGACTTTCAGCCCTGGACTCACCTTCTCTCCTTTCAGACCTCTCGGCCCAGGAACTCCAGATTTCCCCTTAAAGCAAAACAAAACAAGATGAAGTCACAGTGCCTCTGGTCTGGGTCGCTGACCCCCCTCCAAACTCCCCCTGTCTCAGTGTCCAAAGAGCAAGAGAAAGGAATGAGGGGGGGGTTGCTAGACAGTTACTATGTTACAAGTAGCAGCCTAGCACAGACAGAGAAAAGCCATGGTCCACCTCCTGCTCCCTGCCCCAAAGCTTGAGACCTGAAGAGCTAGGACAGCCACTAGTAAGCCAAGAGCAGGTCACTCACCGGAAGGCCTGGTAAACCATGGCCAGAGGAGCCTGGGTCTTCACTGGCCCCTGTGGAGGGCCTAAGATGCTGGGCCCCAACACCTGAGCTGCAGGATGAACAGGGTTCCCCCTAAGGAAGGAAGAGAAGAATCAAAACCTCCTAAGTGAACAGAAGGCAAAGAGGAGGACGCAGGGAACTCCTACCTTCTCTCCCTTCATGCCTTGGATGCCTGGATCTCCCTGCAAGGAAAAGGAACGGTTTGTGGGCTGAGAGCAGGCATGTCGGGACACCCCGAATGCTCTAACCATATTTAAGGACAGCAGTGTGACATCCACACGGATGCCCTCTGAATTGCTCCCGTCCTGTGGTTCAGAGGCCGTGCCTGTCAACTCATATAACAAACAAGGGAAAAAAGCTTAGGCTAACTGTGCCCACAGAAAGTTCCTTACATACCCGGTCACCTTTCAGTCCAACAGTTCCTAGGCCCTCCTGAAAGAGAGTGTACCAAGAAGTGGGATGAGGAGGCGGGGCCAGGACCTTAACCTTGGCCCTGACCACTTTCTTGTATCCTCTCTAACCAATTCCCAAGCCCTGAGGCAGGCTACTCACAGTTAGAGATGGTTCCACCCTATCTTGCCCAAAAGATATACTAGAGTCTCTTGGGGTTGTAGGGAAAGTGCTGGGAGGTTGCCATGGAAACCTGGGATGACACTCTAGCCAGCCCTAAACTCTATGGTTCAAACCCCTTCTGAGCTATACTCTGCTTAACCTCCCTGTGGCTTTGAGAAATACCCAGTCCCTCAGGGTCTGTTTTAAATATGTCCCTCTGTGGCCACTTGGGCACTCACCCTGGCTGGAGCAGGATCACCTGGCTCTCCTTTGGGACCTGGTTTTCCAGGGAGTCCCACAAAATTCTGGAACCCTTCAGGCAGCGTTGGACACACTTCACAGGGGTCACCCTAGGGGAAGGGAACAACCACAGGAGGATAGGGTGGGGCTGAGACCTTGGGAAAGATGGAAGCCTCCCGTCACACCAGCTTTAGGTATCCCCATCATCAAAGTGGACAACAGGAACACTGTAGAGCCTTCATGTCCAAGGGACTCCTTCATTCAGGAGTCTCAGACTTCCTGACACTATGTCCTCGAAGGAAGCCAGGGGAGGCACATGTGTCCCGCTGACAGCGCTCATAAACCATGCAGGTGCCAGAGGCAGGGTCTGAATGTGGCCGACACCCCAGGCAGGCTCCTAAGCTAATCACATACCTTCCATAGGAATAAAGAGAGGGCCACCTGAGGCAGGCCCTGCCTGTGGGCAGAGTGCCCCTGCTACTCAGAGCAGATCCTGTTCCCAACCTAACCCAGGACAGCCAGGCCTGGAGCTTACCTTCTCTCCCTTAGTCCCTGGCACTCCCGGCTTGCCCTGTTCGGAAGGAAGGACAGAGAGAAGCAAGGGCATTAATGCCAGGGCAAAGAGACCAGTATGCCCGGAAAGAGGCAAGGACCCAGGCATGGTGGGCAGGGAACCCTCTCCCCTGCTTACACCCACTTACAGGCTTCCCTCCAGGGCCTTCCTTTCCTGGAGTCCCAGAGCTGCCCTGTAATCAGAAGAAAGGTTAAAGGCGAGGCTCCCCCTGATGTGACCTCTTCCCCTTTGTCCCTTGACCCGGCCTCTCAGCTGAACCTCCCACCTCCACTTGGTCCACTGACTGGCTAAATCCTCCCTTCCTCTTGCCTGTCCTCCTGTGTGTAGCTCTGGAAAAGGATGGGGAATGACTAAGGCTCTGAGTGCCCTTCCGTGAGTGTCACAACAAGGAGGAGTGACAGACAGACAGACAGACAGACATTTGCAGGGCTTGCTGCTCGCCAAAGGCAAGGCCCCCAGCCCAGCTAGTATTTGAGTAGAGACACCCCCTTTAGCACCTCGACTAAACTGAGCCCCTTCAGGCCAAAGCCCCACCATGTCTTCAGATATGCACACTGCATGGTCACGCTCCCCACCCCCCCAGCCCGTGTCCACACTCCTTCCAGGCTTACCTTGTCTCCCTTTGGGCCTGGTGGGCCACCTGGATCTCCCTGATGGCAGAAACAGGGTGGGGTACAAGTTTCCTCTCTGCAGCACGATGAGGGGTTTTGTCTTAAGTCACCCTCCAACCTGCACCCCTGGGACCTGGTCTTATTCCCAACTCAGTCCCACCCTGGGGGGGGGGCAGGAATGCGGGAGGGAGAGGTCCCAGGAGAGGACAAGAAGAGAGGTGTGGGGATACTCACAGGAGTCCCAGGCAGTCCTATCCCAGGCAGCCCAGGGAGGCCAGGGGGCCCAGGCTCTCCTGCCAGTCCCTCGGGCCCCACGAAGCCAGGGTCACCCTGGCACACAAGTGGTTATGAGAGGGGCCACCACCTTAGCCCCACCGCTGCTCCCACACCCGGGCCTGCAACTCACTTTCTGCCCTTTGGGTCCAATGACACAGATCTCTCCTGGCCGACCCTGTTAGGAAGAGGGCCGAGGTAGGGACAGCCAGGGGTCTGGCAACTGCCCCACTGAGACAAGAAAATAAATATACACCTCTGTCACCCTTTATTGTCCTTCTCCCATGCCAGACCCCAACCTGGTACCCTACAGTTATCAAATATGACCAGTCTTAGAGTCAAGAGACCTGCGTTCAGGACCTATACCGCCATGCTATGTCTCCTGGGACACAGCCCCTCACCTCCTTGACCAGCAGGAAGGGGCTATACATCTGGGTTTGAGTCTAACATTTTGAGGCCTAGGGAGAGGGTCCCCAACAACATACATCTCGGCCTGGCTTTCCTGGCAATCCTTTGAGGCCTCCGTCACCCTTCTCGCCTTTCTGGCCCTGGGGAAGGAAGATACAAGTGACCAGGACTGAGGAAAAGAATCAGGGCAGTTAGTTCCTATTAGGGGAGGGCCAAGGGCCTTCCAGAGCTCCCCTCCCCAACTCTGCTTCTTCTGAAAAAAAAATGCCTTCCTCAGAAGGGCAAACAACAGAAAGAACTTTCAAACTAGCTAGACTACTCATTCCACAAACATGTGGTATTGCCTTCTAGATGTGGTGGGTGTTTGGACTAGGCAGAGGATTAGAAGGGATGGGGAGGGGAGAGTCAACTCTGCCAATCTGTCATGATCCTCTAGGAAAGCCTTAGACATTTCTGTCCTCATGAACATAGGGCCTGTGGTCCATCTGGGCACCCACCCCTCCAAACATAAGCCTTTTACCTTCTGGCCTGTTGAGCCTGGGGGTCCTGAGGGTCCCTAAGATGAGGAGGGAGCACAAATGAATGGGTAAGGCTGGGTCAGGACCCATCCTCTCTGCCCTGAGGTAGGTCCCAGGCTTACCAAGTCTCCTGATTCTCCCTTCTCTCCTTTCGGGCCTTCTGCACACTGACAAGGGAGAAAAGGGGTTAAGTGGGCAGAATGCTCTTGTCTCAGCCCTGAAACAGGCCTCACTTCTCAGTCTTACCTGAAGTGGGGCATCTGGGGAGACTCGAACACAGTCGTTGCCCTGTGAGTAAGTAACAGGGGTCAAGGCTAGAGCCTCCCAGGGGAGTCACAAAAACCTATTGCTAGGAAAGGCCTAGGTACCCTAGAAAATAGGCTTCCACATGTTAACCCCTGTAGAACCCTGACCAAACGCCCAGTTGGCCAGGCTAACCCCTGTAGAACCCTGACCAAATGCCAACTTGGCCAGGCTAACCCCTGTAGAACCCTGACCAAATGCCCACTTGGCCAGGCTAACCCCTGTAGAACCCTGACCAAATGCCCACTTGGCCAGGCTAACCCCTGTAGAACCCTGACCAAATGCCCACTTGGCCAGGCTAACCCCTGTAGAACCCTGACCAAATGCCCACTTGGCCAGGCTAACCCCTATAGAACTCTGGCCAAATGCCCATTTGGTCAGGTTTCCCACTGAGGTGGTGGGATGTTAATTTACATCCCACCAAGCCCCTCTCCAGTGGGAGAGGCCCTGATGTTGACTTGGTTTGGGCACTTACCCGAGCTCCCTTCTCTCCCTTGGGGCCTGATGGTCCAGTCAGGCCTCGCTCACCTTTCCCTCCCTGTGGGTGAGACCAGAATGATGGTCAAGCCTAAAGGGAGCCTCCAGGAAGTATTCCCCACCCCTGGTTACCTCTATCCCTCTATTATGCAAATGTGTACACACACACACACACACACACACACACACACACACACACCATGCACTACCCACAGTACACTGATTCCATATACACCAAAAGGCTGTTTGGCAAACCTACAGCCTCACACAGAGTATCCCATCCCCCACATCCACAGGCATGCACATTAGCAAACACACAACAGATCCACAGAACGTGAATACATTGCATAGATACGCAGGACAACATAAACCCAGGACAGCTAATAGTCAAGTTTCCTGAGCTCGAGCCTTGTGCAACTCATCACCTCCCTGAGCCTCCGATTCTTCATCAATAAAATAGGATTGATGCAGCTGCACCGTCTCCAGACATTGTGTGAATAAGACAGGGATGCTGTGGGCGACGTGGTGGGCAGAGCCTACCCACTCACAAGCTAGCAAAGCAAGCACAGCACATGCTCACACGAGCCACGCTCGCCCCATTGCTCACAAACTTGAGACCCATTAAGCCCACAGGTCCCTAGAGGCTCAGCCCTTGGCCTGTGGACCACATAGGTGCAGATATGTGTTCCAGAATATACAGGTATATCCACACATGATCATTCTGACACATCCCATGACCTATGCCTGGAATGGTGAGAGCACACGCCTCCTAGGAAGGGTATGTGTACCCAGGGCTCAGGGCTTGGTACTTGGTACTGAGGAGCTTTGCCTCAGCAAAGATCAGTTCTGGACTCTTCATAAACAACCCACTCACTCCAACACAGACTTACACACACCCGGGCAGTTCTGACATAAACACATGACCATAGGGCAACATGACATGGGAGGGACCAAGACCACCAAAGAAGATGGGAGAATTCTGCTCTCTGCTGGGTCTTACCTTGGGGCCAGAGGGACCAAGTGTGACCTAAGGGAACACAGGAGGGAAGAGGAGATTGAGCTATAGGGAGCTAGAGGGAACCAAGGGCCCAGAGTGGGGAAGCAAATCGGTGAGACTCACACCCATGACGGCAGAACCAACCACAAGAGTCCCGGTCCCCATCCTGCCTTCCAGGCCAATCAGCGAGCTGATTCTATTTTCCAAGGCTGTAAAGCCAACAGAGGGGTCTGATCTACTCTCTCCAACCTGCCTGCCTTTGACTAGGCCCACCTTAAGTTGTTAGGCTAACATGGTCATTCAGTTGCCATGGCAACCCCAGCACCTCTGGGAACCAAGGCCTTACCAGATTTGATGGGAGACTGGATAGAAAGAGAGGCAGGCAGCAGTGGGGGGCACCTCTAAGTTCCCCCAAAGTTAGGGGATACATGCCCTTTGTGAATCAATATAGCCCGCCCGCTCAAAACACGGTAACTCCTGCAGAAGAGGCACAGTAGGTACCAAATGGCTCGCACTGAGTCCTGTCCTTTCAGACTCTTAGTGGGAAAGCTGGGCTAGGCTAGGAGAGGAGAATGCTCAGGCTCTGAGCTAGGTGTCCCTGGGCTGCTCCCCCACCCCCACGCCTAGGCCTCCAAGGTGACAGGTAGAGCCTTCCAGTCAAAGCGGATCTGAGATCTGGAGGCCAACGCACAACTGGAATCAGCACCCAAGGTCTTAGTCCCCTCCCGCCTCCCGAGGAGGCCACCACTCTGGATCATGAGGCCCCATCGAGATGTCAGGGCTTGATGGCTCAGGGGTGGGGCTAAGCACAGCTCTGGGGATCAGGCAGGGGATGCTGGGAAAGTGAACAAAGCCCCCTTGTCCCCAACCAGGAAACTCCAGCCTGCTCTAGGAAGCGAGCACACCCAGACTGCAGCCACCCCACCCACGACTCCCCATCCACTTACATTGCTCTCCCGGGCACCGTGGACGCAGGGTGGGCACTGCAAGGGAACAGGCCTGCAGGTTAATTCTGCACCCCAAGATTAGCCCTACCCAACATGAGAGTGCATAACACACACTGTCTCTCTGTCTCTCTGTCTCCATCTCTCTCTCTCTCTGTCTCTCTCACTATCAGCACAAACAGCACCTCCCGTGTCCTTAGCATGACCTGAGATACACATAGAGGTAGGAAGCATAGAAAGGCAACCTTGCCCCTTGTCTCCCACTAACACAGACCTACAGTCATCTTCTCAAATGAAAAAAAAAAAAAACTAAAGCCCAGAGAGGAACAAGCCCAAGGCCACACAGCGTGTCACTGAAAAAGGGTTTCATGGCTAAGACCTAGGCTTTTCTCATGTGCCCATGGCCATTGGCTTCTGACTCAGTAGGAATGGCTCCCAGGGCCTCCACCCTAGAATCCAGGGCAGGCAGGGCCTCCTGTTGGGCCCTCAGGAATGTCAGGTACTTCACAGTCATCTGTCACCCCCACACCTAGGCACTATGCCTCAAAACCTTTATCCAAAGAGTTAGTGCTGACATCCCCCACCCCACCCCCGCAGAAGAAAGGCTCACCTCATTGACTTCAGTCTCCTGGTGGGCCTGGGAAGAAGGAGGCATGGGGGTGGGAGGGGAACCTGGTATCAAGCATTGCTCCAAGCCCCTGTACAAGAGCAGGCAGGAGCCAGCTCTCTAGAGAACACCCAAAACTGTGTCCCGCCCAGTCTGTCTTCCCTTCTCAGAGCTGGCACCACACAGCCAAGCTCTGTCCGGGCAGGAAGAGAGTGGGAGTGTGGCATCTTCTCCAAGGGCTTTACAGAGGGCATGCAGGGCAGACAGAGGGCACTGTGAGCTCCTCCCTCCACCCCCGTCTACCTTTGTCCCCCTTTCTGCCTTCTGGCTGCTTCTTCCCATCAGCTGTGCATCCACCTGGGCAGACAGAGGGACAATTCTGGGGTCCATGATGGAAAGGGGCATCCAGGCAGAGCACACGCATGCAAGGCACCCCCTCAGTTTGACATCTGGCACCTCCCAGGGCACCAAGGGCTTGTTCAGACCCCTGAGGCTGCCCCCACAGGCGCCCCTTCTCCCTTCCACTCCACCATGTGATGTAGAAAGGAGACAGCGAATCAATGGGATCTTGTGTTTCTGCAGTCAAAGACTGGGCATGATGCCTGGGTAGGCAGGGACACTGCCCAACCAGAGGGTGGGGCTGAGGGAAGGATGGGGCTTTCCTGCCACCTCCAAAGAACCTGGGAATGGACGGGGCAGCTGGCCATGGTGCCGCGAGAGTGAGAGAGCCCTGGGGAAAAGAGCGCAGCCTGGCATCCGAGCCCACATATCCCTGTACAGGAGAAACTGCAGACTGGGCCCTGCCTGCCTCAGGAGGGGTCTAGATGGCGTTAGTGAGAAGCTGGCCAGAGTCAGAACTAGAGCAACATGATGTGCAATGCCAGCGAGTAACAGGCACAGGGTTAACGCCGTGGGTTCTCTCTCTACTTCCCTGAGTTCCATAAGATAAGACATAAGTTAAGCCCACATCCAGGGGTCTTCCCAACTTGGGCACACGACCTGCTGAGTCTGGTGACAAGCCTCAGCCAGGTCAGGGGTGGAACAGTCTCCCTTGTACCTCCCCGGCTCACCCACCTTGCTGTTCTGGGGCTCCTCCAAGCAGAAGCAGCGGGTGTAGACCATGCCCTCCGTCTGAGGATTGATCTCAATGAGCTCATTACTCTGCGTATCCCGACGGGCCTTGGAGGTCTCTGGGGGACACTGCTCAAGGTGGGGGAAAGGTCAGGGTCAGCAGAGGGGCAGATGCATTCTCAGACCTCTGCCGTCCCCATGCAGGCTGCCCTCCCCCCCAGCACAGCATGTGCTAGGGGCCAGCTCCTCACCCCTCCTGGTAAGATATCACAGCAGCCCTCCTCCAGCACCAGCTCTGGGTCACAGTAGATGTGCGCCTGCTGAAGGTCAAACTGCAGGGGACACACAACTTTATCTTATTTCAGATGATCAAATAGCTCTGCCTTGGTCCCCAAAGAGGCTCAAAGATGTCTTCACCCCAGGATTTGACTTTAGGGTCTCTCCAGGCTAGTCAGGGAAGCCATCAAGAATAGAGCTGTCGCTAAAAGCAGAGATGGAGGAGGAAGGGAGGAGGAATCAGGAGAGAGAAGAGGATGGAGGACCAGGCAGTAAGAGGTGGCTCCATCCAAGCTGGGCCCATCCTGTAAATGAATATTTAAGGAAAAGCATTGCAGGGAAAGGGAAAAGCATATGCAAAGGCATACATATGCAAATTTCCTAGGTGATCCATCGGACTGGGGGGAATTGATGACAGCAGTCAATAGAGATATAAGGAAAATGCCGGGGACACGGAGCCAGATGGTGGAGGGCCTGAAATGTCAGGTTAACGTGGCTAGGCTGCAGATGGAAGGCAATGGCTCCAGAGGGGGATCTGAACACTGATGCACACTCTCAGGAGCTCAAGGTTCCCCCAGAGGTAGAAACAGAGACCAGGATCCAGCACTCACCGAAACAGGTTTGCCCTGTTCAGCATCCAAGCCCAGAAATACATGGCCCCCAGGCCGAATGGGTTGCCAGGGCCCCAGGGGCTGGGAGGAGGCGGAGATGCAGTCCACATGCACAGAGGCCACACGACCTGCCACACTCAGCATCAGCTTGTGCCAACGCAAATCAAAGAGCTGGGGCACTGGGAAGATGCAGGACACAAAGTCACCATCTTGGCCCTGTGCCCGGAGCTCTAGACTCCGCTCCTGGCTGTTGACTTCCAAGGAGATCTGTGACAAATTGGAAGGGGGCGGGGGGGGGATAAAAAAAAAAGGACAGTGATTCAGAGTTCTAGAGCAATAGCACGGCAAAGTTGAGGGGCTCAAACTTATTTCCCAGGATGGGAGAGAGCTAGCTGGGGTCACAGAGAACATCCTGTAAGAATGTGATGGGCCCTGGGATGGAGCAGAGATGCCCCAGAAACCACAAGGGTGGGGAGAAGCTGAGCTGGACACATGCAACCAGTTGCCCAAGGAGTGGGTGAGGGAAGGGGTGGGCTCACCTGTGGGTACCCGTTTGCATCAGTCACTTGGAACAAGTACCACGTGTTCCGGAAGGTTTGCTTCTTTAGCAGGACTGTCAGGACCAGGACAAACTCCTCTGGCAGTCCCCGAGGGAATACTTTTCTGCAGGGGAGAAGAGAGGCTGCTCTGAATCTCAGTGGCACTCAGGGGATGAGCCTGCCCAAGACATGCACAGCATGCACCGCCAAACCACGCACACAGTCATCCTGACACACTCACTGAGCACCTTCCGGGTGCTAAGGATTGACTAGCTGCTGGGAAAGCCAGTGGTGAAAATAGGGAAATTCTTGTCCCAGGAAGTCTCATGGGGCCTGATGGGACAGAGGACCATTAACAGAGAATCCCTGAAACCATCTCAGCAGACTGGAGAGATAGATCAGTGGTTAAGAGCACTGGCTTTTCAACCAGAAGACCAAGGATTGATTCCCAGCATCCATATAGTATCTCACAACCATCTGTAACTGGAGTCTCAGAGGGAATAGAATGCCCCCTTCTGGCCTCTGCAGTCAGTGCATGCATGTGGTGCACATACATATAGACATAATACTTATATGCACAATAAATAAATCATTTCTTTTTCTATTTCAACATTGCATCCCAACTTTGGCAAAGGAAGCTCCCAAGGAAGCCAGCATGGCGTATGGACCTAGAGTGGAAGGAGAGATTCTGAGAAAGGGACCAAGGGCTTCTGCATAAACACAGCAGCCAGGAAAGGAGATGCAGGTCAGGAGGAGCCAGACGGCCCAGGGGCTGCTGGGAGTTGGGCTTCACACAAGACCACACTCACATAGACACAGGCTCTTGAAACCAGCCTAGGGTTCTCATTGCAACCAGGGGATATAAACCTGGCCCTGCCTTGCCAGTGAGAGCCAGGCTGGGGTTGCCAGTCACCACGCACACAAACCCACCCTTCAAGCCCAGGGGCCAGCCAGTAGGTAGACTTTAGGCAGGGAAGGCTCAAAATGGCCTCCAGAGAGGCCCTGGAATGGACCACTCACATCCAGAGTTGCAAGAATGTGGCTGAGGTCAGTATGGATTCCCAATAGTCACCCAGAGTCTGTTACCGTGTGGGTTGGGTCAACGGGGCAGCTCCCAGTCGCAAGATGAGCGGCCCTTTGGGGTTGCGGATCTTCTTGATGGCAGATGTCTTCATGAGATTCAGTCGGCGGATTAGGTTGAAGCCTTCAGGACATCAGAGGAAGGGCAGGTGAGAAGCGCAGGGCAACCCTAGGAAGTGGGCAGGGGATGGATGAGGCTGCACTCACCAGTCACGTTGGTTGACGGGTCACTACTGTGTTCCAGCTTGAGTCCTTCTTGCTGGGAAGATGGGCATTGCTCACCTGGGAGAAAGTTGGCCTGGAGCATTAGGAACTCAGGAAGGCAGCTGCCTGGGGCTGGGGGGGGGATCCTGGGGACCCCAGGAGGGGAAAAGTCCATAGTTTTCCTTCTGGACTTTTAACCTAGTCTGCCTTGAGGCTGTGCTCACTCTCGCCTTATGACCCTGGCTGTGCCAGAAGGGCCCAGCACACAGCCACTGAATGAGTCAACAGCAAAATAGGACCAGACGCCTGGGATCCCAGCCTTCCAATACCTCCAGCTGGAGCTAGACCAATCAGGGGTGAAAGAAACCCTAGTTGGTTCAGAGCCCGGACAGTGGACATGTATATGTTATGTACATGTTCCTCCATGTGTTCCACCTAGCTGGGGGCAGAGGAACACAGTGGGGATGAGGATATGATATCTTCATGCACACTTGATGTTGCGTGCAACCGCATGCACATGACTATACATGCATGAGCTATGCATACCCATGTCCTCAGGGCTGCCATGTGCACTGGCACACATGGGTGGCATTCTGTTCCCCATATTCCCAGAAGAAAAAGGCTGACACAAGTCTGAGCTATCAGAATGGCTTTTCACCCGCATACCCAGCTAGCGAAACAACAATAAGAAGAGAGCAAGAGGCTGAGGGGACCACAAGCTCAAGGGTACCATCAGTGACTTAGGCCAGACAAGGCCCATTAAAGAGGTATGAGATTCTGAATAAAGACACAAGTCTCTGAAGTCCCAAAGGGACGGGATGGTGGCTATAAGCCTCCTTCTCCCCCGGGGCTGCACTTCCTTCCCCTCCTGAAATGACCAGAAATGTTGATGGAGGGTGCTACATCAAAGAGGCAGGGGCTAAAATCAACGGGCCTTCCCAGAAAAGCTGACGGAAAGGCTGGGCCAAGCCAGTCAAGTCACCTCCCAGGAGATAGTCAACTCCCTGTCCAAACTAGTTGAAAGACAGAGCCCTGTGTCCCCGGGCACAGTGACCCGCTGCAATCTCCACCCCCAAGTCTGGCCGGAAAGACCATCACTGTCTTCAGCATCCCGCAGTACTGGGTGACTCACCCTTGGCAACGGACCCAGATTCCTTACAGATGTTGAAATCCTCTGCCCCAGCCCCTCTAGGGGACCCGGTGAAGGAGAGGAGAGCAAAACTCTCCAATACACATGCAGAAACACATATGTGCCTGTACACACACACACACACACACATACACAGGCAGTCCCACCCACCCTGGATGCCTGGACTTGGGCCTAGGAGTTCGGCTCCTTCCTGGCTAGGTGGTGCAACTACCGGGCCCAGAGGGCACCCAGCAAGGCCAGGCAGATTGCCTGGTCAACTTCCCTTGGCTTTGGTCCCTGGAAAACTGCACCCTCTCCCTGTCCAGAGCCTAGACCATGGGGTGGGCAGTCGTCAGAGATCCAAGCTGGTACAAAAGAGGAGCCTGTGGCTGGAGGATGGGGTCACTGTCATGAGAAGGAACAGAGGGGCTGGGCAGCTTTTTGGAAGTGCTGCCTTTGTAAGGAGAGTGTGGTGCCTGCTCCTTCTCATCCAGAGAGCCAGTAAGAAGTGCAAGGATGTACTGGGGGTGGGGACGGGGGACTGTTCTCTCCCTGCAGAGACCCAAGAGAACATACAAATGTACTGAACTTCTCAAGATGCAAACCCAGAGATCCTCAGACACAAGAGATACAGAGAGAGGGAGGGAGACAGAGAGAGACAGAGAGAGAGAGAGAGAGAGAGAGAGAGAGAGAGAGAGAGAGAGAGAGAGAGAACTAACTCACACACACATACAGCTAACTCACACAGGCTCAAGTATGCAAACATCTCAGAAGCTAACCTGAGCTCAGCTCCTACACTTGCCCATAAATGCCCATATGACTGATATATACATGGTCACATATGTGCGAAGACCCCAGAAACCGGGAGCCAGAGGCAGGTCTGAGTCAGCTCACCTATATTTGCTCCATGGCTGAAGGTGGCCCAGAGCCCAAGCAGCCACAAGCCAGGAGCCCAGGATGCCAACATGCTGGTCCAGAGAGATCAGCTGCAGCCTTGGCACCTGACAACCAAAAACAGGGAAGGTGGGCTTCAGGGTGCCCAAAGGACAATGGCATGTGTGGACAAGTAGGAACAGTCTGAGGCCCATGCATCAGGGACTGTAGTGGTCAGGGCTTGGCATCCGTCGCTCTCAGGAGCCCCACACAGGTCTGAGGTGAGAATCTGGGCAGAGGTGATAATACAAATATTTAGCCACCGGTATGGCCCAGACAACCACCAGCCAGAGCAGAAGGCTGGCTGACGCATAGAAACAGGGGCCCAGGCAGCTTCTAGCTGTGTCAGGATTGGGAAGGGGGTCTAGAAGGCCTTTAAGACCATAGAGGCTGGGAGGGTGGGGTGGGGGGTTGAGCAGAGGTAACGTATCAAAATGCTGGGATGAATCCCGGAGCTCTAACAGCTGTTCTGTGTCGGCACACAGTAGCCCAGTACCTGGAGAGCTGTGTTCAACCGAGCACAGGTAGCCCTGCCAGGCATCCACGAGGTCAGGGGCCGAAAACTGGACTGAGTCTCTTGGCAGAGATCACAGGGCTGTGTGCGGGCCAAGAAAGCTTCCTCTTGTGTGGACAAGGGGCGGGAGAGCAGGTCACCAGGGCCCAGGACCTTGTTGCCAACCTCCCAGGCTGATGGATGCTTGTCTTTTGGTTTTATTAAACCCTGATGGATGGGCCCAGATAAATCAATGCAGGCTCAGCAAGTGGCCAGCAGAGTCATATATCATGTCCTCTTCCGGGACAGGCAGATCATGAGCACACAAAGCCATGTGTGTCAGTACAATACACACAGGCGCACAGGCGCATGGGTACCAGGACTATGCAGTCAAACCTAGCTGCACGCAGGCACGCTAACAGACCTGAGGACTGATAACAGACCAGAGTTTACATATACACTCCTGTCCAGAGCCAGCCCATAAGCACCCCTCCCTGGGGCCTTCCTGTTGGTACTTTTCTTAGGCAAGTCCAATTTCATCCAGTGCAATCCTAACTTACCTGCCTTGTGGCTGGATACAGAATGACAACGGAAAGGACCCCTTCCCCCAATATATATGTAGGCTCGACTCTTCCTCCCTTCTCCCGGAAATGGAACTGCATCCCCCACCCTAGTCATCTCCCATCCTAGGGGTGTGCATCTCCCACTCTCAAACCCTACCCTGGCGCTCCCTTCCCGACAGCCAATGAAAGGCTAGCCGGCTGTGAGCCGCATGTGGGCGCATGTGGAGGCGTGAACACAGACGTGCTCATCATGTGCACTTCTGGCATCCATACTCGGGCCTCGGTCCGAGTGGAGGGCTGTAGAGACAGCTAGAGAGATGCTTCCAGGGAGGCCCCGCCCCCTTCAACACAGGTACAAATTTGAGGCGACAGCAGGACCGGCATGGAGTGTCCATGCCACCCCGGGGCAGAGAAGAGCACGGAGGACCTCAGAGAAGGGATGCCACTTGTCCCAGGTCACATAGCTGGTCCCAGGTCACATAGCTGGTCAGTAGCAGAAAATGCCCTTTCAGCCTAGAGCGAGAAGCAGCCCAGTCCTGGCCCACTTACCAATAGCCCGGAAGCCCCTCACTGAGCAATCCTGGCGGCCCCAAGGCCGCCAGGTGTGGGAAGCAGGGCCCGGGGGTCCACCGGCCCGCAGGGGAATTCTCGATCTCTCCCTGCCCTGCCGGTCTGCCCTGTCTCCAGCTTCTCGGCGTCCCGAGTTCTCTCTGTTGAGTGCCGCGCAGCGCAAGCCTGCCTGGACTGCCGGCCGCTCCTGGAGGGGAAAGAGGGCGGTTCTAGGGGCGCTGGGACCTTGCCAAGAGGCTAATGGAACACAGCTGAGCCAGCCCGCCAGGCTGGAGGCGGAGGGAGGCAGCGAGCGCTTGGCGCGAAGGCGCTAGCTGCTGGGCTGCACTGCCGCGCGCTCCTGGCCTGGCCCTGCGCCCGGGCGCACCCGTCCTGCTTCACCAGCCAGGTGAGCCCGCGGGCCAGCAGGGCGAGGCGGCACCCTGCGTGCCCAGAGCTGCCCTAGAAGGGGCGCCTGCGGCGGGTTGGAGAGAGGGAGACCACGCCAGACGCTTCCAGAGCCAGGCCTGGGGTTTAAGAAACCTCCTTTGTGCCCCCTTTTCCTTTTTTTTGGCTGGGACCCCAGAAAGCTGGAGAGGTCTGAGGACCCTCCTCCACAGCCATGGAACTCGCGACGTGGCTGCTGACCAAGCCTCAGTGGTCAGCTTTTTCCAGCGCCTGGGCCTAGCATTCCTAGGTTGTAGTGCCTCCGTCTGCACTGGGAGGAGGGACAGAGCAGCACGCGCCCCCTCCCCAACCCTGTGCTAAATTAACTCCTTCTGCTCTGCCCTCATTTCTGCAGAAGTATAATCAGTGAGTCCTCTTTTTCCTCTTGGACTCAGCGAGGTTGGAAAGGCTCAGATCCCTGCTCCCTGCTCCAGCTTTGTAAAAACTTAATTAATCTTGTATGTGTATGCGCGGGAACATGGGCACAGGCATAGTTGTAAATGCCATGTTGCATGTGTGGAAGTCAGAGGACAGCTTGTAGAATCAGTTATTTCCTCCCACTGTGTGGATTCTGGGGCTCAGACTAAGATCGCCAGGCTGGGCTTGGTGACAAGCACCTTTAAAGACAGCTATCTCCATGGCCCTTGAACTTTTTTTTTTAAATTGGAGATTGAACCTAGAGTTTGCATACCCTAAGCTAATGCGCTACCACTGAGCTACAGCTACAGCCTTTGGTGTGTATGGGTGTGTACGTGTGTGTTCTGTATAAATGTGTGCAGGTGTGCACACATGTATGCACATGCGTGTGGAGACCATAGGTGTCTTCCTCAAGGACTCTCTCTCTCTCTTATTTTTTGAGACAGGCTTTTCCACTGAACCCAGAATTCATTGATTCAGCTATATTAGTTAGCCAAGGAGCGGTAGGGATCCTCTTTGTCTCCACCTCCCCAGAAATGGAATTTCAAGTGAACCCCGATGTTACAGCTGGGATTCAAATTCAGGTTCTCAGATTTGTAGAGCAAGAACTTTACCAACTGAGCCACCTCCCTTCCCCACCAGCCTTGTTTTTTAAGACAGGGGCTTGTGAAGTTGCTCAGGCTGGCCTTGAACTGCTCTGCAGCAGAAGCAGACCTAGTCCATCCATCTATCCATCCTTCCTTCCTTCCTCCCTTCTTCTCTCCTTTCTTCCCTCCCTCCCTCCCTTCCTTCCTTCCTTCCTTCCTTCCTTCCTTCCTTCCTTCCTTCCTTCATTCCTCCTGTCCTTCCTTCCTTCTGTCCGTCCGTCCTTCCTCCCTCCCTTCCTTTTAGATAGGTTCTCTCTGGCTGTCCTAGAACTCTCTTTGTAGACCAGGCTGGCCTTGAACTCACAGAGATCCCCCTTGCCTTGGCTGGTGTGCTCCACCACACCCAACCAGGTCCATAACTTTCATCCCTCCTGTCTCAGCCTCCTGAGTAGCTGGGCACAGCAGGCCTGGTTCAAATCTACTTTTTATCTCCAATTCCATTTGCACATCTGTGAGCAGAGACAGCATCTGCCTGGTGTGGCTTTGCTAAAGGAAACTCATTAACATCTGCAGGAATGCTTAGCCAGCGGTCTGGCTCATAAGAGCAGAGATACTTGTTGCTATTTTCATTATTGGGATCCCTAGCCGAGGACAGGGTGAGCAGGGGGTGGGGGTGGACGTTAAGTGATGGGGAGGTTTGCTTTCTATCCAGAGTCTAAAGAAGCAAAAACAATTGAGGTTGGGTGAACAATAGACTCTTCAGAAGAGGAAGAGGCTGGTCAGTCTCTCCACGGAGGTAGCAAACAAATTTCTTAGCACTAATTCAGGGGACCATGGGAAAATTGTTTGAAGAGAACTGTGAGTAGTATAGTGGATGCTGGTGTTAGGAAGGAAACAATGGGAGATTCTTCATCTATGAGGATGAGCTTCCCTTTGGAGTAGGTGGTATGGCTGTAGATCTGTGACCCCATCTAACCCAGGCAGAGCCATGACAGCCTTGGGATTCACCACTTCCACCCTTGGCAGTGCTGAGTCAGTGGAAACCCTAACTACTACGCTGCTACGCCACGGAGGCGCCCCACTGTGGTCCCCACTGAGCCTGGGCCCAGATGTGTGGTGGCAGTGGTGGGGCCTGGGAAGCGCTGAGCTCAGCAGGCAGGAAGTGCAAGAGGTGGGGCTTTCAGAAGCTCTGTCAGGAGGGGTGGGCAGGCATAGTCGGGGTTGCTAACAGAGTTCTGCCCAGCTCTGGGGCAGGCAGGAAAAGGAAGGAACACGGGCAGGGCAGGTCCTGGCACAAGAACTCCACCTAAGCTAACTCTTGCAATCTCCACAGCCACGGAGGGGGCAGTGTTCTACGCCTAACCCCATCTTGCTGCCGGGAAACCCATAGTACAGTAGCAACACGCATTGCCTAGCATCACATAACCCGTTGGTGGCAGAGTGGAGACCATGGCCGGGAAGCCTAAACAGCAGGCGATCACACCCTGTGCCATTCTGGGCACATCCACTCTTCACCCACTCATGCCCCCACCAGAGCTCTCAGAGTTGAAGACAAAGGAACCTGAGAAGGTGATGCCCAGAGACCTTCCCCGCCAAACCTAGGGAACACCCTCTGCCCGGGGCCATCGTCACAGTCGAGAGATGTACTCAAGTCCCTGCTTCACTCTGACACACAGACACACAGTCCCTGTGTGTACTAACTCACTCCGCATGCATCTGTAGGCACTCATGCTCCCTCAGACAGGAGCATACACGCAGCATACCTCTTTGTGGGACGGATGTGACCCCCACACAGAACTAGATCCCGGATCGATCCAGACACAGACAGGTACATCTCCTCCGAATATATATGACATCAGGTGGGGTAGTGTACACCTGTAAAGTGTAAGGCCAGACCTGGTCTCAAAGCAAAGGTTTTTAAAGGGACTGGGAATGCTGGGCCAGTGGTAGAACAGTTTCATACACAAGACTAGACTCACTCCCCAGTGCTCAAAACAAAAACAAAACAAAACAAACCTGTATAGATTTGAGTGTGTCCACACAGGCATGTATATGTATGTAGACATGTGTACATGTATGAACACATACATTCACATAAAAACTCAGATGAGTCCACTATGCAAGCAGAGATACCTGCAGAATCTTGGCACTCACAGATATGCACACACTACCACACTTACACTCAGGTGTGTATGCAGCTATGCCGACGCATTTATATGCATCCAGTCCCAGAAAGCCCCACACATCAGCAAGTAGGGTATCCCACGGGACTGGGCTCAGTGCCCTCGCCCCAGATGGCATCGCCACGAGGTAATCAACGCTGCTAATCGCCACCAGCTGCCCTGGAGCCTGCTTGCCGCTGCCGGGTGGGGCTACCAAAACCTCCTGGGCCTGGGGTAATGTGCACAGATGTTGGCAAAGCTCAAGGGCCTCTCTATTACCCCAGCTTGCCACTGGGACTCCCCACATGGCAGGGGCAACCCTTGGGGCTAGGAGAACATTAAGGACCAAGATAGAGCCTGGTCCCAGGACAGACCTGGGGGGGGGGTCACATATCCAAGCAAAAGTGACCCAGACGTCTTAGGTTTGCTCAGGGATCCTGGATCCCACATGCACACCTAGGTTTGGGCACAGATGAACGCAGATGCATACCCACCCTGAGACACATCACACCTGATGGATTGCTCATCAGAGATCAGCTTCTGCTTCTTCCTCCCAGTAAATGCCACCATAATTCATCCTGACGCTTGGGCTGGAGATGACACTTTGCTCCTGCCTTCCGTCCCCCCCCATCCCTGTCACCTCTACCCCCCCCCCAGTACAGGCCGCATCCATACACTTCTATGGTTCCCACCTTTGCCCACGCCACCAGCACCTTCTACCAGAACTGCAGCAAGGGCTTTTGAGTGTGCAGCCTGCTGCTCACAGCCCACTAACCCCACCCTGGGCCCTAGCCCTGCAGACAGGAGGCTGCTTCCCAATCTGTCAGCTGCTGTTCAGCTCTCATACCTAGAGTGAAACCCCAGGATTGAGGGCTGGAGAGATGGTTCAGCAGTTAAGAGCCCTGGCTGCCCTCCCAAAGGACCTGGGTTTAATTCCTGGCACCCACATGGTGGCTCGGGACCATCAATAATTATAGTTCCCCTGATCAAATGTCCTTTTCACACCTCCATGGGAACCAGGCACACAGACATACATGCAGACAAAACACTCTCACAGATAAACTAAATAGTTTTTAATAAGTAAAACCCCAGTTTGTTTCCCTCCAGCCTAACCAAGTCCTTCACGATCTAACTAACCTCTATTGCTGGCCCTCACCCTTCCCCGGCAAGCTTCCTCCCACCCTCTGTTTAAACCATGAACTGCTGCTATTGGTTTGGCTCAGGGATTTTGTACCTATCCCCCTCTCTTTCCAGAGGGGCCTGCCCCTAGTCTTTGTAGACTGGCTCTTTGATACCCAGGTCTCTGCTGAGTGCCTTCCTGACTTCCCAATGTGGAAGACTCCCAGTGGGTCTTTATCACATGGAAGTGGGAAGCGCTGCAAGGCTTTGGTGTGTGTCTGCAGGTTAGCTTTCTGACTGGCCCTGTTGGCCATTCCTAGGGCATTATGGTTGAACCTGGCATCTTGCAGGTATTCGGTAGCAACTGAGTAGGCTATATCCTGTCCACCCTGTACCCAGATAGACTGAAACTATGCTTTTATGGGGGACACACACACACAAAGGGGGAAGGTGCCCACATGTAGACACATACACACACAGCTCAGCTTCTGAATCTGGGAAAAGGTACTGTGAACCAGACAGGACTCTTCTTCATCCTCCCTTGTCTCTGGTCTCTCTGTCCTCCTTCACTGGGACTTTGTCCCTGTCTCCCTTTCACTGTCACCTCTGTTTCGAACCCTCCCATGTTTCTCTTGAGATCTGAGTCTCTAAGTCTGCATTTCTCTCATGTTTTCGGTTTTCTGTCTTTTTCTTGTGTTCCCTCTGAGTCTGTGTCCCCACATCCTGTCCCTGTCACTGACTTCCAAGCTAGTGTTTCTCTGCCTCTTGGTCTCTCTCACTTCCTCCTGTCTCTGTCCCTATACATCTCTCTCTAGCTCCCATATATCTGCCTACAGCCTTCTTCCCTCCCTCACCAAGGTCCTACTCTGCAGTCAAGGCTATTCTTGAACGAGTGATCTTCCTGCCTCAGTCTGCCTACCACCATGTGCAGCCATGTGCTTCTAAGTCTGACTTTCTATCTTTGACTGTTTCTGACTTTCATTCTCCACGCTCCTCCCTGCCCTAAATCAGCAACAGCACCACATCCCCACAGCTGCCCGCGTTCCTGTGGCAGGGAGGCCTGTCTTTTACCACCGACTGTCAGCTCTATGGTCCTGTTGGGAAGGCCAGTGCTCCACTCTGCTAAAGCCTACCTGCCCTGCAGAGCCACAGCAGACTAAGGACTGGCAATGGTCACCCACCACCCAGGCCTGGCCATGGCATTTTACTTCAGGTTGTTCATGTTACCAGACTTTTGCTCAATATGGTGCCTTGGATGCTCTAGAAGTGTGGGCACAGATCCCAGGAGGCTAAACTGAAGGCATGGTGATGGCCAGACCAAATGGATGCTGGGAGAGGGAGACCCTTGAGATTCCCCAAACTTCAGCCCTGCTGGCTTTTTGGGCTCTTCCAACTTCTTTGGAATGAACCATGGAGAAATGGCAGGTGCAAAAACCTCACCTGTATCTGGGCGGTGGTGGAGCATGCCTTTAATCCCAGCACTTGGGAAGCAGAGGCAGGCATATCTCTGTGAGTTCAAGGCCAGCCTGGTCTACAGAGTGAATTCCAGGATAGCTAGGGTTACATAGAGAAAGCCTATCTCAAAACAACAACAAAAAAATAAAAATAAAAAAAACCTCACCTCTGCTTATTCTGCAACCCTAGTCCTCAGTTCCATTGTAACATAAGGTTAAACTGTCAACCCTAGCCTGACCCACTGTGCCTGGCATTAAAGGAGCTAAAAAGACTTTGCCTAACTGCTCTAACCCAGTGTGTCTTGGCAGCGGAGCAATTTTGCTCCGCCTCTCCAGACACACATGGACAATGTATGAAGGCATTGTCTTAACAGAAAAAAAGTGCTACTGGCATCTAGAGTAGGGGCCAGAGATGTTGCTAAACACCCTCCAGTGTCCAGGACATTCCTCCCAATAAAGAAGCAGCTGATCCCAAAGTCAAGAGTGGAAAGCTAAGAAATCTTCCCTGCCTCCCAGGGCCAGTACAGCTCTGCAGAATCCCATGACCTCTTTTAAACTCTGACGAGGGATGGGAGTCATTAGAAGACCCAAGACTCCAGAGTTTGACCCTACTCCTGCCTTTAATAACCTCTGCTAACATTTATTGAGCCCATATCAAGCACTGGCTGGTACTGTCTACGGCAAACTCAATTTAGTCTCACCACACCACGGGAGGCCCCAGGACTATTACCAGCTCTGTTCTAAGGGCGAGGAATCAGGCAGAGGGAAAGAGAATAATCAGAACAAGGTCTCTCGGAGGACACAGATGGAACATAGATTTGAACTAGTCATTTGGGGACAAGTCCACGGGACAGAGTGCTATCCAAGAAAGAGCCCACATGACAGGAGTCCCAGCAAGTCCTTTTTCTTTTTACTCCTCTGTCAAAGGGAATGAGCTGTGTCATTGAGCCCTGCAACAGTTCTAGGCAGTAGGGCACTGCCGCTGCTGGTGCCCTGGGACAGTGGGGATTCGGAGACTTAACTCTCAGAGTGGGGGCTGGGAACTCAGCTCTGTTTGTGACTTCTGTCAGTCAGGCTATGGCAGCCCCTGTGAAGTAGGAGCTGTTGTATCCTGGGAAGGGCTTGATATACAGAGTGTCCCGCTTCTGAGTCCATCAAGATCCCAGGACCCAGAGAACCACTGAGAAGCCTGGGCAGGCACGATACCAGAGTCTGAGCCTAGGGTTCCCACCCTGCTCTGGCTCTTTCTGACTGTAACTTGGGGCTATCACTTACCTCTTCCTCTCAAAGCCCTGCCTCATCTGGTCACTGAAAGAATTAAAGGAAGTGGTAAGGTTGGGCCTGATGGCAAGGGCCTGGACTCCCAGACACTCAGGAAGTGAAGTGAGTCACAGGTTCAAGGCTAGCTTGGGCTATACAGTGAGACTCAAAAAAAAAAAAGTTTATTCTCCTATAAAAACAAGTAAGAATTGTCCCTAGGACACATGAGGTTGACTCTCACTTCTACCGTCTATTTAGTATGGAGTTTTGTCAAGTTACTCCCCCTCAGAAAGTGGGTGTCCTCTTTTTGTTGGCAAAATAGAATTGTCCATACCTCACAAGGACGGTTGCTAAGATGGTGCCCGTAAAGTCCTGAGCCTAGTTCCTGGAACCCAATAAACATTAGCTACTCCAGACATACAATGAGTGTATGCAGCCTCAGCACCACAGAACACACAAACTCTTGGCGGCCTTCCCCCTTCCCTCTAGCTTTAGATAGTTTTCCGTTCCTTCCCACTTGGGGGTGGGGACGGCAATTGGGACCAGTCTCGCAGATGGGTACGTTTGGGCAGATGCTCAGAGGAGAGAGGAGAAAGAGGAGATCTGAGAGAGATGTTTGGTAACCAATAAGCAGCAGCCACTGATTGGTTAGAGCATCTAGTGCCCTTCTAGGTACCAGGCTTAGAAGGACCTGATTTGGGTACCATTTCCCTGAAGTCAGTGGCAGAGCCTAAGTGTGACGGAGACACCCCACCTCCTTCTGAGGAGCAGAGCCAGAGCCTGGTGAGGCATGGGAGGATGGAAGCAGCCAGAGGCTCCTCCCACATTCTTTCTTCGCATGCAATAACCTCAGACGGTTGGGCTCATAGACTCACAAATTCGTAGACTCCTGGAACTTCTGGGTAGGGAGAAGCTCTGACTGATGCTGCAGGCCTTTGCCTCCTCCCAACGGTGCCCACGGCGAGGCTGTGGAGGCCTGACAGCTTGGCTAGCAAGACAAGCTGCCGCAGCGAGGCAGGCTGGCGTCCAGCTTTTCCACCAAGACAGAAAATAAAAGATCAGAGAGGGTCTGACCCTGGTTCTGCAATTTCCTGGCTTTGTTCTCTTATTCGGTTTGCTGAGCCACAGCCTCCATATCTGTTGAATATGGTGCTCTGTGGAGAGGATTAAATGAGACAATGTATGAAATTAAGCCAAGTCCACAGCAACACTCAAGGATGCTAACGATCACAGTGGTCATCATCATCATGAGGGGTCTGGTGCTGTCCTGAGGACTCTTGTCCCGTCCCTCACAGTCATGTTCATCTGGCATTTCCTCCAGGCCTTGCTTCTGCTCTGTATTAGTTACCTAGCTGCCTTTATGTAGCTTGAAGAAGCCATTGGTATTTCTGACAGAAATGATAGAGTTTCCTGTGAGATGGATGAAATAACCCATAATATATAAAAAACCGACCTTAGGGTATGTCAGCCTTGACCTCCAGTAAAGGCCCAACACCAGTGTTTGGGGGCAAAAGTGATTGGGGTGGAAGCGGGTGTTTGGGTTCAAGGCCAGGGTCTCTTTGGGTGCATTTGGCTTTAGGGAAGGCTGAACTTGGGGACTCTGAGCCCATCCATCCCCCAAGTCTGGAACCCTGAGGGCCCAGATATGGCCACTCCTCAGGGTGGAAAATGGGCTGCGGAGCCAGACCTGTGTGAGGCCCAGTGTGCCACCCGCTCCTAGCATTCATGCCTCGGCGTGCTGGTCATTCCACATCCATCCAAGGGCCCCACACCACTGTAGCGAACTCACTCCTTCAGGGAAGAGAACCCCCACACCCCACAGAGGAGGGACGAGATCTCAGACATGGACGCTAACTGGCTGACCTGGGACGGAACCAAGCACTGCTCCCAATCCGTCACTGCTACTTAACAATTTTTATTTATTACTGTGTGTGATGAAGGAGCAGATGCGCACACCACAGCTCAGAGGGAGGCCACAGGACATTGGTGTGGAGAGGGTCTCCCACCTAGACCTGGGACTGGGATTTGAACTCAGGTCATCAGGCCTGTGCAGCAAGTGCCTCACTGGCTGAACCATCTTGCCAGCCCCTACTGCTACTGTACTAGGATAGTTCCATTGTTCTCACTTTACAGCTGAGCAAGCGGCCATTCCGGTGTCATCCCCAGTGCGAAGCCTTTACTGGACAGGCCCTAGAAGAAGCCAGGCAAGTGACCAGCTAAGAGGCAGGACAAAGGTCTGAAGGTCAGGCTATTACACACTGTCTGCTGGGTGATGGCTCCTTCATGCATTTGTAAAACTTAGTTTTCTCATCTGGAGAACGGGAGTGTTTGTTCCAGAATCTCTAAGACCCCAGATGCTCCCTTTCTAGTCCAGGTCCACACCCAGAAGCCCAGACCGGCCTAATGAATTTGGGTGGTAGGGGCAGGTGCAGACGTGACTACCCAGCCGGGGGTGGGCGCAACAGTCAGACACACAAAAACAACCAAATAAATCAGGCCAAGGAACTCCTAATCCTTCCCGGCTGTGGCTGCTACTGCTCACAGGGCTGGAAGGAGGGCACCGCATGGCCAAGAGCTCGGTCGAGCCAAGAGACTCGGAGTGAAGCTGGGCCATGGAGACTGCTTCTTCTCCCCGCGGGGAATGCGAGTAAAGGCCCTCCGGACTGGTGACTCAGACCTCCCTGACCCTCTCCTGGGTGGGCACTTTCCAGCGCCTATGTCTATTTTTAGAACTGGCTCCAGGTCTGAGTGCAGAATAGCAGGAAGGGGGTGGAGGGAGATTGAGAAGCCAGAACCTGAACAGCTCCTCCTCTGGGGCTCAAGCCTTGAGGCCCTCCAGCTGTCCGCCTAGAAATGAGAGAAGCGCGAGGGCGCAGCGTCATCACCTATGCAGGGGACGCAGGCACAGAGATGAGTCCCCTCCTCTCCTCCCACCAGGCCTGGCAGTTCCAAAGAGCTGGGTGTGGCCTCTTTTAAGTGGGGCCATGAGCCTCCAGATATTGAGGTGTCTGTCTATTGGAGTTCAGGCCAGGGCTGGAGGGGCTCTGGTGACTGAGACAGCTAGAGAGGGAGAGAGGGAGAGAGAGAGGGAGAGAGAGAGGGGGAGGGAGAGAGAGAGGGAGAGAGAGGGGGGGGGGAGAGAGAGAGAGAGAGAGAGAGAGAGAGAGAGAGAGAGAGAGAGAGAGAGAGAGAGAGAGAAACTGCCAGATTGGCGAACCCAGATCCCACCCAACTGTTGGCCACGCCCCAGCCGCACTTTAGCCACGCCCTTACTGACTACGCCCCAACCGCTTTTGACTTCCCTTAGGGAAGGCATGTCTTCCTCTCCAGGACTTCACGCTAGGCCCCGCCTCCGACTTAGCCCTGCCCCTCCCTGGTCAACTTTCCACCCTGTCCCGAGGTTTAGAGGACCTGGATGCCCGGGCATGGGGCAAATGTGAGGGGAATGTGCTCCTACTTTCAACCCCCGCCCCAACCCCTCTGCCCTGGCACTGGTTCACAGAGGGAAGGTGTCTGGGGTGGGGGATAAAGTCAGCAGTGGCGAGGTCATTGGACACCTAAGGTATAGGACGTATCTGCTTGGAGCCAGACTGACTTAAAGACTAGAGGGGCTGAGACACTGCTGAACATAGGGACAGCCCTGGGGTGCCACAGGATGGCACTTAGGCAGAGATAGAGCTAAGCTGAGACCACGTTTCTGAGAGATGAAGGGAGCTGAACACACGTGGGACCTGACTTTTGGGAGGTCCAAGTCGAGGGCCATCCTTCTGGAGTGAGGGGCGGATGATAGGAGGCGGAGCCCGTTCTCCCGGCACCATCTAGTGGGAAGTTGAGGAATTGCGGAGGACAGATGGGGTGGGGTGGGGGGGACGACACTAAGCTTCCTCCCTCTCCCTGAATGTTCTTCCAGGACCTGCATATCCCCCTTCCGGAGGAGATCCTCATCAACAGGGTTTCCCTCCCTGGAAACAGAAGCCATTCTCACGGGTCTTTTCCAGTTTCAAGCTCGGTCTCTCTTTTGTTGCTCGGGATTACTTTCAACCTGCTTTCTCTCTCTCTCCCAGTCACTGGTCCCTGAAGCACCTGCCAGCTGCTGCCTGTCTCTTACTCTTGCCCCATCTACTCCTGATCCTCGTGCGGTGTTTCTATAACAGAAATCTACCAATGTAGTTCTCGTGATTAAAATATCCCTGTGGTTTCTCAGGGTCCAGATAAACTCCACACTCAGAACTCGGTGGCCTCCTGCCGATTGACCCCACCTTCTGTGGAGTTCATCCCTCTGGTGGCTCCTTCTGTCTTTCCATCCCATCTGAGCACTCCCTAATCCCTGCCATTGGCGGGACTGGGTGGGGGTGGGGATGAGTTCCCATAACCCCAGCACACCTCCACTGCTTACAGAGCAGAGTCCACGAGGACTCTAGCTGCCTGTCACTCTGCAGGACAGCTTATGGAGATAGTAATTGCTTTGCTCTTCCTGACTCCCCCTTCCCACTTCCAAGCTGGTAGCCAAGGTCTTTGATTTTCATAGCCTGGGGGAACTGCGCTGGGTAGCACACAGTGGCTGCTTGAAGTCTGATGGTTCCTGCCTACTTTTGAAAAAGCTAACCTTCTGGAAGCAACTGTGCCAGGTGTCCTCAAGGGATGAGCAGAAGAGGACAAAGAGAAGAGATTGGCAACTAGTTGCACGGGGAGCAGCAGTGAAGGGGGGCAGGGTGGATAGAGATAGATGTCCTTGATAGATGACAAGATCTGGGGGGGGGCTGGTAATGCACCTGGGGAAACTTGAGCCTGGGTATTGAGATACTGGCCTCACTTTCCCCAGGTGGCAGGGGACAAGCTGGGTGGGTGAATCTCAAGAACCCTGTGGGGACCAGCACAGCAGGCCTCTCCACGGGGCTAAGGTGAACCATGGCAGGAGGCAGCTCCTCCGTGGTGTAGGCAGAAGCATCAGATCCGTGTAGGAGCCTATGGAGGAGGAAGGGGAATCCGATGATGGTTGAGATGGAATTTTCTGCCAACTCGCAGGAAAGGGCTTAGGGTGAGTCAGATTGGGGAGGTTTTGAGGGAAACAGACACAGGGTATTTCTTGGGCCAAGATTCCTACCTGCTACACCTGCCTGTGCACAGCTCAGATATGGAGCTGAGATCATGTGTGTTTTGTTCAAAATTGCTGCCTCAGGTTCCGGTGTGGGGTCTGGTTCATAGTAATTGCTCAAAATGTTTTTTTTTTTTCTCAGTTAAGTCAAAAACTCAAGTCTGTTTCAGTGGAGTACACAGGGTACCCCTATAGCCCTGCAGTGGGCTGCACAAGGGTACTCCTACAGACCTGCAGTGGGGTGCACAAGGGTACTCCTACAGACCTGCAGTGGGATGCATGAGGGAACCCCTATAGCCCTGCAGTGGGGTACATAAGGGCACCCCTACAGTCCTGCAGTGGGATGCATGAGGGTACCCCTACAGCCCTGCAAATAAGCTAATACACAATGTTCTCTCAGGGCCCACCAAGCCTGCTGGGGTCGTAGCCCATCTCCCTCACAGCAGGTCTCTGCAGCCCGCCCTCCATGCAGGCTCCTCTCCAGCCAAATGATACTGTTTGTAATTCTCCAAACTTGCCACGTTGTTTCATGCCTCCATGCCTTTGCTTATGCGGCATCTCTGCCTCTGGTGCCCTTTCCCCTCTCTCTGGCTGCTGAGCTTTCAATTAGTATAAGTTCAGCCCAAGTCTTCCTTTCCCCATCTTCTCTAACACTCTCCCCCTCACTGCAAGGCAGAATGGACCCCTCCTGCTCCGGGAGCGATTGTTCATATCCATGTCTGTCTCCCCCCACAGGCTGTATCCCGGGCTTCTCTGGTATAGCAAGTCTTCTGTGCCCAGCATAATGACGCGGCTTCCTGTCTCCCTGGCCACAGTTTCCTTCTCTCTACACAATGGAGGGAATGGAACTCAGTGGTCCCTGGGATCCCTCCTTCCCTCCTTTGAGCTTGGCAGTGATGACATGTAAAACTCAGTTTCCCTGTATCCCTGCAGGCCAGCTGAAGGCTGTGCGTGCTCAGGCATGTAGATGCACATAGCAAAGCCCACAGTCACCTGGGAGCAGGCTCCTGCTAAGCAGTTGCATGTGACCTACACATGAAAGTATGTGTCTTCTGGATGCAGGTGCTTGGACCTCCCAGCTCCCCATCCCCTGTCAGCCACTGGCTTTGACAGTGAAAAATTCAGCAGTCAGAGCTGCTGGTCCAGCAACCCGTTAATATTCAAGGAAGGAGCCTTCTGCAATAGACACACCCCAAGGCTGGTGTCCTGTGGGGCTCCCCCTTTTTGAGGCCTGCGTAGGCTTTGGCCTCATACCCCACCCACCCCAGCTGCAGACCCAGACACAGCCTGCCTGCAGCAGGCCAGCCACCAAGACCCGGGCCTTTAGTTGCATTTGCTCTCTGGGCACTCCCTTCCCAGTGTCTCCTCACTTCTTCGTTCAGGATTGTCTCTCAAGTTCCTCTGGTGTGCCAGGCAACCACATTTGTGTCAGCGACTATGACCCTGCTCTTGACCCAGGAGCTCAAAGGCCAGTGGGGGAGACAAGAAGAACATTCTAGATATAATTTCACATAAAAAGAAATGGTGCTGAGGAAAGAGTAAAATGATGTGCTTTAAAAAAAAAAATGCTTCCAAACCAGTGAAATGGCTCCGTGGCATTCCCTACCCAGCCTGACTGCCTGGTTCAATGCTGGAATCCAAACTGTGGAAAGAGAGAGAGAACTCACTCCCACAAGTTGTTTACTGATTTCCACACGCACATAATGATATGTGCACATCCACACATGCGTGTGTGCATGCTCACACACAACACACATATAATTGTTGTTTTTAATGATTCAAAGAGGCAAAGGCAACCATGGCCCTTCTGGGAGGCACTATAGAAGTGGCATCAAGAGGAAGTTAGGAGGCTGAAGAAATTTAGCGGCTAAGAATGCTTATTCTTTTTTAATTGTTTTTATTGAGGTATATATTTTTCTCCACTCCCTTCCCTTCCTCCCCATTTCCCTTCTACCCTCTCCGATGATCCCCATGCTCCCAATTTACTCAAGAGATCTTGTGTTTTTTTTTTTTTCTACTTCCCATGTAGATTAGATCCATGTGTGTCTCTCGTAGGGTCCTCTTTGTTTTCTAGGTTCTCTGGGTTGTGAAAGAATTACTTATTCTTACCGAGAACCCTGGGTTGGTTCCTAGCTCCAGCATGGTGGCTCACAAACATCTCTAACTCCATTTCCAGAGGATCCGGTGCCCTCTTCTGACCTCCACGGGTACCAGGAAGGCATGTAGCACACATACATCATGCAGGGAAAACATTCATACACATAAAATAAATAAATCTTATTTATTCACCTTAACTTCTTTACTACAGCTTTTCACAATATATTTTGATCATATTTTTTCTCCCCCTATTCCTCCCAGATTCTCCCTGCTTCCTTACCTACCTACCTAAATTTATGTTCTTTTTCTTTCTTTAAAAAGACAAACAAAAGCAAAACAACAACCAAACAAGAAACACACATAAATCCTACAAAAAATGAAAATAAAAAGCCGGGCGGTGGTGGTGCACGCCTTTAATCCCAACACTCCCAACACTCGGGTGTTGAAGGAGCGGCAGGGCTGCATCCCCGCCGCCCCAGCTCCCGGCCGCCAGCTAGCTCTACCTTATGCCCGAAATAATTACACAGAAACTGTATTCTTTAAAACATTGCCTGGCCCATTAGTCCCAGCCTCTTATTAGCTAGCTCTTACATATTGACCTAACCCATTTCTAATATTCTGTGTAGCCCACGAGGTGGCTTACCAGGGAGGATTTTAACCTGCCTCTGTCTGGAGTGAGAGAATCATGGTAACTCCTGACTCAGCTTCTTTTTCCCAGCATTCTGTTCTGTTTACTCCACCCACCTAAGGGTTGGCCTATCAAGGGGCTTAGGCAGTTTCTTTATTAGTAAGAAATCACTCCCACATCACTCGGGAGGCAGAGGCAGGCGGATCTCTGTGAGTTCGAGACCAGCCTGGTCTACAAGAGCTAGTTCCAGGACAGGCTCCAAAAACCACAGAGAAACCCTGTCTCGAAAAACAATAAAAAAAATTAAAAATGAAAATAAAAATAAACAAAAGACCAATAAGACAAAAAGATGCCCAAACAAAGCAAAATGAGATTAAAAGTCTACAAAAAAAAATACCGATGAGTTTGTTGCTGGTCATCTCCTCCTGGGGAAGGAGCCTTCCCTGAAGTGTGGTTAATATACGCAGTGAAACTCCACTGGAGAAAACTGACCTTTCCTTTGCCAGAAGGAATCAATTGCAGATACCCCCTTGGTTAGGGGTGGGACCCTGTGTCAACTCCCCCTCTCAGTCCCGGGACCCTGTCTGGTTTGAACCTGTGCAAGCCTTGTGCATGCTGCCACAGTGCCTGTGAGTTCCACGCATCCGTGGAAGACACCGTCCTTGGAGTCATCCGTCACCTCTGCCTCTTACAAGCCTTCACCTCCTCTTCCACAGAGATCCCGGAGCCTTGGGGGAAGGAAGGGCTTTGATGAAAACGTCCCATCTAGGACCGAGTGCTCCGAAGTCTCTTGCTCTGCACGTTGTCCAGTTGTGGGTCTCTGTGTTAGTTCCCATTCACTACAGGAAGACGCTTCTCTGGCGGGAGCCGACTGAGGTGCTGGTGGATGAGTATAGCAGAATGTCATTAGGAGTCATCTTATTGCTATGACAGAGTATAGCAATAATATGAGTATAATAATAATAATAGTATGAGGTTTCACCTTAGGCCTGTGACCTATCTAGTCTCAGGGTCATGGCCATTTTAGCAGTGTCGGGTATGGGTTCCATTTCACGGGGTGGGCATCCATTCAATCAGACAGTGGTTGGTTACACCTGCATCATCTGTGCCACTACTGTGCCAGGCTGTCTTTACAGGCAGGCACTGTTGTAGACTGGAGAAACTGTAGGTGGGAGATGCCGATGGTCACCTTTCTCCTCTGGGCGTGTGCCGTGAATACTGGTCAGTAGGGGTGAAGCTTCATGTTGAGCACCAGTTCAGCTTCTCTGCGGTCGATAACAAATGTAAGTGTTGTCTCCAGCAATGGGGATTTACCATCAGGTTGTGGAGAGTAACTAAGAGCCGTGGCAATAGCCTGTGAAGTTTGGAGTTTCCATGGAGCCCTTTCAGCCAATAACTCCACAAGATGTAACCCACTCCTGGCACTAGACGTTTTACTTGGTGGCAGAATTCTGTTATTAATTTGTGATTCCATTTAGATCTTTCATCTATGTGTATTTTTTAGGATGCTCTGCAGCAGTAGGTTTCCACACAGTTTTTCGGACACCCTTTAGGGTTAGTTGTCCCTCCTCATTCCCTGGTTTACCCTTCTCAACCATTCCCTTCCCCATTTAATCCTTTGTCTCTCTGTGACAATGTATTCATTTTCCCCTTACTTGGGAGAACCTCTCCTCTCCTCTAGTCCCTTATCAGGTAACTAAACTCTGGTTATTCAGATTGTAGGACACAAATGGAAGATTTGAAAGCTAACATCCACATATAAGAGAGAATATATAAGAATTGTCTTTAGGTATCTGGGTTACCTCACTCAGGATTTTTTCTTTTTTCTTTTTTTTAAATATTTATCTATTTATTATGTATACAATGTTCTGTCTGTGTGTATGCCTGCAGGCCAGAAGAGGGCACCAGATCTCATTATAGATGGTTGTGAGCCACCATGTGGTTGCTGGGAATTGAACTCAGGACCTCTGGAAGAGCAGACAATGCTCTTAACTGCTGAGCCATCTCTCCAGCCCACTCAGGATTTTTTCAAGCTCCATCCATTAATCTGAAATTTTCATAATTCCATTTTTCTCAACAGTTGAGTAATAGTCCACTGTGTGAGAGTACCACGTTCTCATTGCCATCATCAGTTGATGGACATCTAGGCTATTTCCAGTTTCTGATTAGTATGAACAAAGCAGCAATGAATGTGATTGGACAAGTCTCGGTAGTAGGAGGTAGAGTCCTGACCCAAGAGTAGTATAGCTGGATCTTGAGCTACATCAATTCCCAGCTTCCTAAAGAACCAGCACACACATTTCCACAGTGGATGTACCAGTCTGCACTCCCACCAGCAATAAATAAGTGTTCCCCTTTCCCTGCATCCTTGCCAGTATGAGCTGTCGTTTGTAGTAAATTATTTAAGAAACCAAAGAGTGGCCTGAGCATCTGACACATCTGCAATGACAGAATTTGGGAGGCTGAGGCAGGAGGATCACAGTTGAGTCCAAGGCCATCCAGGGTTACATAGTATGGCCTGAAACAACAAAATATCAGGAACCAAGGACAATGAAGAAATATAAAGTCTTTGGAGCAGAGGACATAGCAAATTCAAAGGCCCTAGCAGGAGATAAACCATAAAACAAGTTCCAGGGGCAGCTAAGGCAGCCACAGTTGAGTCTGAGAAGAGCAATAGCCACACTGGTGAGCAGTGGTAGGGACTGGATCCTGCTAGGTCTCTCGGACTGAGAGAGAAGACTCGTATTCGTTCAAAGAGCAATCAGAGGTCCCTGGAAAGGCTGTCTAAGGCTCTCCCCAGCCTCCTCCCCTTAGTATCCTTCTTAGAGACTCCATCTTCCTCATCTTTATGTTATCAATGCCCCACTGTGGCCCAGCACAGACAATGTTTACTGAATGGCCAAGTCACACTCTCCTAGTCCAAAGCTTACCCAGAGGCCCAGAGTAGATTATATGAGTTATGGATAAGACCTTGTATAGCTCAGGAGAGGGGTCATCTGGACAAGGTGAACACATGTAAATATCCTATCCATTTAGAAGAGTTTGGCCTTTCCATTCAGGTCCATGATGGAAGCCACACTAGTCCATGAAGTATAGCATATCCATTTATCTATCTGAAATGAAAACAACCTCTTTGGGATTTTCAATAGCAAAATTCTGGATATGTTCATCAAAGCATAATTTTATACATTGTGGCTGCCTGGCTGATGTGTGCCCACCAAGTCACCCAGGGCCAGGGTGTCAGGGCTTGCCTGGCAGTGTCCTTGGTGATAAGGTACAGTACACCATCTGACGTCACAGAACTGACAAGAACAAAGTGGAGGGGCTGGACATGTAGTTCAGTTGGTAAAGTGTTTATCTAACATGGAGGAAGCTCTGAGTTCAATCCCCAGTACCACATGGTAGCTCAGGCCTATAATCTTACTACTCCAGAGGCAAAGGCAAAAGATCAAGAAATTCAAGGTCATCTTTTGCTACCAGGGAAAAGGCAAACATGGGTATGAGCAACCAGTTCGAGAGCAGGAGGGGTCTGTGTAGTAAGATCAAAGCCTGCCTGGGTTACATAAGAGCCTGTGTTGGTGGGAGGTGCGGGGAAGACCACCCCAGCCCTTGCTACAGCCTCCTCCTTCTCTTTCTTCTTTTTCCTTATTTTTATTTATTTATTTTGCTGCTGGGTTCTGAGCCTCTAGGCTCAATATCGCGCCCCCCTTCCCATTTCCCCTCTAGGATCTAGTGAGAAACCCACATCTCAGGGCTTCATGTGGGTTCATATACTCTGTATACAAACCCTAAGGGAATTAGACCCAAGTCCCCAGCTAGGAGAAAAGTTGACACACCCCTAAACCCCCCCCCCCCCAAATCATTGTCCCCTTGGGAAACTCAGAGCAGAGCACTGATTCTCAGTGGGACTAGGAAGTACCGTGTCTCAGAACAGCACCCCCTACAGGCCAGCTTCTCCCAGCCAACTCCAGAGTGAGCTGAGCCTCCTCTCTATCCCAGCATCGCAGCCCAGAGCAGGCAGTGAGCAGGAAGAGACAAACAAGCCCGAGGAGGTGGAGGTGAGGGGGCTGCCGATCGATGGCATTAACATGGTGCCCAAATTAAATATTGACTTTCCTGGTGGACTCTAGGGACGCCTGGATTGATGGCTGTGTAGTGCCACCATGGCAGAAGGGGACATACCAACCTGGAGTAGGCATTGTGGGAAGCTGAGGCCTGTGGGGGAGGATTTCCCCTGCTCTTGCCTGCTTAGGAGGAGCAGAAGCAGGGACTGCAGCGTGTTGAACTTGTTCCTCCTCCTCGAGCCTAGGAGCCTCCTCACGGGGCCCAGCACCCTCCTCTCACAAGCTTTAGACCCCAGACTTTGTCAGTGGCCCCCACCCACAGCATGCCATTCCTCCCCACTCCAGGAACTGTAGCTGGCCTGCAGCCCAACCAATGAGCTTAAATCGATCTCTGTGGTGAGCCCCATTACTGGGTTTCAGGACCCTGCCTCAGCGTGGTAGGGCTGGTTATTTCTCATTATGTAGGACCTGACAGGGAGTTGGGAGTGGGGGAACAATACCCCCTCCAGAGAATTCACCTTCAGCGTCTACAGCAGGCCTTGAGTTTTCTCTCCCCTTTTCGAAGCTTTGCATCAAGAACTGTGTACAGCGCTTTCGATTCTTCCCCTCCCACTTGCTCAGCAACCCACTCCAACCACGTCACTGTCTCTAGCCCTGTGTGTCTAACTGCCTACTGTCTCCTGATGTCTCCCCTTAAGTATGTCAAAGTTAACATGTCCAAGGCCAAATTCATGACTGTCTTTCCCAAAGCAGGTTTTGTTTTGTTTGTTTGTTTTTAGATTTATTTATTGTGTATACAGTGTTCTGCTTGCATGCATCCCTGCATGCCAGAAGAGGGCACCAGATCTCATTATAGGTGGTTGTGAGCCTCCATGTGGTTGCTGGGAACTGAACTCTGTGGACCTTGGAAGGGCAGCCAGTGCTCTTGACCTCTGAGTCATCTCTCCAGGCCCTGAAAGAGGTCTTCTTGGGCTCCTAAGCCAGTGGCCTGGTGAGTAAGAGAGAGACCCTAGAGCCCTCACTCCCTTCCTCACTGTATCCACAGGAAGGGACACACAGAGAGACCACCTTTCTCCTCAGCAGCAATCCCCAGGGAGTCTCCCTCCTGTGGATGGCTTCCTTGCTGGTCCCTCTAAAGACACCCTCACTCTCTTCCCACCCACCCAGAGAACCCCGTTAATACACAAATGTCGTCATGTTGGGCCTCTGTCCACATCTTCCTTAGCTTCCTTCCCACTCCAGTCCCAAGCCCTCAGTGGAACTCCTCTTGCCCTACACACTGAGCATGCATCCTCAGGAATTCAGAGGTCAGTGATCTTACTGGAGCAGGTGGCCCGAAGGGAGCAAGAGGAAGAATATGGAGGTACTGTGGACTAGCTCTAGAAAACCCCAACATGGCTACCACGAAGTTAGCCAGCATGGGCAGGAGGAAGCCCAGAGTAAAAGGAGGCCAGAGGCAGAAGTCAGCAGCAACTGCCCTGGGTCTTCCCTCAGGCCACTTAATTTCCTTTTAATTGGTACCTAATGAAAGACAATTAAACCCAATTGAGTTTTGATGCGTGCATTCAAACACCAGCCCCAACTTGTTTGCTTTCTTCCAGGATCTGAAGTTTCAGGTGAAAGACAGGGTAAATGCTGGGAGAAAGGGTGCCCTTTCCTGCCCCCAAGACAGTCAGATCCCAGCCCACAGGTGTCCTCGGGACTCTCTCTCTCCTACCTCCTCCCACCACCTCTGCCCCTGCCCAGACCCCAGGACACCAGGTTCCATGAACACTGACTTGGGACCTCCTTCACGCATGCACTGTGCCAGGGACTTATTCTACAGCATTTCCTGGGTGCCTCCCTGGTCCCAGCGGGGCACGACACAGTACGGTTCTTCCTTTTCAGAGGATGTTATAGGGACTTGCCCAAAGGTACGGTCTCTATTCTGTCTATGCTAGGCGGTGCCACGTGATGGGTGCCAGCCACCTGTGGGCACTGAGTGAGCAATGTGTATGATGCATTGAGATGTGTGACAAATACACACGGGAACCCAAGAGTGAGAAAGAATATGTGAGGTGTGAGCAGACAGTGAGTTCAAGGTCAGTCTGGGCTACCTAGCAGGACCCTATTCTGGCTAAAAGTAAACAAATAAAAGCAAACTTTCTTGGTAATTTTTATATTAATCCTATGGGTTTTTTTTCTTTTTCAAAAAAAAAAAAAGGTGTCCAAGCACATTATAATGGCACATAGCTTTAATTCTATCACTTGGAAGATGAAGACAAGGATCAGAAAGATCAAGAGTTCAAAGTTTTTTTTAGCAATTTTGAGACCAGTCTGAGCTACCTGAAACTATGTCTCAAAAAATTTATAATTTTAATATATTGTGTTAAATATACAGTTACAGTTACTCTCAACTTTTAAAACTTTGTCTTTTAAGACAGAATCTCTCTTTTTTTTTTTTTTTTAGTCCAGGCTGCCCTCAAACTCATGGTAATCTTCTATCAGCCTCCTGTGGGGGATTACTGTTGTGAGCCACCATGCCGGGCTTCTTTAAAAGGTTGGTTATCTGAACATTTTAAACAGGATGTATCATTTCCAGGGCCTCTCTGGGTAGAAGAAGGCATGCTGTCTGCTCTAGAAGCCCCACATCTGCAAGGTAAGGAGAATGGTAGGACTGGCCTGTCCGGCTTGACCTAGGTCTTCCTTTCAGCACCACGGGCAGCACCTCCCGGGTGTGTGTGTGTGTGTGTGTGTGTGTGTGTGTGTGTGTGTGTGTGTGTGTGTGTGTAAAGATCCTAGAGGGCCAAGGACAGCTAGAGGAGCACTTCCTGCCTATAAAACATTCCCCAACCTCCCTCCTCACTCCCACCATCCCACCGCTCTACACTGAGCCACAACCCTTGCCGATTTTAGAATGCTTGTCTAATACACAGGGTTTGGGTTTGGTCCCTTTCGAAATCTGTGGGGTAGATGAGAGCAGAGGTCAGCAAGCTCTATGAATTCCGTTTTTTTTTTTTTTAAACTATTTTCAGTTTTTCAAAACATGGTTTCTCTGTGTAGTCCCAGCTGTCCTATAACTCGCTCTGTAGGCCAAGCTGGCCTCAAACTCACAGAGACCCTCCTGCCTCTGCCTCCTGAGCACTGGGATAAAAGGCATACGCCACCACGGCCCATAAATTCCATCCTCTTAAAAGTCTGCTGAGGTCTTCTTTCTGTTCCTTGACTGAGTGCACATGCCTGAAGCAGGTGAAACATGGTAGCCATTCTGTGTGATCATGGCAACAGTAACAATGCACACAGCTGTCGGGACCCAATGAGGGGTGTTTGCTGAGCCCAGGGGCTCGGGGACAGCATCAGCATCACAGATGGGAAGGATGGAGTTGGCCAATTCAGTAGGCAAGAGCAAGGTGGAAGGAAAAGCATGGAGGTGAGGGAAAGGTCAGGAGAGCTGGGAAACAGCTGAGGGCTTTGCCGTCTAGGCTGATTCTCAGACCACACATGGCATTAGTGCTGGGCAACGGACTGCCAGATCCATGTTGCCATGAATGCCAAGAACTGGAGACTGGAGGCAAAGAACGCCAAGTGATGAACGCAAATGATGACGGGACACTCAAGTCCAGGAAAGACATGCAGAGTGTTAGAAGTCAGTGCAAAGAGACTATCAGGGCCTATCAAGGATGGGAGCTCAACTCTGACCGGGCAATTGGTTTGAGTGGCAACAGGCCTAAAAGCTCTGGGTTCAGTCCCAAGTCTCTCCCTTCAAAACAAAGGAAATTCAGACAGTGTCCAGCCACCTGCCCAAGGTCATAAGGCAGGCCAGTGCTTGTGAAAGAAGGGACTGGTGGTCAGGCAGGGGCACAGCCCCAACCTAGCAAATCTCAGCCCCTGACCATGGACCTGGTAGGTCTTAAAAAGGCCAGGAGCCTCTGCTGGCAGCTACAACTGCTGAAGGAGCAGAGTCAGCAAGGTGGACCGAATTTCAATGAGAAGAAAGCAAGCCCTGAGGCGGGAGGGGTGCGCCTCACAGATCAGCCCGAGAGAGCCCACAGGAGGTGACAGCTGATTCAGCCCAGGGCTGGAAAGGAAGGAACGGGAGCAGAGGGAAAGGCAATAAGAAATCCATTAGAGGTGGCAGGGGGCAGCTGAGGAAGGACTGGCAAGGATGTGAAGTGGGATCTGCTGGTACAGACACAGGAATTTGTTTGTGCAACCCTACCACACCCTTCTAGGAACAAACATCCCCCTCCCCCCCATTTTGAGACTAGTTTCTCTCACCAGGGCTCCTGAAGGAGCTGCCAATCACAGTGCCTGGGACCAATCAAAAATTTTTCTTCCTTGGACATTTTCTAATTGGAATTCAAGAGAAAAAAAAATGTCTTCCTCTTTGGGGCCAAGGCAGAGTGATGGCAGGGGGGAGGCCTTGTTTGGCCCAGGAGATAAGAAAAACTGCCTAAGAGAAATGGAGCAAGCAGGGAGGGAGTGAGGAGCTCAGAGACTCAGCCCATCACCCACGACCAGCATCATACACCCACGTCTGTCCTTGTCCTGCGTGTGTATTCCTGAGTGAGCAAAGTTCGCTGTGTCTAGCGGGCTGTACTAGGTTCTACGCCCTTTCCACCACATCCCAATTAGTCACTCACAAGCTGTGAGAGGCTGGGCTCCTCCCCCCTCCCCCATCTCCCTTGGTGGCCAGGGATCAAACCCAGTGTCCCTGGTAAACTGGGGAGTTGGGGAAAGTTCCAACTCGCTGAGCCTCTATTTCTTCATCTGTAAAACAAGGAATTTAAACACTTGCCTGGAACTCAGTGCCCCAGTGAACACTTTGTATACCTGGGGAGGGGACAGGATACATAGGGTTAGGAGCACAGTCCTGGGAGGACTCTGTTCCCATGCCTCCTCTGACTAGGGACTGCTTCAGACAAGATTCCAGCGGGATCAAGAAGCCTTTGCTGAAGCCTGCAGAATCAGAAATGTGGTCCACACCCCTCTCCCCAGCCAGTTTGTGGCCATCAGCTCTGCTAACACACCCAGTGGGCAGTCCTTTCTTCCTGTCTTCCCATCCAAATTCCCACAGCAGCTCCCTCAGCTCCCCCAAGGGCCCCTGGGGGTCCACAGGTGCTCATGTTACTAACTGACCAGGGTAGCCAGTCATGCCTGTAGCCACTGCCGCATCTTTAGCTGCTGCCTGCTTGGATGAATCAGAGCACGCACCATGAGACCTTCCATATGCTGGTCCCATGCCCCTTGTCCTGGTGCCCAGGAACTCAGATCCGTGAAGAATACAATCCAGCCATGAACCTGAGCCCCGCTCTCCACCACCAAGCCAGCCTTGCTTTTCCACCCTCGGCCCCATACCACACCAGAGGCTCTGCCCCATTCTGGCTCCTCACAGCTCTGCTGCAGCCATGGTCTAGTCCCAAAAAAGATGAGCTGAAATGCTACCTTCACCAGGCCTGGGTGTGAGCACAGGTTGTCTTAGCCCATGGTCCCTGAGCACATTGCTTCCAATCTCTTAACTTCATTTTGTAACCACTAAATGTGCAAACTTTCCAGCAGGGATGATTCAAAGAATTGGGGACATGTGTGCAGTGTTCCTAACACTCACCCAAGATCCTGTTCCGACAGTAACCCAGTGCAAGCTGCCTGGGCTCTGCCCTAGTGAAAGGCACCCATGATTGGGACAATCACTCAGTCACAGGGTGTCCATTCCACATTGCCCAGATCAGGTAAGGGCTGTGTACAAATAGAGCAAGGGTCAGGGTCAGGGTCAGGATCAGCATGCAGCTAGCCCCTCTCAGTCAGGTTTGGTCTGACCCCATTACACAACTAAGGAGCTAGAGGGACAAAGTTGGGGTCCCAGGTCTGGGCTCTGCTTAGGGGCAGCAAACTTGCACAGCAGCCAAATCCACAGAGTGAAGTTTATTCCCAACAAAGTTTCCCTCCCCCCTCCCCAGCCCAGGACAGGGACAGACAGGCTGGGGCAAAGAAGAGGCTCCAGTGGGTGGCTGAGGGACCTCTGAGAACAAAGAGGGGCCCTGGCCCCTCAGGTCCTGCCAGTCTGGCTGCCCCCAGCCAGGCTGAGTCCTCTGCACCTCCTGCCCAGCCTCGGGAGGGGGAGGGGCGCTGGCTCCTGGTAGTTCCAAAGTGGAGTGTGAAAATAGATATATATTTCTGTGCAGTGGGCAGTCCGGCGTGGCACTCACACCTCTGTCTGGAAGTCGCCGTCTGGCGGTTCTGTGGGCTCCCAGGCTGCTGCCCGGTGCAGGGCCAGCCGTTCTCGGGGCTTCGGGGGCAGTGAGCCTAGTGTCATGGATTTGAAGGTGCTCCAGCTCTGATGTCTTCTATGCTGGGACAGGCTAGGACGTTCCCCAGGGCTTGGCTTCTCCTGTGGAGGGAGCAGGGTGAGCCTGTGGTACCCTGGCATCCACTGTACAGAGCAAACCAAGCATGTCCCAGGAGAGCTGAGGCTGCCCAGCGTCCCTGAGTGACCAGGTGTCAGGCACAGTCAAATGCAATTGCTAGGCCTCTGACCCTCACTGGCTGCTACTGCAGTGGTTGTTCCTGAGGCCACGTCTCCCATCTGTGCAGCCTCCTTTTGCAATTGTAGGGAACCCTGTTAGTGTTTGCTCTCTGTGGCACCTCCCCACCCCCATGCAACCCTAAAACTGCTGCTTATGGTAGGGAGGCAGGGCAGGCCCTTGGTGAGGCAAGCTGTGGTTCCCCAGGCAAGTGAGGAGAGCAGGGCAGGAGCCCCGCAGAGCACACCTCACCCCTCCAGCCCAGGAGCACTTCAGCAACACGTGGACCTCTCTGCCCAAAGACACACTCGACCCCATCTCCCTCTCCCAACAGGGACTGTGTGTCAGGGCACCACATCAGGAATCACGCATTTGGTGCTGTGGGCAGGGGCGGCACAGAGGAGTCCTCACCTTGGCTGAGGACTGGCTACGATAACGGTCAAAAGTGTGGAACTTCTGGTTGAGCTCGTGGTAGAGTTCCGAGTGCCGTTTCCGGGTGTGCATCACCTTCTAGGGGCCACTTGGTGTCAGAGGAGCGCTCCTCTGGGGTCAGAGGAGCGCTCCTCTGGGCAGCACTGTAGACACACTCAGTGCCCTCTGCCCTGGGTCTGCTGCCCCCCTGGGGCAAGGCTAGTGTGTGTTCCTTCCTTCCTTCCCTCCCTCCCTCCTTCCTTCTTCCCTTCCTTCTTTCCTTCCCTCTCCCTCCATCCCTCCCTGCCTCCCCCTTTCTGCCCCAGAGTAATGGGTGTGGGCAGGATAGTGGATGAGATCCCAGGGAATCCAGAGGCTTGGTGACCCAGAATTGGGCTCTGCAATGGGGCTTGGGGTAGTTTTAGGATGTGACCTTCTGGGGACACACCCCCTGCCAGCACCAGCACTCACCTCAAAGTCCAAGTCTGAATACCGAAGCTTCTTTCGCTATGGAGCAACAAACAAGCCATGGGAGAGGAGCTTTGCCCAAGGACCCATGGGTCCCAGGACTCTATGGCACCTCCCCACACCCAGACCCTAGAGTTGAGAGCTGTTATCTTATAAGCTAGCCCTTGGGATCACAGCCCAGCAGCGGAGATCTGCAGTGCATATATGTACTGAGATGTCCTACTGGGAGCACACACACACACACACACACATGGATGCAAACACAGGTCAGCTGTGAAGAGGCAGGGACACCACTACGTAGGATCATACAGCCCATGCTTGTTCTGTGCCCTGGATTCTAGCCTCCTCTCCTGCTCCATGCCGCCTCCCGGCTCCTTGGAATCCTGCACTTGCAAAGAGAATGTTGGCCTCCTCCGGCCCAGCCTATCTGCTCCCCCCCCCCCAGCCTCTTTTGACTCCTTGCTTCCTCATACTCTTCTGGCCTCACCAAGCCAAGACCACCATCAAAGTCCCAACAAGCTCAGTGACATCCAATGCTACCCAAGGAGACCTCGGAGTCTTAGAATGCTGGGATTGGGAGGACTCATGAGAGCCAGGCCAATTATCACAGTGAGATGGGGAAACTGAGACCCAGGAAGGGAAGGAAGAGGGACTGGCTACTTGGCCCCAGACTCTTGGAGGTGATGCCAAGACCATGATGTAGGTTTCCTAAGACCAACCCTGACTCAGCTCTCTTGATTTCCCTCCTTCCTTCCCAGCTTCTGTGTCTCCACCATCACTAAACCTTGTCCACCCCTAGCCAAAACTCTCTTTCTACAGGTGACAGCTCTGCTCTCCCTACCCACAGTGCTCCAGAGGCATAGCTGACCCAACCTGCACCTCCACTGGGACCATATTATTTTGGACAGCATCTTAGACCCTTCAAGCTCCTGCCACATTTATTACTACCTCCCACACCAGAAGCCTGGCACGGGCCCCTCTCCAGTGGTCCAACCACGGGGAGGTGCCCACAGAACAAAACCTACCCCAGTGCTAAGCACACTGCCTCCCCACCACTGATGCCATCTTTTCTTTGTCGTCTTCTCTGTCTTTGTTAACGCCTTCCTGTTTTGTTGCCATCTGTGGCAGGAGCTGGCACCAAATGTTCGAGGAACATTTTAGGCACAAAGCTAAACTTGTGACCTCTCTAGCTGCTAACTTAATTGTCTCTGTGCAGAGGACAGAGAGCAACTTTTCCAGGCTAGACACAAGCAGCTAATTGTGTATACGCTGCAGCTCCAACCTCTCTCCTCATCCACATCCCCCCTCGTCCCTCCAATTAGAGTTCTAGAATGTCCTAGAGTTCTACTTGGGGTTTCTACTAATCTGCACGTTCCCAGGGATGATCTGCAGGGGGCAGTCCAGAGGAAACATCAGAGGTCGAGGGCAGCACCCAGAGCCAATTTCTGTGATAACAGCATCTTCCGGTTTCCCAGCACTTTCTACTTATTCCACACTAAAAGGCTTTGTGTCATCTCATCCTCCAAACAATAACAGAGGTCTCTGTGGTGACCCCACTTTACACACAAGAAGGCCGGGGCTCAGAGAGACCGTGCACTGTGCTCAGCATCCCGCTGTCAGTCAAAAAGTCCAGACCAGACTCATATCCATGTGCCGCAGAGGCCCAGGCTCAGTCTCCTCCTTACCAATTGGGCATCTGAGTCACAGCTGCCTTAATAAAGGGCTCATCCTGACCAGTCGCCCCAGAGTGGGTACCAGAGCACTGGTGAGTGAGTTCATGAAGCTTCACCCATCTGAGGTATTCAGACACTCCAGAGTGTCCTTGGCGCTGAGCTCTGTGGGCCCCCATAGAAGGAGGGATGCATTCAGTATGAGCCCAGTGATGCTCTGGGGCAGGATGACAGCTGTCCCTTCCTGGCTGCGGTCTATGACTCAGATATGGTCTCAGGCATACAGTAGGTAGACTCCCTCCCCACTCTCCACAGCCCTCTCACCTCAAGGGAGCCCAGCTTCATGGTGGAGCCAGGCACTGTTCGGGGCATGGTCCGGCTGCGTTCCCCTGGCTCAGGAACTGGGCGGGCGCTGGGTGTCGGCGGAGGTGGTTGGAAGGTCATCCCATATGGGTTCTGGAGAGACCCATAGGCAGGGCCCAGCCCTAGACCTGAGTGCTCCACAGACAGGAAGCTGGGGTAGCCTTCAGTGTGGGCCAGTGTCTTGGGAGCCCGCCGAGGGGTCCCTTCAGGCCGGGCCCTTGGGGCCTCCTCACCCCCTGTGCCCCCACCACCAGGCTGCAGGCTCAAAGTCCGCCGGGGCAGCACCATGTAGTCCCCCTCAGAGCCTGGCTCGCTCGGCCGTAGCCATGTAAGGTCCAACTGCCTCAGACCACCCTCCCCGCACATGTATACAGGGTTGGTCTCTTGAGGGGGTGGTGGCTCCCCGAGACCTGGTGAGGCTGCCATGGGCACTAGGATGTTCCCAGGCAGTGGTGAGAAGCTGAGACCACCCTCAGGACCCACGAGACAAGACTTGGGCTCCTCATCCTCATCCAGGGACAGGCGGGACAGAGTGCCAGTGATGGTAGATGGATTGCAAGTGTTGACCTCCTTGAACAGAACTGGGGACAGAAGTGGGAAGGAAAGCAAAGCTCTAAGGAAGAGACCCTGGGACGCTCTTGCCCGGGTCTGGGTGGGTACTAAGCTTCAGAGCTTGGGCAGTGAGGGAAACTAAGTTCTCGGGAGGTGGCTGGTACTCTCTCGTGTACAAGAGGGACCAGGAAGACAACTGGCTCATAGGCCCAAGGGATGTGGGGAGGAAAGCTAAGGCTGAGTTCCCATGAGTGCCCTGGTACATGACCTAACTTCCACTCCACACCCTGAGGCTGTCAAAGCGCCTTTGCTCTTCCCTGTTCCCCAGGAAGCATACACCTTCTTAGAGAAAGGACTGCAACGAGATGCCGGTGAAAGTCACTCAAGTGATGGGAGAACATAGCAGCCGACATTCGCCAAGGCCCCTACCGTAAACTCGATGTCCCCTAATTCACGTAGGCCCTAGGCCTTCCACTGGCCCCGAGACAATCCTGTTCTCTCCTTTCTAAGCATGTAGCTGAGACTTAGGGAAGGGAGGATTTTTGCCCAGAAGCAAGTGGTAACTGGCCTTCACAGATGAAAATCTAACCTGCCCCTGCCTAATGTCAAAGCAGGACACTGGTAGCCTGGTCCCCATCAGAGTGTGGGGCTCCTGTCTTAGCCATGCCTAGGGCTTCTGAGCTCCACCTGACAGACTCACCTGTCTGACAAGCCAGGTCCACATCCTTTTCAAAGTCTGACTATAAGTCGAGAGGGAGAGAGCAGGTTGGCAGAGGGAGGAGAGACGCGTCAGAGTGGGAGAGACTCGGGCCCCTCCCCCACCCAGCTCCTCAGTCCTCCTTGGGTGCCACCCAACAGAGACTCAAACTGTAGGGAGGAAGCTGAATGAGGAAAGGGTTTGCCCGGTGCCACCCTGTAGTCAATGGCAGAGCCCTGGCTCTTTCCCCGTTCCTGTCTCAGATGGGTTGCAGACGGTGAAGCGTTTATGGCAGGAAGGGTCCGCTCCCTCACCAGGATCTGCAGCTGCCCGTTCTTGCATGAGTCAGGGGAGTCTTCACTCTCATCAGCCCGGCACACGCCCATCTGGCACTTCACCACATCCTGGACCTGGAACAGGAAGGACCTGCTGGGCCCGAGGCCTCCATAATACCCCCACCATAGTGGGCAAGGTCTCCCACCCTGGGTACCCAGAGCAGGAGTAGAAGGACAGACAAGCATCGAGCCTGAAGGTGATGCCACCGGGACTGGGATGTCAGAGAGGAGCTAAAGAAGGCCCAGGCCTTCAAAGCTGCCCAAACTAGAAGTGCCCAGACCAAGGGCCTGAAGCACCCTGGTCACCCTGTGCTACACAACGGGGAGAAGCCAGAGCCTAGCACGGGCTGGGCAAGCAAGAAAAGCCCAGGCACCTCTCGGCGCAGGAAGCAGTGCACAGCAGTGATGACGAAGCCTTGCGCAGAGTTGAAAACGGCAAAGAGAGCCTGGAAGAGGACGGAGCGGCGGTCTGTCATGGCCAGGACAGCGGACATCCAGGTAAGCGCCAGGAGAGGCAGTACCACACAGGAACTCCAGAGTGAGGCCCTGAGAGGGACAGCAGCAGAGAGTCTGTCAGAGTGACATCTACAGGGCAGGGTGGCAGGAGCCTGGGGCCTCTACTCAGCTTGGGGACTGGCAGGGCCCCAAACTCCAGGGTTTTAGGAGTGTTTCCAAGCAGAGAGGAGGCAAGGCACTGGAGGAGAAACAGGACAAAGACAGAACCACAGGGTCAGAGCAGGGGCCACGAGAGGTGGGAGGGACGGGTACACACGGTGGGAACAAGCAGGCACCGTACTGGGAAGCGGGAGTGAGGAAGGCAGAGACGAGAGGGGAGCAGGGCAGGCAGAGACAACATGGGGAACTTCGGCCCAGCTTGCACAGAAGCACCTTGGAAGCTTTGGAAAAAAAAACACAGGTCAGAACTACATCCCCAGAGATCCCAAGACAGTAGGCTGGGGAGAGAAGGAGAGGAAGAACAAAGAAAGATGACCGCCACAGGAAGGAGCATGAGACAGACAAGGCCCCTGGACAGGAAGAACAGGCAGGAAATGTGGAGAACACCACAGCACAAATCCTTGCAGAGAAGACAGGGTAAAGCCCAGCCAGGCTGAGGCATGGAGGAACCTCTAGCTCCTGGTGGTTGCTCAGAACCCAGGGCAAAAGGATCGTGGCTAGGGTCAGAATCAAGCCTACGCATCCCTGGCCTCCTTGCAGAGACAAAAGGCAGACAGGCCGTGGTCAACGGACTAATCTCCACCCCCAACAACTGCTATAGCCCACGAGGAACAAGGGATGGAAACCCACTCTGACCCAAGCCCAGGATCCCCGGGGGAAGAGATAGGCACAGCTCCAGACAGGGCAGGTGACACCACTCTGCAGAAACAGCCAGAGGCTGAGGCAGAAAGATGGGCAGGCAGGGGGCCAAGACCTGTCCTGGGAACAGAGGCTCAGGGTTGTTGAGCCAGGCAAGGTTGGGGTGGAGGCACCCTATTTCTGAAGCCCCGGAGGCGGAGTCAAGAGCCAGAGAGGCTGTAATCACAGGACTGAGAGCTGCCATTGATTAACCAGCGATGCTCTGCCAGGCCCTCCACCAAACACTTGACATAGATTATTTCAGACTGTGATCAAAACAACTCCAACAAACAGGCCTGGGGACCAGTGTCCCAACTGACAGATGAGGAGAATGGAGTGTGCCCAGCTGGACAGGGCCAAGGGAGCTGGAACACAAAACCAACTTGGCGGACAGAGTTTGAGGTCTACACTTTGATCTGCTGCTTCAGCAGACTGGGCACAGGGAGGTGGCAGCCCGAAGCAGAGGAAGCTTGCTGCTTCTTGAGCATCACGGAGCTCTGCAATGATGGCACCAGCCGCTTCCACAGGCCCCCTGAGTGTGTGACAAAGCTGTGCCCTCTCTGGTTGGGGTGACTCAGGTGGACTTCCAGCCCTGGTAGGAGGGTTGGGCCCGAGGCCTTTCTACTTTCACACAGCTAGGGTTTTAAGAATCTTAGCTGCTTGGTTGGGGTCTTCCTCCATGGCTGGCTCTGATTGTGAGATTCAAGGCCTCTGGAATTCAAGGCAGATTCCATGAGAGACAGAGTGTTTCTGTTATTCTAACACTCTCGGGCGTCTGATGGTTTATTCTAAGGTTCCACCATTCTAATTTGAAGGTTTTAATAGCGCAAACATTGTAAGGGCCTAAGATTCTTAGGGCCTTCAGGTTGGTGGTGAGAGCAGGAAGTCTGCAGCTGTGCCTGGGTAGAAAATTAAGCCAGAGCTAGGACAGGGACCAGAGGGAAGGGTGAGCCGAGCTCTGCAGCACCTCGAGGAGGGCATCCCACTGCCCTCAGCCACCTCAGCGCTGAACCGCAGAGAGCACATAGCAGTGTGGGAGGGGGGGCAAGCTCTCCAGGGCACTGGGCTCATATCCCCCCAATCCCCACCATGGGCACTGCCCTCCCATTCCTTAGCCCTTGCCCGCCCCCACCCCCCCCAGGGGGCACGACTAACATGGCATTCCTGGCCGAGGCTGAGCTGAGCAGGGGGCTGGGGACCGCTCCACACGCTGAGCAGGGGAGGAGCAGGCTGGCCCAGGGGCACCGCTCCGACCTCGGGGGGGTGGCACAGACATGGGAGAAGGGGGAGACACATGGGAAGCCGGGAGATGGGGCAGAATGAGCCCCGAGAAGGGTGGGAGGGGAGGGCAGACGAGAGAGAGAGAGCTGGGTTAGGGTGGGCGAGGGGCTGCGGCTGAGCACTCTGGGTGCCCACCTTGCCTGCACCCTTGATGCCCCAAGATCGGGGAAGCCTGGGTTGGCATCAACAAGCCCTGAGTCTCCGAGGTGCACTCGGCTCCCCCTCCCTGCACACTTCCCAGAAAGGCTGAGTTGCAGAGACCCTCCCCTTACCCGGCCCTCTGCTTCTTAGATTTGTCTGACACGCCATCTCGAGCCATGAGCTTGTTGAAGACGATGATTCCGATGAGCATGTTCACCTGGGGGCCCGGGTGGAGCCAAGCGGGGAAGAGAGGATCACCAGGTGCCCTCGGGGCAAGGACACCCCAGGTGGGAGCTGAAGGTCAGGGAGAAGGCAGAAGGAAACGATGGCCCCAGAGGATGCCAAAAGGAGTACGTACCAGGACAATGACTGCGGCTGGACCCACAAAGGCGTAGAGCAGGCCACCCTCTAGGGAGAGCCAGCAGCTGGAGAAGGAGAAAAGAGGCAGTCATGCCCACATCACCAGTCGACACTAAGTCTCCATCCAGTCAAGGAGAAACACAGCCATGTCCTGATGAGTCTGTTTCCTCTTCCCGCAAAGAGTCACATCAGATCCCATAGACATAAAAGTAAGCTGACCCCTAAGTGCAATGGCGCTTAGAAATGACCCAATCCCAGCATCTTCTTTTACAGCCGGGAAACAGAGGCACAGAGATAAGGACATTTACCCAAAGATCTGCAGTAAGCACGGGTCAAGACCTCAGCCTGAAAAGACCTAATACCCATGCCAATACCCCCAACACCCCCACAGACCCCTCCACCCCCACCCTCACCACAGGAGGCACACGTACTAGCTGGATGTACCGTATCCTTTGGTGCGTGTAAAGCCAACAGACACAGCCACCACCAGGGCAGGAAGACCTGGGGAGTGCAGGGTCACATGTGAAAAGACTGCAGGTGCTCAGGGGACCCTCCCTGTCAAACTCCAGGCCAGCTGAACCCCATCCCCGGGGAGCTGGGCCGTGTCCAGGTAGCACCTCCCTGGCTTTTCCACTGCCACTCCAGGCCCAACAGCAGAGTCCAGCACTGGCCTTGCTCACCCCAGCCCAGGCAGAGGAAGCGCTTGCGAACCAGGCGGGTGCGCATCCGCCCGATGACAGCCAGATAGGATTGCCAGGCCTCTGTAAGCACCCAGCAAAAGGAGGACAGAAAGAAGAAGTGCAGGAAGGCGGCCGTCATGGTGCACACGCCCTGCAGGGAGAGGGGACAGGAGGGAGTGGCCCTGAGCAATGGCCAGGGTGGGAGCTGCCAACTTCCCACACCGACTGCTAGGCCTGGGCGCTGCACGGCCAGCCGCCTACCTGAGCCCTCCCCCCACCCCAAGAGCCCTGCCAGGCACCCCCGCCTTCCTGCACCCACACACAGCACGACACAGGCCTGGTGACATGCACACAGCACTAGGCATCCGGGAAGGCGGGCAGGCAGGCCACCCACGCACAGACAGGAGCACTTGCCACGTCATGGCCGAGCAAAACCCCACACCTGGCTGTCTCTGTGCTGGCACTATGCAGAGAAGGCCAAGGAGGGTAGGAGGGACGGTCAGCATGGATCATCCACAGGCAGATGGCGAAGGAGGACTCAGAGACAGGGGGACTATTGCCTCCCGCCCAACACACATGCACACATTCCCTGATGTATACAAACACTCGTTACTGAGGACACACACACACTAACGTCTTCACGTATGCCTGCACACGCCTTCACACACACACTGCCTCCAACATGGGTCTGAGCACATCCATATCCATCCCTCAGGCCACCCATACAGACATCTTCCCTCAGGGCTAGAGAGATGGCTCAGTGATTAAGAGCACTGGCTGCTTTTCTAGAGGACCAAGGTTCAATTTCTAGCACCCACACGGCAGCTCACAACTGTCTGTAACTCCAGTGCCAGGGGATATAACACCTTTGTACAGACATACATGGAGGCAAAATACCAATGCACATGAAATAAAAATGAATAACTCATTAAAAAGAAAACCCACCCTCACTTGCAGGCACTCTCTACCTTCACCCCCTCCTTTGAGGCCCCTCCCCACACACCCCCGGGAGCCTGCACCTGCCTTGCTCAGCACCCGGGACTGGCCCACGAGGATCAAGATGTTGGAAGCCAGGATGGACAGGCAGAAGTTCAGCAAGATGATGGAGCGTTCTGATTTTATAAACCTGACAGGGCACAGTGGGCAGAGGCAGAGGCATTGGCTGCCTGCCTAACCCTGGATAGCTGGCCACCTCCCATCCCGCTTCACATGCCGACTTACCTCCAGAAGGCTGCATAGATGGCAAGCAGTGTGAGCAGCGCCATGCAGGACACTGCACAGCCGATCACCAGGGGAACCGAGGGAGCACCTGCCAGCTCCAGGGTCTGTGGGAGATGGGTGGCAGGGAGAGGGCAGAGGTAGGGCACCCAGTCCCTCCATCTGATGTAAACAGGCATGCTCCTCGCGTGCAGAAGGGCACATGTGTGCAGATGTATGTACACACACCCACACTCTTTCAGACACAAACTGATACATGCACAGACATACATGCACATATATACATACACACATGCACATATATACACACATACATGCACATATATACATACACACATGCACATATATACATACACACATGCACATATATACATACACACATACATACACATATATACATACACACACACACATGCACACACGCATACTCTCACTCACCCACTGCCATATACCCCTGTGCAGGTGCCGATGAACAACATCAGGCCCCCTTCCTTGTGCAATCCCCCAAGTACATCTGTACAGAGCCACATCTGGGGTCACCCCGATGCCTTGACCAGCCCAGGCACCTCTCTCCCACTCACCAGGTCCTTGGGTGGCTGAGCCAGAACAGCAAAGGTGGACAAGTGTTGACACTGGCAGCGGGTGTGGGCTGCCTGGGTCTCCAAGGTCTGGCAGCTCTCAGTGTTCCAGTCCCCTGAGCTGGCATCTCTTGGATGAGGGAGAAATGGCATGAACCCAGGGCCCACGTCTGTAGCCCCGAACCCACTGCTGACTACTGCCCAGAGAGGTGAAATCCAGGGCAAGGCTACATCCATGAGATGATAGCAGGGAGCCCCAAGACGTGCTCTTGACCCCTCAGACCAGGGATGGCACCACGGAACCCTTTGGCCTTCTAGGTGGGAGACCATTTCTGATGATGAGAGGATCTAGGGTTGCCCCAACTCACGCTCTAGAGTAGTCCCAGCTGGCACAGTGGGGATCAGTGGTGCCCTGGGGAGCAGAAGATGTGTACGGTCCGGGTGAGGAGCACCCCGGCCCTGGCCGTCATCTGTTCTGCCACAGCAGCTCCCACACAGGCCAGGCCCACCACCAGCACAGACCACGTCCCCGAGACGGGCCTCGGGGGCAGATCTGCGGGGTCCCCATCTGGTCCCTCACTCACATTGATGATATAGGAGAGCTCCACTGTGATGAGAGGCTCGGCTGGAGGCTGGGTGGGGGGGCGCACAGTCACTGTCATCACCCGGGAGGTGACAGCAAGCGGAGGCCTAGGGGACAAGGACTGAGGTCAGCTCCTGCCAGCAGGTGTTCAGACTCGGAAACTCTAATCTGTCGTGGCTGGGGACTGCCAGGGCCAAGATCCAAGGGAGGGCACAGATCTCAGACGGCAAAGTCCTAGACACCAGCACAGCCTCTGGGAACCGCCTAGGTGTTTCGTCTTTCCGCGGATCTGTGCATGCGCACGGATGTGTATGCCGGTGTGTGCACATGGACAACCTCAGGTGTTGTTCCTTAAGCACCGTCCACCCTTCCCTTTCTAAGACAGGCCCTCTCACTGGCCTACAACTTTAGAAGTGGGCTAGGCTGGCTGGCCTGCAAGCCCCAAGAATCTACCTCTTTCTGCCTTCCCAGTACTGAACATGTCAACATACCAGGCTGTTTTACATAGGCCAGCGATCCTCAACCTGTGGGCTGCAACCCCCAAAGACCATTGGAAAACACAGATCTTTACATTCATAACCGTAGCAAAATTATGGTTACAAGGTAGCATTGAAAATAATTTTATGGTCCATGAGGAACTGCATTAGAGGGCTGCAGCATTAGGAAAGGTGAGAACCCTTGCCAGAGGTCCTGGGATCCTTACTTGCGAGGTAAACACTTTAACCGAGGTAAACACTTTAACCTGGGCTCTCTCTCCAGCCCTGGATGTTCCTGAGAAGTGACCACGTCCACAGCCAGGCAAGGGGCCCCTCCTGGCACATGGCTGCAGGTGGACTCACCTGGGGGGTGGCAGGATGAGGCCGAGGGTGCGATAGAGCACAGCACCAATCACAAAGTAGGAGGACTCATCTGGGTCAGCTGGGAGAAGGCGCTGGTGGGCATGGCCTGGGCCTGGGGGCACCGTGCCTGGGCCCCGCCCCCTGCCTGGGCTGCCCGCTGTAGCTGCCCCGGGTGTGGCTGGCTTCCCTGGGGCGGATAGGCTGAGCACCTCCTTGGGTAGGAAGAGGCGGTCCTCTGAGTGTCGCACCCAGTCCTTCATGCCCCTGCGGCCCCGCATGGGAAACGTGATGTCACTGGACACTGCTGAGATGGGTTCTCTCTGAATGCTGATCACTGCAGTCGGGGGCGGAGGAAGGGTGGGCAGGGCACACCAGAGACAGACGGGGAGGTGGCGGAGGCAGCCAGGGGAAGAGACAGACATGAGGGAGACACACACCAGGGGAAACACAAAGAAGTTGGAACCAACACAGAAGTGAGACACATGAACGTCAGGGCGATGGAGCACAGGAGGGGAGGAAGACAGAAAGAGTAGCATGGGGGTTAAGTGGAGGGAAAACAAGACTCGTAAACAAAAGAGCAAAGCAGAAGCACCCCTTAACACTACCCTTCACCCAGGGAGATACGGTCCTGTGGAATCTAGCACCCCCCTCCCCCAGCCTGCATCCTTGTACCCAGATTGTCTGTGACAATCAGAGAACTCTGGAAGGCCTTGAGAGCATCGCCCACGAGGTGAATGAAGTCTTCAACAACACGCAGCAAGTGAACTGAGCCAGGAGACACCTGGGAACAGAGAGAATGTGCGGGTCTGAGGCAGGGGTGGGTCACGCGGAGAGAAGGTGGGAGGCTGAGGCCCTCACCTGCTGAGCATCATCCCACTTGTCCTTGTTCTCAGAATCCACCATGAAGCTCACCACCTGGAAGAAACGCTGGGGAGAGAGGGACAGGTCAGGAGGTGTGGGCCACCTTGCTGCCCCAGCAGACCCTGCCACCATGGAGTAGTACCTGCACATCATCGGCGGAAGGGACGTAGGTGGCCCTCTTGAAGGTGTCAGTGACATTCCTTAGAATGTCCACAGAGAAGAGCAGGTCCCCGCTGTAGTAGGTGCGCCGTGCCAGTAGCTCCTGCAGGCTTCTTACCACCTGTGACATGCCCTCACCTGCCAGCATGCGCTGGCCCTTCGCCAGGTGTTCCCGAAGCTGCAGGTGACATGTGTGTAATGCCCCTGTCATTGGAGTATCAGAGCCCGGGACCAGCCTTTGGTCCGTCCTCCTTCCATCTACCCACTAGGTGCATCCAGGAAGAGAGGGGGCATACAGAATCAGAGAGGCTCCCAAGAGACACAGTCCAAGAAGGAGTCAGTCATGATTTAGGAGGAATTCAGATGTGCAAATGCTTTAGAATAAGCTTTTGGGGGGCTGGGCACCTCCCTGTCCCTAAAGGGCCTTGAACATTCTGAATGAAGCACCTCACACACAGGCTCTCTCAAACACAAGCTCTCAGTGCAAACATCATCATTACAGTTAGGTCAGAAACGTGTAAACACACAGGCCACATTTGCTGAGACCATCCTTACCCCATGCAAGCCCTGGCCTGGGAACTTCAACTTCGTCCCTGCCTTCAAAGAGCTCCCAGTGTAACAGAGCACACTTAAATGCATTATTTGTGTTTTGGTTTCTTGAGATAGAGTCTCTCTAAGTAACCCTGAGAGTCCTGAAGCTTTCTATGTAGATCAGGTTGGTCTCAACTCAGAAATCCTCCTGCCTCTGCCTCTCCAGTGTAGGGTAAGGGCACGTGATACCATTCCCAGTATCCAATGCATTCTTAACTCTCCATGTCTAAGAAGCACAGGATGGAAAATTGTGGGTAAAGAACCCAGAAGTATGTCCCAGGGAAAGAGAGAGATACCTAAGAAGCCCTGACATTTAAGTAGGAGTTTGCCAGAAAACAGAAATACAGCATATACCAAGGTATGGGGGAAATGAATGAGCCTCAAGCTCCTGCCACCCCCTACCAGGGTTTGAGACGTATCATACGGTTCCCCAACCCAACGAGGCACACTCACTGACAGGTACAGGTAGCGGTATTCATGGGAGATGCAACGAGCAAAGCTGGGCAGTCCCCAGTAGGCCACACCCTGTGCACTGAGGAGACAGCGGCGGCTAGCAGAGCCTGCAGAGGGATGAGACAGGGATGGGCATTAAGGCTGAGGTCTTACCTACTCCCTGCACATCTCGGGATGCAGGATGCCCAGAGGTGGGCAGCTGGGAGGTGGGGCAAGGGTCTGCAGGGACAGCTGCCTGCCCTCACCCGAGGCATTGGGAGGACACTTGTTGTAAATGATCTCGCCAGCTGCTGCCTTCTTCCACGTCATCAGCATCACATACTCATCCCGGCACATCTCGTGGAAGGCTGCAGGGACAGGGCAGGGGACGGGGCTCAGCTGGGCTCACACTCACGGCCCCAGACCCAGGGTTACAAAGAGTACCTGGACACCTCTTCTCACTGCAGGGCTTCACCTCCTCGCCTGTGCCCTCACAAGGGTAGCCCTGCGTGCCCGAAGCCTGGCACATGCGGAAGCGGCGCTGCCAGCCCGTGTCACAAGTCTTGGAGCACAGGCTCCATGCGTTCCACGGCCCCCACTTGCCATCCGTGGCTGTGAGAAAAGGGAAGTCTGAGAGACCATAGGTGCCTCCAAGGCCAGGGCGACCACTTGCTACCCTCACACCAAGCACTCACCCGGGCATTCGAGATTGCTGCACTCACGAGTGTCGGTGAGGGCACCTGTGCATGTGGCCCAGGCTGGGCCAGCCACACTGCACTTCCGGCTGCGCTGCTGGGTTCCGTTGGCACAAGATGAAGAGCATGGGCCCCAGGGACCCCATTCTAGCCACTGGCCTTCCACTGCATGGGGAGACACAAGCAGGGGTGGCCGTTGAGCAGAACGTGGGAGGGCTAGTCGGGGCAGAGTTCCACAGGGAGATGGCAGTGTGTGATGGCCACTCAGACCTGGGCCAAGCCAGATCATCTGAACTGGGCATATGCAAGGGTCTGGAGTGAGTGGGTGGTGACTGGGCCTCTTTCTGCCTGCCTGTCACCAGCTCCAGGAATACACCGACACCCTTCCACGCAGCACCAAGGGCTAGCCCCAGAGGTGAGTTCGTATGTGTGTGAGAGGATGCGGGCTGTAATGGCACCTTTTGAACTTAGCCTTAGCCTACACATAAGCCCAGCCTTGCATCCATGGTGCCATGGACACCAAAGTGCTATTTACAGCAAGGGCAGCTGACGGCATGGAGGAATGGGCGCTGGAAAGCAGGCCCCCTGTGATGGGGTCACAGTGTGCCAACCCCAAGTAAGGGTTGGGTTTCACCACCCATTAGTTACTAACAGGTATGCTTCTCCAGTCTCCCCATGCATGGTTAAAGTTATGGGAACCCCACCTTCCCCCACCCCCAGGGACAGGGCACTGGACCTGACTGCCTCCCCTAGGTCTCCCGATCCCCCCACCCGGCTGGGCAGCGCCTGCCTAGAAGCCCCTTGGCGCTACTGACCCGGGCAGGCGGCCATACTGCAGAGTTTAGTCTGCAGCTCGGGACCCTCGCAGGCCTTGCCGCCGTGCTGGGGGGGCACGCAGGTCCGCATCCGGCTCCGGGACCCCCGCCCGCAGCTGCGGGAGCACAGGCTCCAGGACCCCCACTCCTCCCACACGCCGTGCACTGCAAGGAAGCACGTGGCCGGTGGCTGGGCAGCACCTTGGCTCCGCCCACAGCCAGTGCCTGCCCATCCGCCCACCAATCAGGAATTCCGCAATTCTCCGACCATTCCTCATTGGCTCCACCCTGGGTTAAGATGCCAGGGACCGATGGCTTAGGGTCCCAGGATAACCACCCTTTATGGGGATGTGGTCCCAGGTCATACAGGACAGATTCTGTGGACACCCGGATAGGGTGAGCAGGACCAGCCTGAGGAGCCAATGTTCCTCTCCTGGGGGCACAGGAAAACCCAGGAAAGGATCCAAGATCCATCCTTCTCTTCCCTTCCCACCCCCAGACCCAGAGCCTGAATCCAACAGGGCAGGCCTGGGGCAACAGAAGTGCCCCCTCCCAGCCCCAACCGCATAGACACACAGACAGACACGGACCTCTACATAGACACTGACGACACAACGAGCTCACAAACGGGAACACAGCTTTGTCCCGGTGCTCCACAAGCCCCTGCCACACCCAGAGAGCCTTCCTCGGTAAGTCCTACTCTAAATCCACTGCCAGCACTTCATCCCAGGGAAGCCACGAGCAGAACTGGTTAACACTGCCCTGTCTATCACCAGCTAACCGCAACAGACACATGCGCTTCCTCCGTACCTGCCTGAAGTACCTACGTGTTCCAACTGATTTAAGCCTAACGGTCTATCAGAGGTAACCAAGGGGAAGGGCAATCCAGAGCAAAGTGGGGACCATCAGGGAGGGCTTCATTTTAAAAACAGAGTGGCATATATCTTAGATCTAAGGGCGGGCCGATGCTTTAGCCAAGATGGGGGGGGGCAGGGAAAGAATAAGCAAATGCCGAGAGCTGGGATGCTGCGAGAGGTGTTGCTGAGGTCAGGACTAAGGGCAAGTGGAGGAGCCATGTGCAAAGAACAGCCTTGACTACAAGATGGAGGCATCAGGGAAGTCATGTGCCAAAAGCAGACCCCGGACGTGTGTCCTGATAGTTCCATAACCTCAAGTGCTTCATGCCAGGTTGGCAGTGCCTGGGTAAGGCATGGTGTGGGGGACAGGCAAGTTTGTTGAAGGCAAGGGAGGGGCAACCAAACAGTTGGGGAAGCTGTCAGTTTGATGCCCTGTCAACAGACAGGACCTGACTCTGCTGGCAGATGGAGCAGGGAGGAGGACGCCTACCTGGGCAGGTGGCTGAATTGTTGCAAGGCCGGGTCTCCCGAAGGGGCCCGCTGCACAGGGTCCCATAGGGGGAGGACACGCAGGAGCGGGTCCGCACCTGCAGACCCTGACCACACGTCAGGGAACACACGCTCCACGGGGACCACTCCTCAGCTGCCGGGTCGCCTACGAGAGAGGGACAGCGTCGGCGGCAAGGGACACCTCCCAGAGAGCTGCATGGGAGCATGGAAGGACCAGAAGATGGGGGGTAGGCATCAAAGGGACCCTCCTACCCTGACCCCGAGTGGCAGGCTCTTTGGAAGACAACCCATCCCTACCCACAGGCTTCACATGGCAACATAACTGAGCTCCAGGACATAGACACAGACAGGCACACGCCAGCACACATGCCACCAGACGCCACAGTCGGGCCACCGCCACAGAGGAAGGGAGGCGGGCCCGAGTTACCTGTCTGCGCCATGAATAGCCCAGGCTCATCTGCAGACCTTGGCCACTGGGTTTTCACCTTCGGTTCCTCTTCCGGCTCCTCACCTGGAACACGGAGGTGGTGGCAAGGGGCTTAGCAAAAGCCAGCTCAGTGCTGCCACAGTGGTACAGAGGGCAGCCTTGCTGGTCCTCGGCCCGAGGGCCTGGAACCAACTGTAGGCGATGCAGAGAGAGCATCACATCCTGCCCCCTGCCCCACCACCACCATTTTACAGATAAGGAAACTGAGGCTCAGAAGGCCACACAGGACTCATAACCACCTTGTCCACCTCTTGCCTCAGCCGGACGGGGACTGGAAGGCAACGGTCAACATACTGAGTTCTGGCGACGTGTCTGTGCTGTTCCAAGTCATGACCACACCTATCTCCTCTAACTCTCTCCCTGGGAACATGTGGTCGTCATTTCCATGGTGAGGTGAGGAACTAAGGACTCGAGCCCAGCTGTTGTTGCCCAGATGTGCACAATCCTATTGAGGTTGCAGCTTGGCGGTTTCTTATCCCAAGACCGACTCTGAGTAACAGACAAGCAGCCTGGCCGCTTCAAGTCTGCTCTTGGGTCACGTTTTGCATGGGGCAGACCATGGGCTTGGTGTTCAACATGGAACAGTAATGGACTATGATGTGAAGGCCTTAGGTCACGTGAGATGGGGGTGCTCGGACGGGGCGGAGGTGCTCAAGCAGAAGCCTGTACCCCCACAGGCCCTCCTCCCAATAGAGGATTAGTCCAGGCCTTGGCAGCCCCATTGGGCCTGGAAGTCTGAGCCTGCCCGGCTGTAGACACGATTCCTACAGCCTGTGCCCCTCTCCGCTGCAGCATCCACAACAGGCCTCTGTATTTAAGGTTTAGTCCTCAAGTCGGTACTATTGGGAGGTGGCACTATTGGGTAGCACTCAGTAGGTCTTATGATTACTGGGGACAGGAAAGGATAAAGTAGACCTTTGTCCCTCTTTGTCTCCTTTCCACTCCTGGACATGAATGGTGGCCCGAGAGACAGTCCCATATTGATGTGCTATCCAACCACAGGCCCCCAAACATCAGGAAAGCAGACTGAACCCTCTAAGCTATGAGCCAAAACAGCCTTTCCCACAAAGTCAGTAAAGAACCTTTTTTTTTAATAAGCCGATCTTGCAGGCCTTTGTTACAGTAAGGGCAAAGCTAACAGCCTCAAACTGGGGGTTCAGGTGCGGACAAGCGGGAATGCACCAAGGAAGGCCACACCCATAGTAGGGACACTGGACAGGTGACTGGGAGAGCATGTAGAGGATAGGGCTCGGCCCACAGAGTGCCCTCGATGAGAAGGAATCGCTTTCCTTCTTTCCTAGATCTCTTTCTTCGGTTTCAGAAAGCTGGGTCAGCACCAAGCAGCCGCCGGGACCTCAGAGGGCTGTGCTCCTCCTGCCCCCTGCTGCTCGGTCGAGCCACTGCACCTCGGGGAAAGCTGACCAGGCCAGTAAAGTAGCCATCTCCAGAAAACCTACAGCCCAGGTTTGAACTGCCCCAGCACTGCATCCATTGTGGTCTCCGTGAGTCTCGTGGCCTGAGCTACTTCCTGTCACTTCTGCACCACCGGAAGCGCGGGTGTCACCTGGACCGTGAGCCCTGGGAGCCGGCACTAGCCAGCTGTGCAGCTCTCGGCAGTCCCTTACCATCTCTGATCCTGACTGCTCTGGAAAAATCCCGCCTTCAGGAATCTTAACCTTAAGCCCTCCCCACCCCACCCCCCGAAGGAAGCTCAACAGGAATTCAGTTTCTTTCCCGCCGCCACCCTTTAGCCGCCATGCTTCCTTGAGCCCTCATACAGTCTCAGTCCACGCCGGTTATTTTTTGCCAACTCGGCACCAACCTCCCAGATATACAAGAGGAAATCTTAATTGAGAAAATGCTTCCGTCATATGGGCCTGAAGGCAAGTCTGAAGTGCATTTTCTTGATTAATAATCGAAGTGAGGGGGCCTGGCCCACCATGGGTGGTCACCCCTGAGCAGGTGACCCTGGGTGGTGTAAGAAAGCAGGCTGAGCTGGGCATGGTGGCACGCGCTTTTAATCCGGAGGCAGGAGGATCTCCGTGAGTTCCAGGACAGCCAGGGATATGCGAAGAGACCCTATCTCAATAAATAAATAAATAAATAAATAAATAAATAAATAAGAAAGCGGAATGAGCCAGCGAGGAGTTACAGCGCATGGGTAAGCAGTGTTCCCCCATGGCCTCGGCATTATTTCTTGCCGTGAGTACCGAACCTGGCTTCCCTAATGGACAAGCCGTAAGATGAAATGAACCTTTTATGCCTCAGGTTGATTTTGGCCATGATCTCGTAAACACTGCAATAGAAACCCTAACTAAGACACCGACTCTAGCAGTCTCCAGAGGTGTCAGAGCCAGGGCAGCAGCTGCTCAGTCCCCTGTACCCAGCTCTTTTGTCACGCCTGCTCAGCCATCCCAGCCTAGAGCCTGATGACGAGTCACTTTCTCCACACCCACTCCCAGGCTGCTGAAGGCCCTAGAGCGAAGCCAGCTGGCCCTGTGACAGGTTTGGGGCTCTGTGCCTGCTAGGCACCCAGGCTTCTCAGAGGCCCTTGTGGGCTTCCTTGCTTCCCCTCTGGGGTCCCACTGGCCCTGACCCACTCTCCCCTCAGCCACTCCTTTAGCCACAGCCTCCTTCACAGGAAATGGGGAAGCTAGGGTACACAGCCCTGACTTGTGGCCACCCCTCCTCCGCCTTCCCAGAAGGCCCCTTCCCTGTCCCCTTCCAGTGAGCACTCGTCAGCAACCTCTCCCTGTAGCAAGTGACTGACCCAGGCCTCCTCTGTTCTAGGGGTCTCTCCCTGCCCCACACTTCCAGCTGCTGCCCTGGGCTTGCTGCCCTGGGCTTCCGTCCAATCCTGCTGAGTGATCCCCAGCTGACACTCCGCTTTCTCACCTGCCACTCGCTCACTTCCTGGCTGGATGTCACCTCCCCCGTTGATCCACTGCAGTCTCACTGCTGCCCACATCTTTCTACTGGAGCAGGTCTTGACAAAGTCACCAGCGTCCTCACTGCTGCTGAATCCTGGGGACACTGCAGGCCTCATCTCTCTTGACCCTCAACATTGATCTTTCCTGAACCTCTGCCTCCTTCCTGCCTTTCTACAGGGCCTACCCTGCCGCCTCCCTACCTGCTTCTTACAGCAAGCAGCCACGCTTCCGTCAGCCATTATCACAATCATCTTCAAAGTTTAATGCATCCCCCTGAGCCAGCACCCCATCATCCTGCCCAAACCCCACCTGCCCCACAATCCACAACTAGGTGACCCCCCTGAACCGTTTCACGTCAGATCCCACTCAACACATCTTCTCAAACCTCTTCCCTTGAGTCCTCACCTTCTTAGAAAACCCCTATCCAACCTTCAAACCCCATCTCCAATAACCTCTCATCTCAGAAGCCTTCCCTATAGGCCGCTGCTAGGCAGTAGCTGGTCCCCTTTCCTATGTCCCTTTCATCATACGTGGCTCCATTCCCATCCTTTTAATTATTTACTTTATGTGTGGGGCAGTTTGTCTGCATATATGTCTGTGCACCTGGAGGTCAGAAGAAGTTATTGGGTCCCTTGGTTCTGGGCTTATAAAACAGCCGTGAGTGGCCATGTGGGGTGCTGGGAAGCAAAACCCAGGTCCTCCGGAAAAACAGGCAGAGCTCTTAACCACTGAACCATGTTTCCAGCCCGTGGTTCCATCTTCTGTCTGCACTGCCCACCTCCCCCTTTGAGCCATTTGAAGCTGTATACAGTCCCCCACCAAGCCTTGTGAACACCAGCCCCCACGGGGACCGCCCTTAAGGCCAGCATCCATCACAGTCCACATTCTGGAGATGCTGTACAACCGGTCCTAGTGCCATAGGACACTCTGGGTCCTGCTCCGATTACACCTTGTGCCCATTTCTAGGTCTCAGCCTGGCACGCAGTCAACCACAACTCAAGACATGTCAAAGACCATCTGACTTGTGTGTTGTGGGCTTACCTTGTTCCCTGTGGACCCCACACCCCCCAACCAACTCACCAGCCATTATAACCAAAGGTGAGCTAGTGGCTTCTAGAGTCCACCCTACTTGCAATAAGATTTTCCAAACTTAGATTTGGGGTCCCTCTCTCAGTCTCCCGAGCAGGGCCAGATTGGTGAGGGAACAGCCTGCTGCTGGCTGCTGCAAAGCTAGGGGCCCTACTCCCGCAGCCTTCCCTCCCATGCACCACCCCACCTCCCTCAGGAGTAACCAGCAATTCATCTCCCTGCTTGGGAAAGCCAGTTGTCCCTGGAGGGGACAAAGACAGATAAGACCAGCTGGTATTTCCTGCCAGGAACATTTATTCAGTATGCATGTACAGGCCCAGAACACGGTAGGTTTACCGTGAGGCTGAGGCAGGCAATTTCAAAGAGGACAAAGAGGATCCAAGACAGGAGTGAGTGCCCCCATGATCCCAATGTCCCACCTGTGTGATATGTGCCTATGTATGTGTGTATATATGTTGGCATGTGTGAGTGCGGGTTTGTGCATGTCAGAGCTGACATATGGAGGTCAGAAGACAGCTACAAGTGTTAGGTCTCACCTTCCAGCTCGTTTAAGACGGGATCACTTGATGCTCACCACCGGATGTGCCAGGCTAGCTGGCCAGCAAGCTTCTGAAATCTTCCATCCCACCTCTCGCTTTGTTGCAAGATCACAGGGATTACAAACGTGTACTACCATGCCTGGCTTTTATACAGGTTCTGGGGATCCAAACCCAGTTCCTCGGGCTTGCGAGGCAAACACTTCAGCCACTGAGCCATCTCCCCAGCCCTAAAATATCATGTACTAAATAGTTCCAGGTACCCATCACCAGGCACTCCCCAGTACTCCACTCAGTCCCCATGGGGTCAGTTCACCCACTTCACTCATAAGAAATGAGGTTCCCAGGGGAGAGAGGTGAGCGGGGCTCACAGCCAGGCCTGGCTGACGCGGATTTCCTCTCCAGAGCTGCACCGCTCTGACAGGATGAAGCTTAGCCAGAACCTTCTCTAGTTTTCCTGCCTAATGCCCATGGAAATTCACCAGGTTCTCACCTGCACGTGCTCAGCCCCTCCCCAAAACACCACCCCCTGCGACCATCAGGGGCTAGCTCTCCTTGGTGGCTTCTAGTGACACTTTGGGATCCCGTTCCAGCCACATGACTTCCCCTTCTGAGGGGGCCTTCAGTAGCTCCCCACTGCTATGGTTACACTATAAACCTCTGGCTCCTATTGGCCTTTCCAGTCCTGTTCCCACCTTCCCACCAGACGGACAGTCACAGCACACAGCAAGATGGCCTGGACCAATGAGAAGGAGCTGAACAGGCAGATATGGGACTTGTAGCCTTGCCTCGGTCTTGCTGTATGTATGCTTCCGCCCAAATAAACCTGATCTCTCTGAGCTTCGGATTCTTCAGCTGGAAGTTACGGATAACGCCTACCACGTCTCCAGAGAGAGGATTAGAGATATGGACTGTCTCGCACATAATAAAAAGGGGGCACTGTACCCCATTGTTCAATCACACAAATACGTTCTCCTCTGAATGCTTCTGTTCCTTCCCTTCATCTGACTGCCAAGTATGTAGTAAATGTGGCCCCTTCCGAGCAGCCGTCCCAGACACGCCACACAGGAATTTGGGTGTGCTGACCCCCTCTCTGTGGACTGGTTCTTAGATCATCTTACATTAGCCGTCAGTCCTCTGTACCCACGGCTCCCGTGATACCGAAGTCCCAGTCCTCGGTGCCCTCTGGCACGGAAGGCCTGGACTCCAAGCAGCCAAGCCAAGGAAACCCTCCAGTAAACACAGGCCATATTGTCCTGGGGGTTCCTCCACCCCAGACACCAGGGGTTACCCTCTGCTCACCTTGACTCTGTAGGCAGGATCCACAGGCTCTCTGTCCCTGAGCTCACTGAGCTACAACTGCTGACACCTGCTACGCTGTGCTCCCCAGACTCCACATGGTTGGGCACCCAAGACCTCTACGTTAAGAATGTGTTAAAGACAACCACAACAACCACCGCTTCCTTGGAGAGAAGGCTGTGACTTCCAAAGCGAGTCCTCCCTAGGGCTCTCAGCACCCTTCCCTCACACTGGCCCCAGAGCCTTGGTGGGACCAGCTAGCCAGCCCCCTGTTGTGGCCTTCCATGCCTTCCTGGCTCCACGGGTGCAGAGAGGGAGGTGGCTTTTGAAAACCCTAGGCTCTTCCCTGTAGCCCAGTGTAACTGGGTCTCCCTATGAAGCCAGGTACCTGCCAGGATGCCAGGCCCCCTTGGGGAATCCTACTTCCTACGAACCCATGAGCCCAGCCTTCCACCTGAGCTGGATACCTGCTACTTCCCCATGTGGTTACATCCTCCTAGAAAGCCAGGACCACAGCTGACTCAGACTGCCTCCTCCACAATGCCCTGTTTCTTGCTGCTTTCAAGCATCAGGATGAGGTCCCCAGACAAGGTGTGTCTTGCTTGGGACCGCATTCAGAGTCCTGGCCCCGGCTCCCTTCCCAGCCAGCAGCTCTGCTCCTTATAGCTTCTTCCTCCGTGTGCTAGTTCACACTTCCGCCCTTGGGCAGGCTGTTCTCTCGGCTAACAAGGCCCTTCCAGGGGCTTTCACAATGTGCCAGCAGGATGCCTGCGGTGGCTGGGGCCTTGTGGACAGGGATATGGCCCTTTCCCTCTAGGTCTCTTCTAGGACAACTAGCTGACTTGTTGGGACAATCCTGTCTGCGCCTGTTGTCTTCCTGAAGGGCACAACTCCTCCCAGTGATGCCAGATGCCCTTCCAACTGCACTAAGGATAAAGTCTCGTGAGCCCCAGACTTTCACACATATCCAGCCAGTGCTAATTTCTCTTTCTAACAAACGAGGAAGCAGGAACACGGAAGGCTAGAATTTAATACCGCCGCTTTGTTTTCGCCGTGCTTGATGCTTTTGTTATCTTCTCTTTCAGATAAGTGATAACTCTTTCCATTTACGATATGAAATCTCTTTATAATATATTAAATTTAAAAGGCAATTCAATTTAAGGAGAAATTTCACAGGCTAGTGAATTCCTATTCACCCCTCAAAACCCACCTCGGAGTCACCTCTTCCGCCTTCCCACTCCCTCATAGTTTGACCCTCCACTCCCCCTCCCCACCTTCTGTGACATCCAGAACACTAAATTATGGTAACACGGCAACTGTTCATTGGCCAGCACTGTGGTTTAGTGTGTGTCCCAAGGGTTCGTGTATAGAAATTTATTCCCCGTTGTGAGGTATAAAGAGGGTGGAAATTCAGAGCCAGGCATGGTGACACAGGCTTGTAATCCCAGTGGAAGGAAGATGGAGGCAGAAGGACCGTAAATTCAAGGTCATCCCCAGCTACACTGTGAGCCTGAGGCCAACCTGGACTGCGTGAGATCCTGCTTCAAGAACAAAACAGGGAGGTGGGGATGGAACTCAACTGGGAGAGGACTTTCCTAGCATGGCAAAACCCTGGCTTCCATCCCCAGTACTGCCATAAAACTAGACATGGTAATCCCAAGGCCCAGGAGACAGAGGCAGGAGGATTGCAGTTCAAGGTCCTGCTCAACTATATAGTAAGGTTGAGGCCAATCTGGGATACATGAGACCCTGTCTTTAAAAAAAAAAAAAAAAAGAGTACAAACTTAACTTGAATTAAGAAGAAGGTTTGGGAAGGTCACTGGGGTTAGTCTTGGTAGCTTCCTAAGCAATGAAATAAGTCAGGTACAGTGGTGCACACTTCTAATCTCAACTTCCTGGAGACAGAAGCAGGCAGATCTCTGTGAATTTGAGGCCAGTCTGGTCTACATAACAAGTTCAGGCCTGCCAGAGAGACCCTGTCTTTTTAAAAGAAGAATTAAGAGAGAGGAGACACAGGCACACATGGTCCCTCCCTTGCCATGTGATAGATTCAATATACCACCTAGGAACTTTGCCTGCAAGGTCACCATCACCAGACACAGGCCCTTGACCTTGGAACAGAATCGTGAGCCAAAATAAACCTCTTTCCTTTAGAACATGCCTAGTCCGTGGACCTGTGACATGAGGAGCAGGAGAGAAGCTTAACGTAGGCAGGTGCCACACCGAGCTCTTACAGCACTGCAGGGCACAGCTCTTCTGTCCTCACTGCACAGGTGACAATGTAGCAGTGAAGTCACTTGTCCACTTCAGGACAGGGCGACTTCAGCCTGTGGCCTTGACTGTCACTGTGCACCAGCAGCCACCCTGCGACACAGGAGTACACAGGGTGTACCCCACTCTCCTCTGATCTCACTCAGAGCCAGACCCAGGTTCTGAAGCAAGTCCACAGATAAGGACACAGTGATGAGGGCTGGGCAGTGATGGGGGCCGGGTGGTGGTGGCGCATGCCTTTAACCCCAGCACTCAGGAAGCAGAGGCAGGCAGGTCTCTGTGAGTTCAAGGCCATCCTGGTCTACAGAGCAAGTTCCAGGACAGCCAGGGCTGTTACACAGAGAAACTCTGTCTTGAAAAAAAAAAAAAAAACACACACACACACAAAAAGAACCAGTGATGTGTATGAGAGATTGGCAGGCTGTACTAAAAGGCCTGAAAATTCTGGGATGCACTGACAGGAGCCCCAGCAAATGCCATGGCCTCCGTCTTTCCTGCTCTGTAGAGAGGACCTTCCTCCTTAGCATAGGAGCTGCAAGGAAGCAGGTGAGGCCCCATTTCCCACCACTAGAATAGAATGGCCAACACAGAAGACCTGAACTTGAGCACAGAGGGAGCAAGCGTCCTCACTCCCAGGACTGAGTGGAGCAGGTCGGTGTTCTCTCTAGCACCCACAGGTGCTGTAACTCATACATGCACATCCCCTAACCTCCTCATCATCTGGTCCCACCCTAGGTCCATCCTGCTTTGTCTTCTGCTGACTCCTCTCAAGGATGTCCTAAAGAGGGGGAACCCAGCTTCCTTCCCTGTCCAGGAGAGATCTGGTAACCAAGGGCGAAAGGTATCCCAAGGGTGGGAGACAGTCCAAGCAGAGGTAGGGAGTAGAAAAAATAGGGGCTCTAAGGACAACGAGGGGGGTCAGTGAGTGGGCAGGCGAGAGATGGAGGGGGGCTGGAAAGAGTGGACAGCTGTGCCCAACAGAAGGTTCAAACACTGGGAAGGGGTGCTTAGGTGGAACTGGAGGCTCGGGCTCTAGACTGGGAAGGTGACACACAGAGAGATCTGAGGTGTCTGAGGATTCTAAGGCCAGCGACTTGCTCAAGTGACACACTGGCAGAGGCAGGTAGGAATCTGAAGCCATCCTTGCCCCCCCCCCAGAAGTCCACAGTGTCCCCAGGGGCTATGCCTCAGAAAGAGTGCCGATGATGGGGAGGGTGGGCTGGGAACATCTGGCCCGGGAGGGAAAGTGCCCTGAGGGAAGACAGTTGTGCGGCAGAGGAGGGAAGTAGTTGCGTTGCATGGGGCGCGGGGGCTTAAGGGGCGGGGCGGGGGGGGGGGCTCTTCCAGCCATCCCCGTGTACAAGTGTCCCCAGCCCCAGAGGATTAGTGGGTGGGAGTGCGACCCATCTTCAGCAGCTGGGCCCTGCAGTGGGCACCACTTCTGTGACTTGCCTCTCAGCTCTGGCCTCAGCCAGCCTCATTGCCAGCCTTCTGAGGGCTCCTTCCTGCCTGCCTTCTCTTTCTTCCTCTCCCCACACTTAACAGATTGCGGCAGCAAGATGGCACAAATTTATGGCTCAACTCACCAAAAATAACAAGAGATCTATCAAAGGCAGTTTGCGTGAAATTAACAGGCGCCTGTACCCTCTTGTCAAACGCACTCGGCTCTGAGGCCGGCCAAGGCACCCCACGGCCCGGAACCTCCTCATCCCCTAACCTCCTCATCGTCTGGTCCCACCCTAGGTCCATCCTGCTTTGTCTTCTGCTGACTCCTCTCAAGGATGTCATAAAGAGGGGGAACCCAGCTTCCTTCCCTGTCCCGGTTCCTGGCAGAGGGTCTCTTCCTGTTCACCATCCACAAACCTTGCTCTCTGTCTGGCAGCTCCTTGCGCCAGCCTATTCTGCATTCTAGGGTGTGGCATAGAGGATGGTGTGGAGGAGGCCCAAGGTCTCGGTGAGAAGAGCAGCGTGCTCTGGGCCCTGACAACGCCTCTGACCTGCAGACACGCCCTGGCACGTGAAATGAACTGAGTAGTGTACCCGCCGTCTCTCACGTCAGAAAGGTTGGGCAGGAGGGAGGAGGTGGCAGAGCGGAAGAGCCTCCTGCCTGCTTTGGGGAGAGGAAGGGGCTGAGCCAGCCAGCTCTGGGTACCAGTATGCTGGGCAAGTTCAGCCCACTTATGTCAGCTGATGCTGTATTCCCCATGCCAGCTCCCCACAGAGCAACCACCACCTGAACAGGTGCCAAATGGGGCAAGGGGCAGAGCAGAGGCAAGGTCCGAAAACAGCCAGAACCTCCAGCTCAGGGGTCTCTGCGCCAAGAGCCTCAAGAACAACAGGCCATCCAACCTCCATCCAGCTCAAACTCAAGGGTCCTCGTGGGGGCTCTGTTGATGGTACACTTCCAGTCATCAGCCCTCTCTGACTCCTGAAGATGCCCTCGCTACCAACCAGATCTTGCTTCCGGCTTCAACAAGCCCAGCTGGCTGCTCCTGGCTCTGTGCTCCACATGGCAGCTTGCCTAGCCAGTGCCCAGCCAGGAGGGCAAAGCCTTGCTCCATCCACTCCAAACCACTGGGCCGAGGGGCCACAGCGAAAGCCACACAAAAGAACTTGACCTCAGCTGAGCAGAATGGGGGAGGCCCTACAGAGTGACAGCGGTGGTGGCCATGCAGGAAGAGTCATAAACCTCCTGATATACGCCTGGCGCTCTCCGCTGATGTTCGACAAAAGAAGCAAAATTCAATTTCTTCCTGCAGGCACTAAATCCCAGGCCAGCCTCCAGGGCCCGTAACCTGCCCACGGCCTGGCTGTCACATGGATGGCTTCATCGACCGCTGTTGGAGGCCAAGCTGGCCAGGCCACTAGGTGCTCACCGTGCCCATGTGGGCATGATGGCCAGATGTCTCATGGGGGAGGCCAAGAAAGTCCCCCTGCAAAGCACTAGGAGAAGCCATTGTTATAACTCCCTTTCTAACTAATTCAAAGACACCTCCCAGTTTTACAAAGAAGCCAATGCCTTTGTTAACGATGCTAACGGTCAAAGAGTGTCCAGCACCTGGGCTCTACTCTCCAAAGCAGGGATACAAGAAGGTTCTGCCCTCTGCTGATTCCTCCAGTGACCTCACATGAGCCCCCTTCCTCCCATGTAAATATTCAGTGAGATCTACATGCATCCTCCATCCTCTCCAGGGTAGACCAACATTTGGGGAAACGGAGGTCCAGAGAGGCAAAGGGCCTCCCAACACATGGACCAGTTCCAGATCTACCTCTCTCCCATCCATCTAGCTCTGGGGCCTGTTCCCCGCTGACCCCTAAGTCAGTCCTTGGCTCGGCACTGGTCACCAGGCATAGAAGGTCCAGCTGGCGAGGGGAGCTGGGACTAGAAGCTGTAGGAAGCAGGGCAGTGGGAGGTGGCCATGGCTGTGAAGCTGGGGTGGGTGTGGGAGCAGGCAGGCGAGAGGACTCCAAGAGCTTTTGCCCAGTCAGCAAGAAGCGCCAGCAGCTGGCGGCCTTGGTCCCAGAAGACATGGGCCCAGTGGGGGAGATGGGACACTGGGAGTTGAGCCAGTCCAGCCCTCCGAGGCATCTCAGAGCTCGGGCCTCTTCACCCAGGCACACTCTCCCTCACCTCCTTCCGCCCTGACCCTGGGGTGCTGCCAAAAATCATTGACCTGTGTGGGCAGGAACGCGCTTCTGCTCCCTGCCTACTCCAGCCTCCAGGCAGATTTGTCAACTCACAGTGCCAGGGTCTGCCACAGCCACTCCAGTTTGGGGCTCCATCTGCCCGGGATGCCCTCAGCACTGCTATGCCTGTCACCTGTTCTACGGTCTGTGCTCCAGCACCCTCCTCTTCAGGAAGCTCCCCGGGCCAACTATCTATCTGCACCACCAGCACCGGCTCATCTGCATCCCGCTCAGGTAAAATCTGATTCCGATGACCTTTACATCTGGACAAGGCTGAGCACAGAGGTGACGTCCTCTGCAAACGGTCGGGACTGGCCAGGATGGACACCCGCAGACGATTGTTGGTCCCCTCGATGCCCCACCCCACTCAGACCCAGCCCAGACTCACCATATCTCATCTCGGTGGTGAACAGGTCATTGCTGCTCCCCGAGTGCAAGTCAGCCTCAGCAGGTGGGGCCGGACCCCCAGGCACCAGGGCATTGGATAAGGTGTGGGCAGCTGGAGGCCCTGGAGGTGTGGTGGTGGCGGGGCTGGCCCCGGCCTCCCCAGGGCAGCTGCACCCTGGCTGAGCAAAGCCACAAGCCCTGCCTGCAGCTCGGCCACACTCCTCACTCCAGCGGCAGAGCACGCCACAGGTGAACTGGCTGGAATTGTTGTTGTTGATAAGCAAAACCTCCACAAAGCGGAAGGCTAGGGCAGCGGGCGCCAGCAGCCGTGGGGCCTCCGAGGGCTCAGCAGACAGGCACAGCTGCACGAAGTTCTTGTCGAAGTGCAGGAAGGTAAAGGGGCCCGAGCCACCACACAGCTCCAACCCCGATGCTGCCTCCTCCTCCTCCTCCGGTCGCCCCACCTCTGATTGCGCCTGGGCTGCCGCTTCCTCGGGACCAGGCCGCAGGCAGGTAAAGTTGACCAGGTAGTGGTCCAGGGGCAGCAGGCGGGGGGCAAAGTGGGTGCACACCTGCTCCTGTCGGTTGAAGCGCAGGTAGAGGGAGTACTTGGTGGGGTCAGGGTTCTCCAAGGTCCAGGAGCAGCCTGAGGCGATGGTAGGAAAGAGGTCCTGCAGCGAGAAGGCCCCGTAGAGCACGCCCGAGGCCAGGGCGGAGCAGGCACTGGGGGCGGGGTCGAAGGCCGTGGCCAGGCGCAGGGACAGAATCACAGACAGTAAGAGGGGACAGGCTGGGGTCATCCTATGTCCCTTGCCCTGTGGAAAAAAACAGAGGTCAGCGGAGCCCCGGGTCAGTCAGCAAGTGCTCTGAGGCTCCAGAGTGTAATCGCAAGGAGGGGGGGGGGGGGTCGTCTATCTGTATGACCTTAGACCAGGCAGATGACCTCTCTGCGCCTTGGTTTTTCTGCCTGTAAAATGGCTGTGCTTATCGCGTGGATCCTATAAAATTGCCTATCTCATCTACCCTACAAGGGCAATATGAAATAACTTAGGGAATAGTTCCAGGAGGAGCTGGAATCCCGTGGCTCAGTACTGCCCCCCATGCAACCCACCAGCCAGGGGCGGCTGGGCCTGACATCCTGACATCCACACTCAGCCAGCCCTGCCACCCCTGTATCCTCCAGAGCCACCGCTCTCAGTTGGTGTGTCGTGATCAGCTGTGAGGAGTGCCGTGTGTAACCCAGCAGTCAACGTGGTGATGTTTGACAACCATTTGCTTTTTTATAAATCAGCGCGATTCAAGGTTATTCCCGGAACAATGTTCTCACTCACTCCCTTCACTGAACAAGAGAGGAAGGGGTGGAGTGACTGCCAGGTGCCAGGAACTGTGCCTAACCCAGCCATACCTGGGGAAGAGAGGGTACTGCCAGTGTGGATGTCATGGGTACCGCTGCTGTGGGAAAGAGGAGAGGAGGGAGACAACGGGCATCAGTCCAGCTCAGCCAGCCACTTGCAGGCCGGATGAATCTCATGAACCTCAGTTTCCTAATCTACAAAATGGGCACAGTAATTCCCATCACTGTCCCCTCTTTCCACCTTCTCCACAGAATTGGCTTCCCGGGCCTGGCAAAGGCCTGCCTCCCTCAGCGTGCTCTCCTTGAGGCTCATCTCTAGGCCGTAAGAGGGAAGGCCCGTCTGTTGGCTTCTTTCTCTCAAAGTGCTATGCTCAGCTGATCTCCCAGCAAGTGTGAATGCACTTCAGGCAGGCAGAGGACACACAGGACCCAAGGTGCACCCTGCAGGACACTAAGGCAGGAAGGCAGGAACCACCTTCCCACCTGTCAGACCAGCGCAGAACCACCGGCCACTCCCACCCAGCTTCTACCCCAATTCCCAAAAAGCAGACGGGTACAAATCTAGATGAGTCTCACTTCCGTCCAATTCTAACGCAACCACACAGCCTCCCTCCTCTTCCTCCCTGCCGCCACACAGCCCACAGGCCAGCATGGACCCATCTAGTCTGGAGCTTCCATGTTAGAGAAAACATAAGGCCACCTGTTCAAGATCACACGAAGGTGGACTAGTTAGGACTGGAATTCAGGACCTCGGCTCCCCACCCCCAAGCCCACCCAGAGCTTCCTGTGCCTTCCCTTAGCTTATTGCTTGGGATTCAGGACAAGTGGACAAGTGATTCCTTCTGGGAATTCAAATCACAACCATAGGACAGTTCACAGGTGTGGCTAAGTTTTCTAAGACACAGCTGCTCCCTGGGGATACCTTTCCCCAGGACTGTTCTAAATAGTTTCAGGAGCAGGGAACAGAAATTAGAACCCCAGTACTCCAATCCTGCAGCAGCATGCATGGAGCTTCCAACATGACTTTCCCCACACGGGGCGCCACTGAGCCAAGCCCAAGCCCCAGTCAGAGACAGGCACCCATCCTTCCCCAACCATTCTGGAAAGGCTCACTCACTGAAGAGGAGCGGCCTCACCCTCCTCCAAAGACTATCCTACCTTCCTCTGAGGAGCTGAAAAGGCGCACTGGAGCCCTGGCCTTCCCCGCTGCAATCATGCCTGTCCCAAACTGTGCAGCCCACCCAGGCTGCTGCGGTAACCGGCGAAGCCAGAGGCTGATGATGAGTGACATCCAGTCCCCCCCGCTGCCCCCAATTATTTTTAAGCAGGCTGCAAAATTCAGGCCATGGCTGCAGCTCAGCAGAGGAGAGGTGGGGGCTCATTATAACTGGCCTCCCCTCCCCCACCTAGAGCAAGGCAGGGAACCTTTTCCCCATATATATACCTCAACAGACCTGAGCTTCAACAGACTTGGGCCCAGAGACACATACATACACAACAGCACACATGCACAGATGTGTGTGCAGATAAGCATTCAGTGTTCTCCATATGAAGACACACATGCATGCAGATATGTGGCAAGCTCAGCATGTGACCTCGTATGTACTCAAAGGTGCACACACCACACACACAGTGAAATCAGACCACTGCATACATACAAAGATGTGTCTATTCCCACACGTGGACACACACAGGTGCTTGGCCCTGACACGGTATATGACAGCTAGGTATTGGGCAGAACCGCCTCTTACCTATGCTTTTAAAGCTGGGGAATCACGAGCCCTGATCCCAACTCCTAGACCTCTGCTGCTCCCAGTTCATCAAGAAACACTAAGTCTAAACTGGTCCCTGCCAAAGTCTGGCTCCTCCGGAAGGAAGCCACCTGTACACACTGGCCAATCCCCATGTCCACTCAGTCTCTTCAGACCCATTCCCAGGATTCTCCCCTGCCCTCAGGGCATGGCCTTCACTGCTCCATAGCTCCTGCATCACTGTGAGACAGAGGATGAGGGCAAGCGTCTTACATTTCTACCCTTCACATTAAGGGACAGACTCAACTGAAGCTGGGTCACAGCCATGACCTTATTCAAGATCTTGAGGTGTGCAGCTGTGACGGGTCCTCCTATGAGCACTGACCCAGAGCCTGCTCCCAGGCAGAAGTCTGGAAAGGATCCCGGCCTCCCAAGCAGCCGGTGATTATTAGCCATGCATAACTACTTGGGCCTCAGTTTCCCTCTCTGGGGAATAGAGTGCCATCACTAGCCCGGAATGGCACATGGCTTCTTCTCCTTTAGCCTCTCCAACACGCTGCCTGACCTGGCCTAATGAGTTCTGTCCCTGGTCTCTTAGGACCATGCTGATAATCCTCTCACCTAAAGTCCAAGGCCTTGGGCCAGGGGAAGCCAAGAGTGGCTCTGTCACCTCAAAGCCAGGAAGACCACAGACCCTTTCGAGGTACAAGCTAGGAAGTAGAGACCAAGGTCCGCTCTAAGGCAGAACTTCCTGGGTCAGAAAAGGCTGGTGGAAAGGGTCAAAAGGCTTCAGGACCTTTCTGGGCTGAGATGGGAGAGGAGCAGCCTGGAGTAGTTTCAGTCTAAGGGATCCATTTCTCAGTTAAGCGCCCCAAGAATTCCAACGAGTTCCTCTCTGCCTAGGTTCAGGAGAGAATGGGGATCGTCAAAGACCCCACAGGTCTGCCCAGCCTCGGGCTTCCATCTGCACCAAAAAAAGGAACCCAAGAACTGAGCTGCCTGAGTGGAGGGTGAAGATCAGCAGGGGGTGGGGCACCTCTGGGTCGGCTGTTAGGGGTCCCCGGGATCAGATCGACTCTTGTCTACCAGGGACCAGCTGTGAATTCGAACACTGGATGCGGAGGCTCGAGCGCTCTGGCCCGGGGATGGGGAGGGGCGAAGTGCGGGGGAGGAGGCCCGGCGACAAGCACATCCGTCGCGTTTATCCACCTGGCAGCTCCAATTCGCGCGCCCGTCACTCATCCTCAGCCTCACCGATGCCTGCCACGGGGCCTCCGGGTCTTCCGCCCGTGTTCCCAGCTGGGGGCAGGGTGCTCGGGGTCCCCTCTCCGCTGGCACCCAGGGAGGCGCTAACCCTCCATCCAGCCTCTCGAGCTAGGGGGGCGGGACCGAAGGAGCGAGCGACCCCGGGTGAGGCCAATCCCAGACCGAAGGCAGAGAGGGACGCTCAGGAGGCCAGCCGCACACACCGAGGGAAAGGCTAGCCGAGCAGACGGGGACGAGGGGCGGCCCCCAGGGGCGGGGGCGCGCGGGTGGCAGGGGAGGGGGCGGTGACTCAGCCACCCTCCGCCCGCCTCCCCGGAACTTTGCAGCAGCTGGAGCGGTTGCTACAGGAACCGAAAGCTTTTGTTCCCCGGTAGTCAGGGCTGCCCCGGCGGGAGGATAGCTCGGAGGTTGCCACTCCCCGATGGAACCCAGGTCCGGCCACACCGCCAGAAGATGAATAACCAACCACAACGACACGGGTTCGCGTCTCTTTCCTCCTACTGAAGCACTCGCGTCAGCCCTAGGCTTCTACAAACTCCATGGCTCTCGGGCCAGGTTGCCCCTAACTCTGACCTGCAGCGCTAACTACCCTAGAAAGTTCCTGACGATGTCTGATCTCCAAGGGTTCTGTATCTCAGAGTGGTTGGTTTTCCATATGGGCCACCTCTAACGAGCTGCCTGACTTTGAGCGCCTTGTCTCTTCGGTATACTGAGTCTACTTCCCCAGCCTCTATACTTGAATCTAGACCTCAGAGCCCTTGGCTTGGTCTTCATTGCTGTCCCTATGACCAGGGAGGATCCTGAGGTTGCGGAGCCAGGAGGGAAGTGGGGGGAATCTAGCAGTCGCAAGCTTCCTAGACCTTTAGGGGGTTAAAGGGACGAAGGTATTTTCTGCCTTTATTATTCTGAAGGTGAAAGAGTTACAACTGTTACGTTTCCTCCTTGGGATTAGTAGTAGCAAGGGACCTGACCTTGGCTTTGAAGGCAACCCGCACAAGACATCATTATCGAGTATTTATAAGCACTTCATGGTACAATCTGATTTCATTCCCCAGCAACTATAGGAGGCAGTGGTCATTGACCCATTTTATAGAGGATCAACTGAGGCTCAGAAAGGTTAGGGAGCTTGGCCAGGTAACACAGGTTTTGAACCCAGATCATCTGATCAAAAACTGAGTGTCAGCTACTTACCTTCAATAGTGAGGGATAGGCGGGGGAGAGCAAAGACTAACTAGACCCTCCCTTTGTGCAATAGAAATGCCCGCCACGGACACACACCCTAAACGAGACCCATCCCTTCCTGAAGAAAGATGAGGAGAGGACAGAATGGGGGAGTGAGGAGGCAGAAGGGAGGAGAGGAAGACTGCCTCTGTCAGTCTTGGTCCCTCATCTCCCCAACATCACCAGGGCATACCCAGTGCGGTGTCCACGCTGACCCCCACTCTCCAAGCGCCTGCTCTGTCCTGAGTCAGGTCGATTTGCTCACAGCCTCCTCACGTCCAAGCTGAATAGACTCTACCTTTGACTCTATCTTGTGAGGAATATGATGGGGTAGACAGACAGAAGCTCCCTAAGGACACCTACTCAAGCCCAAGAAGCAACCGTGCCTGGTGCTCAAAGGGCTCTTGACCTGCCGCTGGGATGAGTCCTCCATCCAACACCATCCTTCTCCATCCCCAAAGCAGGTAACCGTACAACCAGTGTTTGGGCACCTGGCCTCGCCCACCAACCTCATCTCCCCAGGGACTTCCCAGCGTCAGTCCCGCAGACACCTAACGCTTGGGTTGCGGAAACCCGGGGTTGTCCACGAGAGAAGGGGCGGTGGGTCCCGGGCTGCGGGCAGGGGGCGCCAGAGGACGCCCAGGGGCCGGGCAGGCAGCTGGCAAGGCGGGTAGGCAGGCGGCATCTCTCGGCCCGGGCGCCCCTCCCCCCCGCGGGCAACAGACTGGTCGCCGGTTCTGCACTAGCCGTGGCGCGGAGGATTTCCCGCGGCTGTGCCCTCGGACCAAGCCGACTGCAGGAGTGGTCGCCAACTTCACAGCCCACAGCCCCCCAAATCATGACAGACCCCGGGGTTGCAGAAGAGTGCGTCTGGTGCCTGGTTCTAAGACCAGTGGTGGGAGGATAGGGATGGGGGAGGCGGGGGTTCCGGCCAAAGACAAACGCGGGAGTGTGCCGAGGGTCCGATGGAGACCTCGGCCTGAGGAAAGGATCTTGGAGGAGCAAGGGGGACACGGCCCCAATTCCAGGCTGAGGGGGAGGGGACTTGCAGCAGAGATTGGAAAGGGAAGGCGGGACTCTGGGCAGATATGGGGGAAGGGGTATTCGGGGCAGAAATAGAGGGGAAGCATGGTGGCCGTGCAGGCGCGGGGGAGGGCAGTAACAGACATGGTTGGGGACCGGAACGACTAGGGGCAGAGTGAAAGAGAGGTCCAGAGTCCGGCTGCCAGACGAGGGGAGATGGGGGAGGGGGACAGCCGAGCTGCAGGTTGGAGAGGGTCTCGAATCAAGACCGGGGGCGCACTGCCGGGATCTTGGCCGAGACAGGGCAAGACTCGCGACAGCGGTGTGTCAGACTGGGTCAGGATTCTAAAGGTGGGGGACTTTGACACAGACGGCAAGGGGTCGGTCCAGGCTGGGGGAGGGGGCAGCAAAGGGGCTCGCGGGAGACTAAGGGGGCTTCCTCCCAGGGCTTGGGAGTCCCTTCTAAGACAGGGGTTGAGTGAGCTCTGGACAGACTCAGGTCGGGCCGGAGAATTGAGCAGAGATGGGCAAGCGGAGCACCCCGAGTGCGGGCTGGTGCGGAAACTCGGGACCGCGCGCGAGGGCTCGGTGCGGGGCCGGCTGGGGTCTGGGGCCGAGCACTCACCTGGGCGCCGTCAGCAGCAGGAGCGGGGGCCGGCGCTGGTGGAGGCGGCCGCGGGGCGCAAGTTTGCCATCCCTAAGGCGGGGGCCGGGCCGGGCGCAGGGCAGCTCGCCGCAGCCGCGCCGAGGCCCGAGGCTCCGGCTCCGCCGAGCGGCGGGTGCAGAGCAGGCGCCGCGGAGCTGCACGGGGCGGGCGGGCGGGCGCCGGGCCGGGCGCGGGCTCCTGCCGCCGCCGCCTCCTCGCCGCGCCGCCCCCCGCTCCCCGCCCCGAGCACCGCCCGCGCCGCGCGCCGCCTCCTATTCGCGGGCGGCGGCCGCAGCCCCAGGCTCTGATCGCCGGTGCCGCATCCTCCTCTCTGTCTCCCAGCGCCGCTGCTGCCACCGAACCGGATTCCTCCGGCCGCTCCGGCCGCTGCCCGCAGCGCGCGCCGGGCCGAATGACGGCCGAGGCGGGACGCGGCGCCTGCGCGGGCCGGGCCCGGGAGGGGGCGCGCGCCGGGCCGGGCGCGAGGAGCCGCGGGAGAAGGGGCGGGGGGCGGGGGCGACGCGCGCCGCCTCCTGTTAAAGGGGGAGCAGCGCCAGCCGAGCCAAGCGCGCCCTCCCCCTCCTCACCCTGGGCCCCAGGCGCCGGCGCGGGAGAAGCCCGGGGTAAGCCCCCGCCCTGCCCGTGACCGCCTGGACCGCAGAGTGAGCCTAACCGCGATACCCCTCCAGCGATACCCCAAGTCAGTGGCGTCTAGCGCAGCCAGGGTCTCCCGAGCTGGGGAGGCTAAAACATTTTCTCCCCCTCCCCAATATGCAGCGCATATTGCTTGTCCCTGTGCATGCAGGTGCCACTCGTGCACTGAACTTTGCATATGCATACAGGTGCCCTGCGTGTGCACTGCAATATTGCCTGGCTGGGTGCATGCAAATGCTGCACATATGCATAGTGCATTGACATGCGCTCAATCCTGAATGCATGCTGCTCTTTCCCTGTGCCTTAAGAATACTGTATGTGTAGAAGCTCACAGGTGCTACATGTGTGCAGAACGCTCGTATGTAGAAATAACACATGTACCCTGCAGTGTGGCATGTTTACTGCATACTCTGGTGTTAATCGCTGCGATGTTGCATGTCCCTAGGCACGGGGATGCTACACGTGTGCAGTATGTTACATGTTTTCCCAAGTCTCGTCTCCCACAAGTGCCTTTCTCTGTGCCAGGGGCGCCCCCGTGTTGCATCTGTTTATGTAGAAGCCACAGAGATGCACAGACCCACCCCATCCTGGCCCTGTGCCCAGGAACAGTTGGGTGGGGCTTAAGCCCACATAGCTCAGGCGGTACCCAGAGGGATGTCCATGGCTCAGGGCCTCTGGTCAGGAGGTTTGTGGCCTGGGCCTGTTGCCACCAGGAAGGTGGGCCGACTGGGGACACGCCACAGCAGCCAAAACAAGTAGGTTAACCCGATGACTCGGGAAAGAGAAGCCAGCAGGGGGCAGCTTTGCAATGAGGGTGGAATGATTTCGGGACATACTTTGGAAGGTTGGCACACCACGTGCGGGGGCCAGTCTGTAAAAACAAGGTGGTCCTTGGCCCATCCATTGCTAACTTCGCCTTTCCCCTGTAACTCAAGTTTTATCACCTACAGATTGTAGTAAGATGAGAATTTCCCAGAGGAGTTACCAGAAAGAGGCAAAGAACTTCCCCTGTACCTTCCCTCTGTCCCTCCCCTTGAAGCAGTCCTGGTGACATTTGTTGTGACTGATTGGGAGACATTATCCACTTTAATGGAAGGAGGTAATAAGGGGTGATGAAGGAATCTCAGCAGTCACCTTAAGGGAATTTACGAGGCTATGTGAAACAGGGAGGGGGGTCTGGGCTTACACATTCCCTTTGCCTGTGGGAGCCCTGAGGAGGCCAATGCCTTAGGCCTAGCACTGGCAGGCAGAGCTCCCAGAATCTTGCCAGGCATCCTCAAACATACCCTGGCATAGTTAGAAGGCTCAGCTGCCACTGTGAAAGCTGAACCAGGCAGTCCTAGCCATCTGCAAAGCACTGACAGCCACCCGATACAGTGGGAATCCTGGGATCCTTCCTTACTTGGCTCCTAGGAGAAGCAACAGAGTTGCTGGGAGCCTTGAGGAAGTGGACAAAAGTGGGGAAAGTGATCAAGACACTGACTGCCCACAAGAATGCAAGGACGAATCCTTAGAAGTCTACAATCCTTCCTCCAGAGCTCCAGCCCCTTCCTCCCCTACACTGAGTCCGCCACCCTCTTTATGAATATTCATGATCATTTGCATGCCAGAGACCTAGCACCAAGAGAAACACAGGCAGGTCTCTTACAGATGTGGTGCAGCTGGATCTCCAAAGCCACCCTCTTCCTCTGCTCTGAGAGTTCCAGCTGGGTAAGGAGTGATGGAAGGGGGCCCTCTCCGCATAGACAGGGATGTAAGTTATCTGTTTCTCTGTACCTTGATAGTCTTCTGGCTTCTTGACCTCATGCCCTAGGAAAAACATGGTGGGATGCGAAGAGGAACTGTTGAGTCGTTGGTATTCCGTACCCCTGGGGCTCACAGGAAGAAGTTAGGTAAAACCGAGTAAAAAACAGCAGGACTTGTCAGGGGGTGAACAGAGCTGTCTGGACTAGGACAGATGTTGTGAAGGCTCTCCCTATATCAGGGCTTCTGCCACCTGCTTTTCCAGGAGTCCCTGCCCTTCCAAACTCACTCTGGTGATAATGACACCCGCCTGCCTGCCTGCCCGCCCGCCCAGGAGGACTTGGAGTAATTACAAATTGTTTCCATATTCAAATCCAGCTGGCTGAGGAGAAATTACTTCTCTGAACAGCCCAGGCGGGGGTGAGAAGAACGCATCTTAGCCCCAGGAGAGACCCCCCTCCTCCCCCAGGGAGCCTGAGTCTGAGACAGCCTGGGAAGAGACACCATCCAGAGCTCAGTCACAGGAGGCCTGGGCAGAGTAGAGGGCCATCCCCTGTATCCTCACACTCTGAGCAAAGGACAGTGACCCCCCTAGCTCTCGTGCCCCATGAGGGTCAATTCTGGAACCTCTAATGAGATGAAGGGGACCAAACACACAAGGACAGTAGGAGACCAGGCTTCCTACCCTACTCTACCCTCTATGCTGGGTGACCTTGAGAAAATCCCTTCGGCTTTCTGGGCCTTTGTTTTCTCATCTGTGGAATGGCATAAACCACAAACCATCTCAGCCTGGGATTCGGGAAGGCTCAAAGTGTGAATTAGCAAGTGCTGGGCCCTGAGGAGAGACCTTTTACAATACCTATTTGCAATGAATTCGTATTTTTGTTAAGAATAACCACCACCGATATCCCAGCTGGGAGGCAGCACACCGTCAAAGCCAAGACCATGAGGGCAGCTCATGAGAGGATGAGGGTCAAGAAAGGGAGCTTCCTGGCCTCGCCCGCCTGGCCTCTGCCTCGCCTCCCGCTGGGCCAGAGCTGCTATGCTTCGTTGCCCTTTAAACAGATGAGAAAATGTTCTTCTTCCCTTCCCAATGATTTATTTGGCCCAGAGCCTAGGCAGGTTTCCTTCCAGTCGAGGAGACCCAGAGTGCTCCTCACTCAGCCCCTTACTCACCCTTTGCCACTGAGCCAGGCATTCCAGGGTCACCCGTGTCCAGGGTACCAAAGTCTTCTTCCAATCCCACAACCACCTGCATCACCTTTAAGGAACTCACATGTTCCCCAAAATACCCAAATCTGTTCAACAATCTTCTCACCCAGATCTGTCCTAGCGCTCATGTGCCTAACCCCCCCCCATGCTGGGACGGGGGATGGGGGTTAATAGGTTCTGGAGGGCTATGCTGTGAAAGACAGACTGTCTTCTTGTTTGCAGGGAGTCCTGTATGTCTAACTAAACAGGTTTTGGGTTCTTGGGTAATCTGGGCTGGGTGTTTGTCTCTCTTTTTTTTTTTTTATGGTGTTGGAGACTGGGGGGAGAAGGGAGGAATTAGATGTCCCCTCTCCAGATCTTCCCAGAGGATCCATAACTGGTTATGTACAATTCATTTGCACAATGCGCCCATTCTCTGACCCCAGGGATAGAGAAGTTCTTTATGGTCCTGGGTGGCCATCATGTGTGTCTCAAACGAGAGGGTACATGTGAGGCCAAGGAGGCTTCTTTTTAAATTATTCATCCAACAAATACGTTTTGAGTGTTTGCTCCCATCTAGGCACTGGGACCCAGTCTATCAGCAAGTTCACGGCTTCCTCTACCTTCCAAAATATCCCCGATGTACCCACTCTCCACAGCACCACTGCCACCAACAGAGTCCAAGTGTGCAGATTCCCAGACCACACCCCGGGGTTCCTACTCCTAACTCTCTCAAGCTGGGACACTCTCCTGGGCCCACTGAACCATCTCTTCAATGTAAAACACATGTTCCTCTTCCTATCGTCCCAAGCTATGCATGTCCCTGTCAGCCTCCCCACACCCATCTCACTCTACACGCCGAGTCCCAGCTGGTCCCATGACCTTCTCGATGTTCATTGAAGCCTCTGACTGCTCCCCGGCAGTTCCACGGCTCACCCCTTCTGATCAGTTTCCATATTACCTTCCTGACTACACCTCTAAAATCGCCCCCACCCCATTGTTCCATGCCATGCCTCAGTCAAATTTTCTCTGTAGCACTCAGCACTCTGGAAGCTTGGTTTTTGTTTGTAATACATCCCCTGTCTCCTTGCCTATCAACTGTAAGTTATGACTCCCATGAAGACAGGCCATTGTCAGTTCACAGCTGGCTCCCCTGGCACCCGGCAATACAGCAGGCACAAGGCTCACTCAGTAAGGGAGTCAGGAAAACTGGCTCCACTGGAGCATTTGAGCGATGACCCTTGACCCGTGCTCCCCAGACATATGTCTCCCTTTCACGTGGGATGAAATAGTAGAGTCTGGGGTCACAAGAAGCTTCCATTAGTCACTAACTGTGCAATCTTAGACAGGTCACTTATGCACTCCCAGGCTCCTTTTTTTTTTTCCTTCTGTGAAATAGAAATAATGACGTGAACTTATCAGAGTCACAGAGGTGACAAGGACCAGGTGCCTAGCATGGTGCTGTGCCCAAACAGACTCATCTGCACGACTGTAAGTTCCTTTCAGATTTACTCAAGACCCAGGGCTGGCCTAGATACTGGAGACATGGAGATGATTCAGAATTTGGGTCCTAAACGTGACCCCTTCCCAATCCCCTCCACAACAGAAAAACCTATCAGCTGGACCCACAGGGAGAAGGGTCCAGGAAAGCCAAAGTATGAGTTGCCATGTGGGAGCTGTCAGCATGGTTGTGTTCTGGACTCTGTGTGTGTGCATGTGCGTGTGTTCGCGTATGCGTGTGCGTGTGTTCTAAGTTCTAAGACCGTGTTCTCTTCCCTGCAGAACCACCCTCGCTCCTCCTCTCCCCCTCCAGGTCTGTGTAGACACACATGCATATGACTATCTATGCAGGTGACCGTCACACACACACTGCCACAGTCAGGGATCTACAGTTGTATATATCACTACCCATGCAACCCCTGGATACAGCCCCCCAGCCTCATTATTCTGGTCTAGAGGGCACGCATCAACCTATGCCCTCACCCATTGATCTAAGCTGGGGTCAGGGATCCCACACAGTTCCTCAAATGAGGCAGCCCAAACATTCCCTTGATTAATCTGTTCCCACAGTCTCCTCCTTCAGGCCTTAAGGACTGGCCCTGGCAACCGTTCCAGGCAAGAGCAGAATGCAAGGAAATGCCATGTTAGTCTGCACACAGCGCTGGCCAACCCACAAACCCGGCTCTGTGCACACAGATCACATTCACCCAGACTCTGAGTAGACACACAAACCCCGCCGCTGTACACACGTGTTTTCTACACCACATATACACACAGACAGGAAAAAGGGACGCATGGAAATTCTAGCCATCCTGCAAATATAACAGAGAGAGAGACACACACAGCACAGATCTCAGAGCAAGAGCCAAGCTCCTGACGTACTAGGCCTAGGCAGACACACACAAAGATTGCACCCAGGCACACCACACACACAGACTCTCCCCCTACACACTGACGCACACAACCACCTACTCGTGTACCCGCAGCCCCACTCACTCCCACTCCGATATGCAGAACACTCGATTAGCCAGGCACTCTGAGCCCCGCCCCCTCTGACCATAACCTTCAGGAACCTCTCCTTCCTCCTCTTTCCTTCCATAGGTCTCACCCCCCAGCCTGGAGCAGGCTATACGAGGGACTGAGGCAGAAGGCCCAGTCCTGCACTCAGCAGTGACAGCTATACTCCAGGGGATGGCTGTCCTCCTGGAGTGTGTGGGTGGGGTGTGTGGTCTGACTTGCCAGGGACGTGTGTGGGTGTCAGTGGTCCTTCCTGTACCTTGTTCCTCAGTAACCCTCACCAGTTCTGATCACCTGTCCGCAAATCCAGTCACCAGCTTCTTCTTGCGGGATCCAGTGCCAGTAAGGCCTCCAAAGGCTGTCACCCTGAGGGAGCAGGTCTTCTTGGGAAGATCAACTCTAATCCCGAAATAAATCGTTCTCCACAGCTGGTGCTTGGTCTGTCCTCTGGGGGAGGTGACAAGGAGGGATGAGGACAGGGCAGGGCTGAAGCAAGGTCTTGCGCAAACCCTGGATGAGGTAGAGACGTGGATCCTGTCTGCCTCTGGCAGTCTTCTCATCTGTGATATGGGGTACCCATGGAGATTTTAGGGTGGCTCTGCAGGTTCTTTTAAGGTAAATGAAAAGTACTCAGCATAGTGTCTGCCCCACAGGGGCTCAGCAGCATGAGTGAGTGCCCTCACTCCCTATGTGTCCCCACCCTCCCTTTCTGCCCATTGTGTCCTGCTTGGCACAAACCCATTTGGCAGGATACAGAAGGTACAAAGCCCAGGGGAGAGGACCCAGGGAAGCCAAGATGGATGGATGCATCAGCCCTCCAGACCTGCCTAGAGTCCCCATCTTTCTAGAGGGAGTCCTTGCCTGGACCAGAATCTGGGAGCTTCTTCACAGGCACCTCCATCCCCTTGCATGCTCACAGCCCCTTTCCTCTGTCTGTCTCTCTGTCTCTGTCTATCTGTCTCTCTCTGGATGTGTATACACGTGTATGAAGAAAGCGTTTTACAGGTCTTTGTGTGTTTAGTGAGTCAGGGTGTGGCATGGATCCGACGTATCAAATGGGTTCAGTATACATCTTTGCCAGTCTCGCTGTGTGAGCCTCATGACACAAGCAAGAGTCTTCCAGTAGGGCTCACATAAGACACTATTTGGTATGTGCCTGAAGGTGCCAAGGTCTGGGACGTGAGTACGTGTGCGATGCGCATCTGTAGATGTGCCGGGTAGACCTGTGATTCTTCCCTTCAGGGACCTGTGGAACAGTTCTCTGGGAAGCACCCTCCCCCTGGGGCTGAAACCTCGGCCATGACTTGTCAGCTAGACTAGTTAGCTCTGCACTTGCCTTCCCCAGAGGTCCCTTTTCTGTGGGAACTCTGACACACAACTGGCCACCAGATTGAGTCAAGGTCATACACTGGGAAAGACGGACACCTTCTCCTCTGGTGTCCTGCACCTCTGCCCGCTCATAAAGGGACCCACCCCTGAGGCTGCCAGCACCCCGTGCTGTGCTGGATCTCCCCTGGAATGAATTTTAATTTCCACTGGCTCAGGGCTGGCAGACACAGTGAGCTCTGAGTCGCTCGTTGGGTTGGCAGCAGGGGTGCTGGGGCCAACAGCAAGGCCACAGGGTGGAGGGAGAGAGTGAGGATTTGAATTTCAAAGGCAGCACGGACTCCAAGGGAGGCTGGGTGGGCATGCTGGTTAGCTGTGTGGATCCACTGTGTATCCACAACTGTGCGTGTGCAAATGTGGTGTGTGTCTGGGTGAAAGCATGCTTTGTGACGGTCCCTCTGTGACCCTGTGTCCCTGTTTGCATGGAGCAGAGTGGCACTGCACTGAGACTTCAGTTTTTGACTGCTGCGGAATCGATGCCCCTGACAGTCTGTGGCATGTCAGCGGTGATTCTGGGCATGCGGTCTCCGTGAGCGCCCGTGTCTTTACACATTCCTGTTTCGAGTCCTGAGTTGGTGCTGGCACACATCTATAGACATGGGTGTGTATGAATGGGTCCCGGATCCAGTGTGTTTGGTCTCTGTGGCACTGAGTATGTCTTCGAGTGTTTGGGCTGGTGAGTGTGAGTGTGCGATGGGTTTGAAGCCCATGGAAGTACAGGAACAAATGCAAGAAGCAGCCAGAGCCACACTCGCCACTGCCCTCTTTGGGCATCAAATAGAAAGCAACCCTAGGCACACCCCTCCTCCAGGGGCTGGGCACTGACCCATGGGTGCTCAATGGGCTTTTGGGAGGCAACAGCCGGAGAGGATGGGCTGTTAGTGAGAGGGGCGCCTGGCACTCGTTTCTCCACCTTGCTGGCTGAGGGCATGGGGCAGCTCATCTGTCTTCGGCAATGGGCCTTCACTGCTGTGAGATCTTTGCTGACGTTGACTGTGCTGGGGACTGCACAGACAACACAGGAAGGACCACTCTGTGGGATGGAGTAGTGTCATTGATCACCTGTGTGCATGTGCCCAGAGAGCACACAGAATTCCCAAGCACCGCTGACATCTTGTATGGTCACACAAGAGTCCAAAATACACAAGAGTGCAAACAAACACACAGACACACAGACACACACACACCAGAAGACCCAGGCCACACTATGTATAGACTTCAGTCATTTGATTACCCTACCCCACCCCAGGGTCCTAAGATCCCTCCGAGGAAGAAGAGGGCCAAGGCTCAAAGTCTCAGCACACAGGGCAGCCTTGAGGCACTCAGCGGCCCCTCTACTCTGTCATGTGGTCTACTGGGCTTTGGGAACTCAAACAAGGGAAGGAAGCAAGGGCAGACCTAAATCCAGTCTCCACTTGGAGAAGTCTATACGAAGCAAGGTTCGGCAGGAGAGACGTCATGGAGAGACTTATAAGCAAAACCCAAGGTTAGGTTTTATCGGAAAGCAAAGGAGAACTCTGAACTGTTTTGGATCACAGCCGAATTTCTTTCTGAGATGGCTCAGTAGACAAGGCACTTGCAAATGTGAGGACTAGCACTCAGATCCCCAGCATCAAGGCAAGTGCTGAGCCTGCCTGTAACTGCAGCAGCAGGGGAAAACAGAGGTAGGCTTCTCTGAGTAAGCTGGCTGAGTACAGTAGCCCTCCGTGAGCTCTGGGGTTAACTGAGAAACCTTGGTTCATTGAGTAAAGTGGAGAGTGACTGAGGAAGACCCCCGCTGTCAGCCTCGGGTTGCTCCATGCATACGATAAACATGCATCCACAAGCACATATGTTCCCACACATACCCAAACATGCTTACACACACATCACACACACTGACATAAGAAACAAGTAGGGGCTAGGTGTGGTGGCGCCCCCTTTTAATCCCAGCACTTAGAAGACAGAGACAGGTAGATCTCTTGGACATCCATGCCGGCCTGGTCTACACAGAGAGGTCTAGGCCACAGGAGCGGCAGAGTGAGGCTCTGTCTCAAAACCAAACAAAAAGGGGGGCTGGAGCGCTGGTGCGGTAAAGGGCTGGCTCGCAAATGGAGCCCGTGTGATAAGGGCCAAGGAAAAGAACGAAGCAGGTGAGGGGCGGGCGGGAGTGATGGCGCACGGTGGGGGGGGGGCTGCTTGGGGAAGGTTCTTAAGGAAGTTGTTTCTAAGAAGGTGACATCTAAGCAGACACCTGAGGGAGGAGAGGGAGGAAGAGCTGTCCAAATAAGGGAAACTGCAGGTGCAAAGGCCCTGGGGAGGAGTGTGCCATTTACTCAGATGGGGAAAGGCTCTGGGAAGTCGATCTTTCTATTTTGGACTTGCTGCATCGAGGCATCTTCAGGACATCGAAGGGACAGTGACCGGGAAACAGCAGAGGTAGGAAAGATAGGACTTAAAGAGAAAAGGGCTCCTGGGCACGGATGCAGAGACCTCTGGGGACAGGAGTGACTGTAGGCAGAAGAGTCGACTGTAAGATGGGTTGCTTGGTGGGGACAAAGTGATAGGACCAGCTCAGCCTCTTCCTGTGTGTGTGTGTGTGTGTGTGTGTGTGTGTGAGAGAGAGAGAGAGAGAGAGAGAGAGAGAGAGAGAGAGAGAGAGAGAGAGAAGCAGGCCAAGTTGTTGACAGCAGACCTTTCTAGATGGCCTCGAAGTTCCCTGCTGCCCTCATCCGGCCATCAGAGCCAGTCTGCCCACCAGCTGAAGCAGAATCCTCTATGCTTCATGTTTCAGTTGTTATCAAACCTTAGATTGGGGAGCCCACCTAAGAGTTAAGACTCCCCGAGTGACCTCTGAGCCTGCTTTCCCTGCTGTTGGGATTGGGGGTGATACCTAAGCCAGATCTTCCCGCCAGAGTGTGATCAGGACCTCTGGGAAGAGGTCCTCGTGTTCGGATTGGTCCTGAAGGACACTGGTACCTGTCCAGGGCCGATACAGACAGCTGGGAGCTCTGCTCTGTAGCATCTGCCAGTTCTCGTGGTGTCGATGCTCCCAGGATAGACAATTTGAACTACCAATGGGAAGCCAACAGCCCGCACAGCTCCAGAGATGCTGGAAAGCAGGCACTGCCAGGCCGAGAGGAGCCAGCTCCAGCTTTCTCCAAGACCCTTTCCAAAGAGGTGGAGAGAGGCAGGAGCCTAGGGTTTAGGCAGGGAATCCACCAGTTGGCAGGGGAAGAGGAAATGCAGGCTCCTGGCCCCAACTTCTCAATACTCACACCCTAGGGAGAAACTCTCTGAACCTCATGGGCCCAATTGCTCCTCCAGTTCTAACTTCAGCATCTTTGCCAAGCGCTGCATCCAGCACATTAGTGAGGGTGGGGTCCCTACCCTGAGGGTGGGGTCCCTACCCAGAGGGTGGAGTCCCTACCCTGGCCACCTGACCCTGCCTTTGAAACTGAGGCCAGAAAAGCCTTTGTTCTTACCACCCTGCCCCTCAGCTATGGTCACTATAGACAAATAACCTGGATGTCAGACCCAGCTCTGCCACCAGCTTCCGGGAGGTTCCCTCGCCCTCAGTTTCCCTATCTGTGAGACGGGCACCAAGTGCTGGCCTCTCCAAAGCCCTTTCATCTATGAGATTCACCATTTCTGTCACTGTTTGCATTGGCCCCGAAGGCAGCCCAGGGCCTCCTCTCTCAAACTTGTCCCCAGTCTCTTAGACCCTCCATGCTGTAGGGGCCCCCCACTGCCTCTGACTCCCCAGGCTCCCAGATAAGGGGCCCAACTAATTACATCAGGATTTCATGCCAATTAGCAAACAATTACACGGGCAAATTGGTGCCTAATTTGGAGCAATAACAACAGCTCCACTGGCTGGGGAGAAAGATAGCGGATGAAAGTGTTCACCCCACCCAGCCCCCCAAGACCCCAGGAGCCTGGAGCTTTCTATCCCACCCCGAACAAGAACTCGGCTCTTCTTTTAGGATCCTTAAGCAACTGCTGGCGATGGCTTCCTTGTCCACCCAGGCCTGTGATACGGAAAGAACTGAACGGGCAGGGCAGGCTTCGTGGAGGAGGTGGGGAGGCAGGAGGGAAGACGGGCTGGGTAGGGTGGGGGAGGGGACAATAATGAATGTGAGCAGAAGCCTGGACCCTGAAGTGGGTCCAAAGCACTCAACACTAATGGGAAGCACAGTTGACCGGAGTGTAGGATGGAGGGGGCAAGACATCAGAGGTCTAGAGGAAGATGGAGATCATCGTTACAGGACATTTTTCTTAGAGGCCTATGGAGCCACTGAGGATCCAAAGGAGGAGGAAGGGGCTGCTGAGGCTCATCTTAGGCTATGTGATTGCTGGTGATCCAGCTTCAGATTCATGGATCGTGGTCTAGTCTCCCATCTTACCAGCCCCATAGCTTACCACTCTTAACCCAACCTCTGGAGACCATAGCTGTGCTTCTACTACTATACACTGGAGTGTGTGTGTATCTGTGTGTGTCTGTGTGTGCGTGTGTGTGTGTCTGTCTGTCTGTGTGTATCTATGTGTATATCTGTGTGTGTCTGTGTGTGTGTCTGTATGTATGTGTGTCTGTATGTATGTGTGTATGTGTGTGTGTCTGTCTGTGTGTATCTGTGTGCACGTGTGTCTGTGTGTATGTGTGTGTTTCTGTGTGTGTCTGTGTGTGTATTTGTGTGTGTGTGTCTGTGTGTGAGCCTGTGTGTGTGTCTGTATCTCTGTGTGTGTGTCTGTGTCTATGTCTGTGTGTCTCTGTGTCTGTGTGTCTGTGTGTTGCCACAATGTGCACGTGGCATGTGGAGGTCAAAGACAACTTTCCAAAGCCGATTCTCGTCTTCCCCCTCTTTGAGGTCTCTCTTGTCTCTGCTGCTATACCATATAATCCAGGCTAGCTAGTCAGTGAGCTTCCAGGAGATTCTCCTATCTCCAGCTCTCATGAATGCTGGAATTACAAATGTTAACTATGGGCTGGAGAGATGATGGCTCAGTAGTTAAGAGCACTGACTGCTCTTCCAGAGGTCCCGGGTTCAATTCCCAGCACCCACATGGCAGCTCACAACTGTCAGTAACTCCAGTTCCAGGGGATCTGGCACCCTCACGGAGATATGATATACATGCAGGCAAAGCATCAATGCACATTAAATAAAAATTAAAAAAACAACAACAACAAATGTGGTCTATAGCATTGAGCTTTTTGTATAGATTCTGGGAATCCAAACTCAGGTTGTCAGGCTTGGATGGCAAGCACTTTTACCCATTGAGCCATTTCCCTGCCCCCACCCCCACCCCACACTCCCCACACCCATTCTTACCCATGTCTCTTCTAAACACTTTGGTGCCAAACCCAACTGTATTCTTCTTTGGTTTAAATCCCCCATGGCTCCCCGGTGCTGTCAGAATAAAGTTCAAGTTCTCACCCTCTGCATGGCTGATTTCCACTATCTGACCCCTGGGGACTTACAGCATTCTCGTCCCTCCTCCCATCCTCCCTTGCGCTCCAGGAACCGGATGCCATGTACAAATGGGGCCAGGCTTGTGTACCCCTCCAAGCCCTTGCTGCTCCCCCATGCCCAGGCTGTTTGCCAATAGCCCTTTCTCGCCAGCAAGTGCAGCTTCCCGGCCCCTCCTCCAGCTGCCCCCCCATCCTCCTCAAGGTCCACTGGATCCTGGTCACTGTGCAGCTGTGCACTGGGCTCCCCGAGTCCCTGGAGTTGAGCTGTTCAGGGCCAAAGTATGGAGCTGATGTGATTACCTCTGATCCACCCAGCACTGAGGACAGCAAATGACTGAAGAAAACAGTGAGTGGGTCTCCGAGTATCCTCCTGAGGACAGTGGGGACACTGAGGCAGAACTCCAGAGCAAATGGCACAGCCAAGTTTCTCTCAGAAAAGCCAGGTCAGCTCCCAGCCCCTGCCCACTACTGTCTAAGCCTGCAGGAGCCGCCTCCACTCATTCCCTCCCAGGCATTTCACCTCAGCCATCAGTAAATATAGAAGGGGGAAAAAAAAACCAATCCCTGCAGGGCCCGGGGAGACGGCTCATTGAATAAGGTACCCGCCCATGGAAGGGTGTTCAGATCTTCAACACATAGGAAAATTGAGTGGGTGTGGCAGCCCCCCCCCACAGGATCTCTATAGTTGAGGATTCCCCCAAAGTAACAGCAATTCCCCTGGGGCTGTAGCAGAATGTGAACCCCAGCATGAAGGACTGTGGGCAGCCTTAAGGAAGAACTCTGGGCTGTCTTAGCATTTAGTGATTCTTGGAGGGATGGCCAAAAAGCAAGGGGGGGCGGAGTGCAGGAAGAGGCCACAGTTAGCACACAGACCTTCCTTGAGGCAGGGGGATGACCCAGCTGACTTTCCTGAGATCTTCGTTCTCTCACTTGGGGGGCTAACGCTCCATCTCAGGGCCCATCACTCACGTTAATTACCGAGGAAAAGCCGATTTCTCCTCATTCCCAGACTCAAAACGACAGTATCATTAGGTTGGTAATGTGCAGAGAAATTGTGCGTGTCTGTCTTGGAACATGTCCTGAGCCAGAACGGGTGAGGGCACCCCGGCCGAGGTTTGCCTCCAAGATGTTCCCTGTGGCAGAGGGCCAGCTTCTGAAGAGATGCTGTGCCACCCAGGGAAAGATACTCTCCTTCTCTGTTCCATGGGCACCAAAGATAGTAATTAAATCCTTCCAGCCAAAGGCAATAGATTAAAAAGAACACAACACACAAAGCTTGATGATCGGAACAGAGCTGCGCCTGGCTCGACACAAAGACACAGACCGCCTTGTCTTGGCTGAATTTGAGCCGAGGCCCGTCTGCTGCCACAGCCTTTCCAAGTCTCGCCTGTGCCCTTTTCTCTATATGCCTGCCCGCCTCTGAACCAAGAGGCACTGGAGAACCTTCCAGTCTCTGGAAGGAAGGAACTAGCTATTCTTACACCTTGCTTCCTCACTGGGGAAGCCCGTAGCTCACGTGGTCTCTCCCTGACACACTGGCTGCTGTTCACACACCTATTCCAACATCACGTTAGGCCACATTCAAACCCGTGAGGAAACCCAGGCCCACAAAGGTGAGGGGAGTCTTCTAGGTTCGAGTCTCAGAGCTAAGCTAGGCTGGAGGCCAGGCTGATGGCAGAGTATCAGTCATCCCCCTCCACCAGGTAATCCAGGAACACAGTCCCCCCTCCTGCTCTAGTCTTCCGAGCTGAGGAGGGCGTGGCAGAGGCCGGGAGTACAGATGTAATTACAGTTCCTGCTCCGCGCGCCTGCTAGGGAGGAGTACAAAGGGCTCATCTCACCGGGAGCCAAAGAGATGCAAATTAAAACAACAGGACAATACCTGTTTCCGTCGACTGAAATTAATACAGGTTTTTGTTTTGCTTTTTTTTGTTTTCTTAAAGACGGCTGCGGTGTGTTGACGGGAACTGAAATCCCGGCTCTGTGGACGAAGGGGAGCTAGAGCTGATTTCCTGGAAGGTCACTGGGCGGTGGGTATCCAGAGCTTTAAAAACCCACAGACCTCTTCACCCCCTTAGTCTACTTCTAGGGGCTCAATCTAAGAACTAACCAGAGATGTTTAAAAAATAAAGGAGAGAGCCATGCACAAGGACATTCAGGGCTGGTATTTATAACTGTGAAAAATCATAGCTGACAAAAATGTCTAGGGGTGGAGGGTAGGTTAGATAAATTAGGATCCATCCATATAGGAGAATATTATGCAAACATTAAAAGACATGTTCTCAAAGAATCTTTAATCACCTGGGGTGGGGAAGGCTTGCTGTATAGGAGAAACAAAACTGCATGAAAGGAAGGGTACCAGTTGGTCTGTGAGAAATAAACTCAGCTGATCTGAAAGGGTGGTTCCTTTCCTTTCCTTTCCTTTCTTTCTCTTTCTTTTTTCTTTTTCTTTTTCTCTTTTCTTTCTTTCTTTCTTTTTTTCTTTTTTCTTTTCTTTTTTTTTTTTTTTTTTTT
>NW_026067894.1:11559905-11570216 GCF_014885135.2 Alexandromys fortis
AAGCCTGTAAGGGGGGGGGGGGGGGGGGCTAACAGGGAAGCCAGAGCAAGCTGACTTTGCGGTGACTCCTCCAGCTGCTGGGGATTTCTCTGTTAATCTGGGACCGCTCTGTTTGCATCTCATTTGCTTACATTTGCATAACAAGGGCCGGGCTGGCACCAGGGATCGAAATTCCTGGCCTGGGTAATTGTGTTGAAAAAAGCCTCTGGAGATTGAGCAGGCATCTTAGGGCCCTAGAAGTCAAGGCAGGGGGTTTTGCCTGTGGACAGAGTGTCTCCAGTTGATCAACCCTGGAAACCCGACTTCCTCCCTAACCCCTGGGCAGGAGGGGTAGGGATGAAAAGGAGAGGGAACTGAGACACCCACCCTGGCTTCCAGCGTGGATCTGAACTCAAAGTATTTTTGCTGGGGGTAAGTAGCCTGAACTTGGCAGGGTCTGGGCTGAGATGCAAGAGGGGGCACTCAGCCGCTTCTACCTCTTCACCCACTCCTGCAGAATGATTGATCTCCGGTTATATCCTGGACCAGTCACTTACGGCCTACCTCCTCCAGGGCTCTGGGACCCAGGCAACAGACATCTCTTCCCTGGGTCTCCTCCTTTAGAGGACAGCACTTTAGCCCTTTTTCTACCAGAGTTAAAGAATGCAGAGGTGCACAGGACCAAAGAGCTATGTGACGCGGGACTCCAGCCCTCTTATAACCTGCACCTCAACCCAGAGCTCCCACGCAGTCAGAAGTCAGTCGCTAGAGCTTGCGGGGGTCCTCTCCCCTCCTCAGAGTGGCTGTTTGCCAGGAACGAGGACCAGGCAACAAGCTGGAGACTGAGGTGCCCATGGCATACATACAAGGTCCCTGGAGCTGCCGGGCAAGGGAGGGACTGGATGGCTAGCTGCCTTCTTTGGAATGCCTTAAACACTTGGGGTGGCTTTGACAAGCTGTTTAGCCTTGGACTAAGTTACTTAATCTCCCTGTGACCACAAATGGGGTTAATAACAGTAGCTGCCACTGCAGGCTGTTGTGGGGATGTACTGAGCTAATTTGTGTGAAGCACTCAGAACTGGGCCTGGCGCTGCGTACTAGGCGTATCAGCTATTATCCATCACCGGAGTTGGTGCTTTTCCCTCCAGCTGAGGAAGCAACAGGGTCTGGGATACCCCTACACTCCAGACCGCCTCTGCTCCTTACCCACTACGGACGCCCAGCATCCAGCAAAGCAGGGGCACTAACCGCCATGGTCTCTTTAATGTCTTTATTGGTTGAATAAATGAGAAGTCGAATGAAAACCTGAGGCTAAGCTGAGTCAAAGAAAGAGCAGCAGTCGGGCGTTGGTGGCGCACGCCTTTAATCCCAGCACTCGGGAGGCAGATTTCCGTGAGTTCGAGGCCAGCCTGGTCTACAAGAACTAGCTCCAGGATAGGCTTCAAAGTCACAGAGAAACCCTGTCTCAATAAATAAATAAATAAAAAACAAACAAACAAACAAAGAGCAGGCTGGAAGGACTGGGTCGGGGAATCGGACAGGCAGATGTTTGGTGGTAGATTTGTGGGGTCCCCAGATCTATTTTGCCCAACCATCACTTTCTGTTGACTTTCAGTACATGGGTCAGCAGGGGAGCAGCTGGCTACTGTGGTCTCTGCAAGCCAGTCCTGACTTTGGGAGGTGGCTCTTCCCTGTGGAAGCTAGAGTGTCCACCTAGGCCCTGGTCCTGAGACCTATAGATCCTTCAAAGTATAAGTGTAGGGCTGACTCTGAGCCAACTCACTGTCCACCTTGGTGTGGGGCAGGGAGACTGGGGGAGATGCCAGTGGACCTTGTTACATCCTTATTTACCCTCTATCCCTCAGTGCACCTGCCTGGCAGCAGGCAGTTTAGCGGTGATGAAGAACCTTCTTGGGGTCTGCCAGCTCCCACCAGCTGGCCAGTCTGGTGGGGGAACCTGTCAAGGGACACCGTCTGCAGTCCTTGGCCTAGTCATAGGTTCACATCAGACACCGATGGTGTGTGAGCCTACGGGAGTGATAGTGTGTGTGTGTGTGCGTATGTATGTATGTGTGTGTGTGTATGTATGTGTGTGTGTATGTATGTGTGTGTGTGTGTATGTATGTGTGTGTGTGTGAGCCTGGGCATGGTGGTAAGGTCCTGGTGCACCTGTGAGGAGCATTTCATATGTCTATATTCATGACTTCCCATGTTTACATGTTGGCCTGTGTCCTTTTTACTGTAGGATTTCCGTATATAATGGCTTATATCCCAGACTAGAGACCTGGTGTGGAGATTTTCTTTGTGGGAAAGGTATTAATTCATGTGTTGTGTGTGTTTGTGTTAGGTCTGTTGTGTTGGGTATAGTGTGTGGGTGTGTGTATGCATATGAAGGTCAGAAGGCGAGCTTGGGTACTGTTTCTCAGAAACTGTTCACTTTGTTGTTTGTTTGTTTGTCTGTTTTTGAAACAAGGCAGGGTCTCTCATTGGAACATGGGACTTGCAGACAATGTATGGTTAGCTGGCCTGTGGGGCCAGGGATCCTCCCATCCCTGTCTGTCCCACACTGGAATTACAAGCATATGTCATGTGGATTCTGAAGGTTGAATTCAGGTTCTCATTGCTGACACAGCAAGTATTTGACTGATTGAACTACCTTCTCAGTCTTGGATATTAGGTTTATTTGTATAATTTTGAACTAGAACTCTCTCTGTAGCCTAGGCTGGCCTTGAACTTGCTACCCGTGATGGTTAGCTTTATGTCAACTTGACACAAGCTAGAGTCATCTGGAAGAAGGGAACCTTAGTTGAGAAAATTCTTACCTAAGATCCTGCTATAGAAATCTTACCAAAAGCAATCTATAGATTCAATGCAATAACCATCAAAATCCCAGCAAAAATTTTCACAGACCTTGAAAGAACAATACTCAACTTCATATGGAAAAAAAAAAAAACAGCATAGTCAAAACAATCCTGTACAATAAAAGAACTTCTGGAAACATCACCATCCCTGACTTCAAACTCTACTCTAGAGCTACAGTAATGAAACGGCTTAGTATTGGCAAATACTAACAGACAGGAGGACCAAGAGAATCGAATTAAAGACCCGGATATCAACCCACACACCTATGAACACCTGATTTTTGACAGAGAAGCTAAAATTATAAAATGGAAAAAAGAAAGCATCTTCAACAAATGGTGCTGGCATAAATGGATATCAACATGTAGAAGAATGCAAATAGATCCATATCTACTGCCACGCACAAAACTCAAGTCCAAATGGATCAATGACATCAACATAAATCCATTCACACTTAACCTCATAGAAGAGAGAGTGGGAAGTACACTTGAATGCATTGGCACAGGAGACCACTTCTTAAATATAACCCCAGTAGCACAGACACTGAGATCAACAATTAATAAATGGGACCTCCTGAAACTAAGAAGCTTCTGTAAAGCAGAGAACTCAGTCAATAAGACAAAACGGCAGCCTATAGAATGGGAAAAGATCTTCACCAACCCCACATCAGACAGAGGGATGATCTCCAAAATATACAAAGAACTCTAGAGAAAATAACAAATAATCCAATTTAAAAAATGGGGTACAGACCTAAACAGAACACTCTCAACAGAGGAAACTCAAATGGCTGAAAGACACTTAAGGAAAAGCTCAACATCCTTAGCCATCAGAGAAATGCAAACCAAAATTCTGAGATACCATCTTACACCTGTCAGAATGGCCAAGATCAAAAACACTGATGACAACTTATGCTGGAGAGGATATGGAGTAAGAAGAACACTCCCCGATTGCTTGTGGGAGTGCAAACTTGTACAGCCGCTTTGAAAATCACTATGGCAATTTCTCAGAAAATTAGGAATCAAACTACCTAAAGATCCAGCAATACCACTCTTGGGTATATACCCAAAGGATGCTCAATCACACCACAAAGACATTTGCTCATCTATGTAGCATTATTCATAATAGCCAGAACCTGGAAACAACCTAGATGCCTCTCATCTGAAGAATGAATAAGGAAAATGTGGTACATTTACACAATGGAGTACTACTTAGAGGTAAAAAAAAATAATAATGACATCTTGAAATTTGTGGGCAAATAAACAGAACTAGAAAAAAACATACGGAGTGAGGTAACTCAGATCCAGAAAGACAAATATCATATGTACTCACTCATAAGTGGCTTTTAGACAAAAAGCAAAGAATAACCAGCTTACAGTCTACAACCCCAGAGAACCTAGACAACAAAGATGACCTTAAGAGAGAAATACATGGATCTGCCTAGGAAGGAGAAAAAGGCAAGATCTTCTGAGTAAATTGGGAGCATGGGGGTCGGGGGAAGGGTGGAAGGGGAGAGAGGATGAAGGAAGGGGAGTGGAGAAACATGTATAGCTCAATTAAAAACAATAAATTATATTTAAGGTCTTTTAATCCATGATGGGGGGGACCCAGTCCATTGTTGGGGGGGCATCCCTGGGCTGGTGGTCCTGAGTCTGTAAGAAAGCAAGCTGAGCAAGCCAGAGGGTGTAAGCCAGTAAGCAGCACTCCTCCAAGGCCTTTGTATGGTTCCTGCCCTGTTTGATTTCCTGTCCTGCCTTCCTTCAAAGATGGACTATGATGTGGAATTATAAGCCAAATTAACCCTTTCTTCCCCAATTTGTTTTCGGTCATGAGGTTTCATCACAGCAATAGACACTCGAACAAAGACACCGCCCTTCTGCCCCAGATTCCCAGTCTGGGGGTTTTCCATGGGGACCTCTCTCAGATCAGGAGAAACTGAACCTTTAGGTTCATTTCTTCAGAGCGGCTGGAAGATCCTATGAGGGAATCCAAGTCAGTCAAGGCACCCTAAGTCTCCCGAGCCCCACTTCCCTGGAGGTGGGCTCTAGCTTCATAGATCCACGAATCACCGGAGTTCCTGGGTTCCTTAAGGCATCCTCTCCTCCCGCCACAGAGAGACAATCACATGTAAACCCCCTGTTATGGACAGTGGTGTATCATGCAGAACTGAGTACGAGTCAAGCACAAACACACACACAGAGTCCCGTGCCCATCCGACGCAAGCCTATGATGGATACATAATCATGTTTATATCATGACACACCAACGTAGCTTAATATAAACGTAAACGTAGAGGTGCATGTATGTTTCCATGTTGGAACATATCTACAAACTGCTAACATGTACACATGCACACAGAAATGGGAATGCTTAGAACCATAAGCGTGCATCATTCTTGCATATCCATTCATGTACTTCTGCCCCTTCGCGTCCTTTCCTGCCCTTGGTCCGCTTCTCAGCTGCTTTAGCTCTCAGATGACTCCATGCAAGGTGGACATCAGAAGAAAGCGAACACGGTATGCAAATATGGCCCCATGTGTATGAAGCTGTGTTTATATGTCTACCTTCAGCTCACCGTATGTCTCATAATCTGCGTGGTTCTAGCTCTGTATGACATATGAGGGTCTCTCTGTGACACTGGGTATTTTTCTGCATGTCTGTGTTTATTTCTGGAAGGACTTCCACGTGCCTGTGCCTATCCATCTGAGTGAGTGTAAGTCTGTGTAACTATGTCCTATGGGCCACCTCTCTGTGCGCCAGGATGTATATGCCAATGCGTACATATCTGGGCATGCCCCTTCTTGCCATGGCTCTGTCGTCCAGCCTTTATAGGATAGCTCAAGTGCTCCACTACTGGAGGCCATGGCTGGGGTGGGGCCAGGTGAAACTGGCCTGAATTCCCCAGCGGTCGACAGTCGTATTTACAGAGCTCCGAGTAGGACATAATTGCTTCTATTAATCTTTCTCCGGTTGTTAATTGCTCACTTATCGGGTTGTGTATTATGCCGACTGTTGCTCTTAATTCGCCTCCATAGCTGCAGGTGTTTGCTGCCTTATTAACTGTTAATCGGCGCAGCTAGGGATAGCGACTTAATTGGCCCCTAGAGTGGGACACAGGCGGGCCAGCCGGGCACTACCAGGCTCTCAGCCCGTCCCTGGAACTCTCACCTGTGGGGCACAGGTGGCTGGCTACAGGGAAAGGGCCGGTGTGCCGCCAGCAGAGTGTTGTAGTCCTGTATACAGCGGTCGGAATGACAACTACAAAGTACTGTCCCCATATAGTCCCTACTCCTCCCAGAAGCCAACTGGCCAATCAGAGTCAAGCTCCTATGCCTTTCTCTATCACCAACAAGCATATTCTTCTACCCAAGACAGGAAGCAATCCCATTTATTTTAATTAAGCCTAATGAGAGCCATCCCGGCACAGAATGGAACTGGGTTTTGCCCTTTAATGCCCCTTCTGCCTCCTTGTGGCTCTAGCAGTCGAGACTGTTAAGGTTAGAAGAACACTGCGAGAGAGAAAGGCAAGAAAGAGAGACTCTCCCAGAACACGAAGAGCAGAAACCAGACCCAGCAGGGACTCCCCACCTTTCAAGGAAGCAGCTTCCAGGAAGTTCTGTTCCACCCCAGCCACACTTCTGCTTGCATAGTCCCAAGACTGGGGAACTCACTCCCTGCACCGCTGCTGCAGGGCGAACCGGCTCTTCATTCTCCCGTCCCAGCTGTGTTGTAGCAGAGACTCCCAAGTGTCCTCAGTGGGGAAACTGAGGTCCAAGAAGGGCAAGGGAGTTACCCCCAGAGCTCTTCAGTCCTCTCTGGTGAAAGCTCAGACATGCAACTCTCTGAACAAAATTCTTGCTCTCCTTCCCTCTACCCCATCACACGCCTCTCAGTCTGGCCTCCCAGTCAACTGCTGCTGCAGCAGCTGCTGCAGGAATACAAGGGCTCCTGATTCAGGGAACTCCTTGAGAGCAAGAGGGGAGTGGGAGGCCAGGGTCCATGGTACACCAACCTGACTTGACCAACAGCTCTCATCCCATGCCTGGAATCCAGGCTGCCCTGACACATGGAAGTGTCTGCCGTGTCTGGAGCTGAAAAGGAAGTTCCATTGCTTTTTCTGGGTTCTGAGTAGATGGAACTGGGTTCTAAAGAGGTGGGGAACAACCATATTCTGCCTACTGTCTGTCCATCAGCACATCAACGAGTATGTGTCAAAGTGGCACTGGCATGCCTCGAACCTTCACATAACCTAGTGAGTTAGAGATTAGTATGCCTATTTGCAGAGAAGGAAACTGAGTCACAGAGAAGGGCACCAACCTAAGACGACACATTTAAGAAAGGCACAAGTGGGGTCCAACAAGTCTCAGGAAACTGAGTCTTCCGTTAGGACGTTTCCGTAAGGGCATGAGCGGACCAGAGCTGATGGTCACTGTCAGAAGTCTCCCACCCACCTCAAAACCGAGAACACGGAGAAACACACACACACAAAAAGAAACACCCACAAACCACTCACGCATGCGCAGTCCAGGTGGCCATCCGACGGGATGAAAGCAAACCGAGGGGAACTGTCCAGGGATAGTTGCCCAAACAAGTTCCGGCTCCGCCTCTATGTTAATGACATGCAGATATATGTAAATTTGCACACGCAACTGCTTAAACCTTTGGGAGCAATAGGGTGACACGGGAGCAGTTGCTATGGAAATTCAAAAGAGACACCCCTCCACGGCCCCCCCCCACCCCGCACCAGCAGGCGCACAGACACGTGTACAAAGACCCAGGGTTCCTCGCTCTGGAGCCCAGAGGATCACGGAGTAACAGAGGGTGTGAACCGGAAGGAACCCCGGAGACTGCGCCCAGCCTGGGGGTGCCAACGCCGGTCCTGGTTGGGGGCGGGCGGTGTCCGCTAAAACCCTTTGGGCAGCAGGCGACTCCTTCTCGGCCTAGCAACTAGGGCCCCCGCCCGGCGTTGCATAGCAACATTCCTAGAACCTAGCAACCGCCGATCACACCCCCTAGCAACGTCATGCCAAGCTGCGTTCCTGGTCCCTGTCAAGAGATAAGCAAAGAGCTTGTGAACTAGGAGCAGAAGGTGGATGAGGGTCATGTGTCCAGCCCCCATCCCGAGGCAGGATACAGAGTTTCGGGGTCTGTCTGTCTATCTATATCCCACTTCCCGGGGGCGAGTTATCAGAAGGCCGCGTTGGCATCCCCACCTAGGAAAGGGCAAACTGAAGCTCTAAAGGCAGGCCCCTGCGGAGGGCAAAGGCTAGCTCTTCTCCGATGCCTCTCCAGTCTCCCGAAAAGAAAGCTGCGGCCAGTGAGAGGCGTGCGCCGCGGCGTCCCCAACCCCGCAGCGTTAGGAAAGCCACCCAAGTTGCAGGCTCCAAGAGGAGCTGCAGGTTTGCATAGTAATTGACAAAATTTGCATTTAGCGCTGAAGCTGCGGCATTCCCGTGCCCTCTGAGCCAGAGGAGTTCCCTCAAGAGCCCCGTTCCTTTCCCTGGTTCACCTATCCAGAACCTTTTCCCTGCTCCCACTTACAATCCACCCTCGCCCACCACCCCCGCTTCCAACTCCTCCTTCCATTTTTCTCTCACCCCTCCCCACCCCCAGCTCAGCTTCGGTCCTGCCAACCCCGACCTCCATCCCAAGGCAGAGGGCCCCCTCTGCTGTCGGCTGGGGGTAGGGCAGCCGCAGAGCTCTTGGGGTAGAAAGAGGGGCACCTCTTATTAATCATCTCCTCTCCCTTTCCAGCCCAGCAGGCTCCTGAATGAGGCATGCTTCGGATGCTGCAGCGAAGGGCGGTGTCCTGGGTGAATCAGTCTGGGGCAGCTAGTTCCCAAGTCAGTGCCCAGACTCACAGCTGCTATGAGAAGCTCACTCCGGATCGAAGGCAGGGCAGCCGTCACGCCACAATACCACCTCACCAGGATTGAATGTCTTCCCAGGCCTAGACCCTGGCTGTCTCTGGGAGTTGGAAGGACCTGCACAAAGCAGTCCCCTTTAACAGAGACCCACACAGAGACCTGTAGACACAAGCCTGCACTGAGAGGCCCTCGCCAGTGTACATGGACACAGACATGTAGGAAACAAGATGGTACTGTGTGCCATCCCTCGGCTTATTCCAAAAGAAAAATGGACATCAGAAATGTAAAATCACTCCTGGAGCTGGAGAGAAGGCCCGGATGGCTCAGAGCCTATTAACCCTAGCATTAGAGGCAGGGGGATAACAGCTATCTAATTTCCAAAGCTCGCTGGTAACCTAGCCAAAATGGTGAGCTTACGGTTCAGGGAGAGATCCTGTCTCAAAGTGAGGACAGGGAGAGGGGAGGACGCCAAAGCTCTGCTCTGACCTCCGTGGCTCACGGATACGCTCGCACACCGTAACTAAATGAACAGCACCCCTTTCCTTTTCCTAACGAACACCTCTACCTCCTTGGACCCTCTGTCTGTCAGTTTCTCCTCCAACCCCAGTCTGTCTTCTCTCCCAATACGGACTCTTTCCCTTAATTCAGATTTTTTTTTTTTGAGACAGTGTTTTAGCCAGGGTTCTCTAGAGGTACAGAACTTATAGAATGAATATATATGAATATATATACATATACATATGAATATATACATACATATTTATTAGAGCGACTTCCAAGCTGTGGCCCAGCTAGTCTAACAACAGCTGCCTAACAATGCAGAGTCCAGGAATCTAGTCGTTGCTCACTCTACCAGGCGAGGGGATGTCTCAGCTGGTCTTCAGTACATGCCGAATCTCTAAGAAGTAGGCTCTAATGCCAGTGAAGGAAGGGACTCACTAGTGAGAGTAAGCAGGCAGAGAGCAAACTTCCTTTTTCCACATCCTTTACATAGCCTGGTGTGGCCCAGATTAAAGATCTTCTACCACAAAGATCCAGATTGGAAGTGGGTCTTCCCACTTCAAACGATTTTATTAATAAAAAAAAAAATTCCTCATAAAGTGTGCTCAGCCGTTTGGATTTTAGTTAATTCCAGATGCGATCAAGCTGAGAGGCAAGAATAGCCATCATGGGTTGGGCAGTGGTGCACACCTTTAACCCCAGCACTCAGGAGACAGAGTCAGGTGGATCCCTGAGTTCAAGACCAGCCTGGTCTACAGGGCAAGTTTCCAGGGGACCAGGGTTACACAGAGAAACCTTGTCTCCAAAAGCCAAAAATGAATAGAATAAAATAAAATAGCCATCACTGACAGACAGAATCTCGCTGTGGAGCACAGGCTGGCCTGGAACTCGCTATGTAGAACAATCTGGACTTAAACTCAGGAGATCTCTCTACCTGTCCCTGCCTCCAGAGTACTTCTGGAATGTGTGCACACCCACACTTGACTCAGAGTATTTTTTAAATGCCTCCAGAAGTCACATAGCAAAACCTTTGTCCTGGGACAAACTGATGGTTCAGGACCCCTGATCAGCAATGGGGGAGGTCATGCCTTTGTGGGGAAAAAAAAAA
>NW_026067894.1:11570487-11607987 GCF_014885135.2 Alexandromys fortis
GGGGGGGGGGGGCGGGGGCGGGGTTGACTCACCTCTCTCTCGTTCAGCACTGGTAAGGGAACGAACACTCCTGTTCTGATGGGGCCGGAGGGTCAGGCCTCTCTGGCCAGGGACACTCCGAGCCATCTCCATCCACAGGGCCCACAGGAGGGTCTGGGATTGGCCCGTGGGGGTCTGGAACTGCAGATACTGCAGAGGATGGGAGAAGGGGCTCCTGGCCTGGGGGCCACAGCGAGGCCTGGAACTGGTGAGTCATGCTCACTAAGATATTGAGGTGCTGGAGTATGTCTTGGTGGAAACAGGAGGCCCTATGGAGGTGCTGTCCATGACCAATGCCAGGCAAAACTGGTCCACCTGAATTGGGATGTTGGGGGTGGCACCAGCTTGCTTCTGGAAACTGCTGTTCCCACCTAGGTTGCTGCCTCCCCCTGCCTCTGGGGAGGTTCTGCCAGTCACAAACATTCCTTGGAGCCAAGCTGTCCTTGGCCAAGCTCTGCTTTGGGGCCTCCTCGTGGGAAGGTGATCCTCTCAGGGTGGCCTCTGATATACTGTCCTCTGGCTGGTAGCATCTCTTCTCCACTTTTTTGCTGAAGGAGACAGTCTTTGGAATCTTGTTCCACAGAGGGCTGGACAAAGCTATGTCTGGAAGTCCATCCTTAGGGAACAACACAGCTAGTAACAGGCTCGGGTGAGTGGTTTCAAGACCTGAGAAGAGGCGAAGGAAGGGTCCCAAGACCTGGAGGAAGTCAGCATGGATTCCCTAAAAGCTGCCGTGGATCTGCAAGGTTGTTCATGAGAACCTCCTGCAGTGAGACTGGGGGAAAGCAAGCAGGCAAGCGAGCCTGGCTCAGAATGCTTGGTCTAGGTGATCAAGGAATGGCTTGGCCTCAAGGCTTAACAGTCTATGCCAACCCGGAGGTTGGTGCATCATCTGTCCTTGTGCCTACCCCAAAGCCAAGCAATGACTTACTGTAGAATGAATGAATGAGAGTTGAATGGCTGTGGGCTGGGCAGTATCATAGGGAGAGACCTTGTGAACGCAGAAGGTGTACCTGGACTAGCTGGCAACTATGTCCCAAGACAAGCTGGGCTTTTGCCCAGAACTGCCTCATGGAGAATATGTCACTCCGCCTCCAATACTGGGAACTGCAGCTCCAAAAGGTGTTAAAGCTGCTCTGAGTCCCTAGAGTCCTCTTCCACAGGTGCTTTCCTAGGGCCACGCCTAGACTGATCCTTGCCCTGAAGCCAGGCCTGGCTAATGCGGCTGCAGAGTAGCACCTATTCCTCCCAGCTGTGTCTGCATCTGCCTCTGTCCTGCTAAACCTGGGTCAAGCCTGGCTGCTCTGTAGCTCTATACGGGTGTATACTCAGTTCTCACCTGGGCCCCCCAGAGGGCGCAGTCTGGCTGGCAGAGGCTGGAAGGCGGGCAGAGGCAGCAGGACCACCTTCACTTGCTGCACAGTGGTCAGGCAGTGGCGTTGTTTGTTGTTGAGGTAGGAGTAGAGCAGGCGATAGTTGTGGATGTCCCGAGACCCATGGGAACACAGCCTGGCCACGCAGATATCCTGGGATACAAAAGGAAGTGGCAAAGAAGCCCTCATCCTCTGGGCCTGCAGGCATACTCAGACTCAACAGGACAACGGTTCTCAACCTTCCTAAAACTGCGACCCTTTAATAAAGTTCCTCATGTTGTGGTGACCGCCCCCAACCATAAAATTACTTTTATTATCATATTATTATTATTATTAAAAGGTTTATTTATTTATTATGTATACAGTGTTTTGTCTTTTTGTGTTGTCTGCAGCCAGAAGAGGGCACCAGATCTCATTACAGATGGTTGTGAGCCACCAGTGGTTGCTGGGAACTGAACTCAGGACCTCTGGAAGAGCAGCCAGTGCTCTTAACCTCCGAGCCATCTCTCCAGCCCTGTAAGATTATTTCTGTTGCTACTTCCGAGCCATCTCTCCAGCCCTGTAAGATTATTTCTGTTGCTACTTCCGAGCCATCTCTCCAGCCCTGTAAGATTATTTCTGTTGCTACTTCCTAGCTGTGAGTTTTGCAACTGCTATGTATCATAATGTAAATATCTGATTATGCAGGATATCTCATATGCGACCCCTGTGAAAGGATTGTTTGGCCTCCCTGGGGTGGCAACCCACAGGTTGAGAACCACTGCTCTAAGACAAAGCCAGAGAGGTGGGAACTTGCACAGGGTCACTAGTGAGTCTGGGAACTGGGGGGAGAGGGAGGAGCTAAGAAGGAGAGGCAAAAAGAGAGGGTTCCCTAAGAGCAGATAGTTTACCTTTGCTTTGGCTGGGCACATGCTGTCTAGAAGATCCCAAAGGTCATTTGGAGGGAGGCAGCCTGCTGAGCGAATGACCTCCGGCAGAGCCTGGGGACAGGTGATTGGTCAGCACCCAGCTTCCCACCCTTTTAGGCAGTTTTATTTCCCATTACCTCAAGCCGAAGCCTGATGAGAAGGGTAGAGAAAGTATCTGAACCCTCAGGGACAACCCCAGAGAGCTCTAACTCCCCCTGAAGGCCTACGGGTTCTCCTGGCCAAAGTCTAAGGGGCCCTCCCTCACTGTTCATCAGTCAGTCATTCAACCATCACTCCTAAACCCTCCTGCGACCTGAGAGGCCTCAGGATGCTCTCCCAGAACCCCCCGCCCCCGTGCCTTAGGCCTTGAGGGTGAGAGAGCCATCACATGCAGTGTGTTAACGCCCTCACGGAGAGCTAGCCCAAGGCTCACTGGTGACCTGAAGAACGGGGCTGAGCGGTGTGTGTCAGGAGGTCCTTAGTAAGCAGAAGTGGAGTACCTGGAGAAGCTGGCAGCTGTGTCCGGAAATCAGCTGGGCCTTGGCCCGGAATGGCTTGATAGAGAACATATCTAGGGAGCCTTCCCAGGGTGGAGGGCTGGGAGGGACATCTTTGGGCTCAGCAGGTATCTGGAGCCTAGGAGGAGGGACGGGGAGGGACAAGCAGAGTCATTAGGATGTACCCAGCACCCCTTCCTCTGCAGAGTCAGTACTGCCTTCTCAACTGCAGAGACCTGAGCACTGAGCCAAGAATGGCCTCGTGCAGAGGGAGCCAGGAGACCGCATGGGTTCCATTTCACAGATAGAAAAACAGAGGCTCACAGACACGGGGAGACTTAAGGTCATAAAGGAAGGAAGCTCCTGCAGCGTATATGTCATAGCTTCAGCTGGTGGCCTCTCCCACCCATGCTGCTGAGCCGCTCACCTCCCCTGTCACTAGCACGGAGCCCTGAAGGTTCCCAGTCCCATACCTATCCTGTGGTTCCTTGGAAGATGTCTCCCCAGCCTTGAGCATCTCTGGAGAGGACACAGGAGCTGGACTCGGGGCGTTCCGGGTGGCATTTTCCTCCTTATTCATGATGGCTCTAGAGGAGCCTGGCAGTTTAGTTGAGGACTTCCAATCTGCAAAGAGCAGAAGCAACCACTGATATGAGCAGGCAGAGACAAAACAGCCCACAGCCTGACGGCCAGGATGGTGACCTGCAGCACAGGCAATCCCATTCTGCCTCCTGCGAACTGAGAGGGATACCCACCCGTGCTGTGGCTGACGCCCACATGTGGCTCCAGACAGCTACTATTGATGCCCTTCCTGCCTTCCTTCCCGCCCTTGCAGATGTGGCAGTTTGAGTCCCAGAAGTGGTGCTGATGCTGATCTGTAGTGTCCTCCAGGGGGGTCGTCAGGGCCGGTGGGCTGTACTCTCGGGGCATCATGGGTTCCTGGGAAGCATGGGGCCAGAGAGGGACAGATGGCAATGTGCCCAGGGAGGCCAGCAGTCCTCTACAGGTAGAGAGCTTCAGGAACATGTGGTTTGTTTTTCTAAATATGCTTTAAAAAAAAAAAACATTCCAAGACACTGGAATTCTGTAAAGAAAACTTGGGAAATCAAAAAACTGAAAAACCACCAGGTAGTGGTGGAGCACACCTTTAATCCTGTCACTTGGAAGGCAGAATTCTGTGAGTTCGAGACCACCCTGGTCTACAAAGCTAGTTCCGGGACAGTTAGGGCTACACAGAGAATCCCTGTCTCGTTCAGAAAACTGTTGAGATGCTGGGCACTCCTTATCATAGTTTTTCTGCGCAGACAGTCTGGGGGTCCTTTCTATAATAGCTGGGGTCAAGTATTCTTTGTACTCTTGTTTTGCAATAGAGGCATTTGCCCCTCCTCTAGACCCTGGACAGACTATGGGGCAGACTGTCCCCTGCAATGCCAGTCACCAATCCGGAGCCCTGAAAGCGTCTGTCTTCACACACAAAGTGCTTTCCAAAATTCTGCATCCTTTCCTCAGGTCAAGTTCTCAGAAGCAGGTGAAAGAACCCAGAGGAACAAACCTTTTAATCACCATTCCCCTCGTAAGAGGAATCCCTTTCAGTACAGACGCAAGCTGCGTCCAGAGGGTTTGGAGGGATCCTCAAAATGCTACCAGGTTCCCATCTCCGCTCCTCTCTTGCCCACTACACTAAGCTTAGTCGATGGCTCGGGTTTCAGAAAGGCACGAACTGTGTCAGTAATTGCCGTGCTCAAAATGAGGTGCCGTTTGTAAAAGGGGCACATGGCAGGTACTCAATATGGAGTAAAGATTGCTCTTCTCTGTCACCTTCCCCTTCTCCTCCGCCATCTCCTCTCTCCTCCCTTCTCCTGAAGCTCTTCTCTGCATGGCTCCAGTCCCTCTCCAGAGCTGACACTCAGCCTCTTGAGGGAGGGAATGTGACTTGGGGTGGGCTGGGGAGCAGCTGTTCCCCCTGAGGGCTCCTTTCTACACAGGCACTCATTCTTCTTGGCCTGGATACGGGGTGTGGGGGGAGTGCGAGGTGGGGGGGGCTGGATTCTGTCTTGTCACGCCAGCTGCCGTGTCCCCCCAAGGCCTAGCACCCAGGAGAGGTTTTAACAAATCTGTACTGAGGGAATGAACACAAGGGAAGGGACTTGCCTGCCTTCCGCCCGTCTCCTGATCAGAAACACAAGCAGCCAGGCGATGACTGATCTATGGAGACCCCAACCAAGCCAGAGTGGCCTTCGGAGGGTGATGGATGTAAGGCAAGAGCCACAGGACACTGAGATGCTGGCTAACCAAGCTGGAGCAGAGAAGGGACTAAACTAACAGGCTCCGGGCAAGTTGGAAGGGCTCCACTGAGAAATGGTAAAGAAGGTGCCAGGGAATGAAGCTGACCCATCAATGAGAGGCGTAGATGTTAGGCCTCCTCCAGGTACAAGGGCAAGGTGAGAAGGTAGTCCTCTGACTAGACTGCCCAGGGTGTGGGTCATTCCCTGCCTGCGGCAACTCCAAGCAAATAAATCCACTAATAAAAGAAGTCCCTATCTTTCACATCTAGAAAAGCCACTGCCTGAAGTCAGAATGGCTGGGGTTCAGGTGACCGTAGTGACCAGCCTTAGTGCCCCTCCTGCAAGTGTTCTGGAGTTAGGCCGAAAGAAGGGAGACCAGCCCCCGGCCGATTGCCACCACCCATTCTCGTGCCTCGACCATGAACAGCCAGGGTCACAGACCCTACTAAACCTAGAACACGGGGCCCCATGGAGTAGGCAGTGATCTTGCTCAGGGACCCACAGGAGTGGGGTACCTGTGCCTATGTCAGGGTGTCCCTTACCATCAGGTCCTCCAGGGTCAGCATCTGGTCTGAGTCCCGTGGGATCTCTACCTCACCCTTGTGAGTCAGTTTGGAGGTGGGAAGTCTATACAGCTCCTTCTGTTGCTGCTCAATGATGTCCAGGCCCTGCAGAGGGCATGGTAAACTCAGCCAGGGCATCGGCCCACCGAGCTCCAGGTCACTCCCTTCCCCCCCTTCAAGGTTCCTCCTTTGGCAGCTCCCCTCCTTTTCAAGCCTCTCTCTGTCCACTTAGAAAGTCAGCCCCTCAGCCCCACCCCTCCAGGTGCCACTCACTGAAGTCCCGCCTCCTCTAGGAAGTCTTCACCTGAGTCAATTAATGTCTTTGGCTGCCCCACCCCACTCTACCCTGAGGAGGCTGTGGTGTCTGGAACAAACTGAGTCCCAGATGGGCCACTAATAAAGATGTAAGGATTAGTTTGACTTTGGGCCACCATTTAGTTTCCCTAAAGCTCGGTTTATCTGTTCTCTGGGGATTAAGAACACAGTATTAAACAGTACAGGAAGAAGGCCCAGCCTAGTCCGAGGCTCACAGTAATCCCTAGCTAGCTGCCATTTGTTGTTATCGGTGTCACCTGAACTGGAGGCCCATCTCTCCTTTTCTAATGGCGCAGGAAGATGGGGGTCCTGCACCACCACACCCAGGCACGTGGGCTCTATGATGAGGACATGACCCTTGTACCCCAAAAGGCCCACGCTTGATTCAGGCTCTGTGTTCATTACCTTAAAATTCTTCGCATGTGGGCATGCATGTTAGTGGATGGCTGGATGCGTGTGTACATGCGTACATGCGCCCGCCCATGGAAGCCAGAGATTATCTGTGATGTCCTTCCTCAGGAGCCATCGCCTTACTTTCTGAGACAAGGTCTCTCCAGGTGAGGCTTGCTAGCAAGCCCCAGGGATCCGTCCATCTCCACCTCCCCGGCTAGCACTGGGGTTACAAACACATGCCACCATGCTGGACTTTTTACATGGATACTGGAGCTCGAACTAGGAGCTTCATGCCTGTGTGGCCAGCACTCCACTGGCTGAGCTCCCTTCCCAGACCCCCACCCTGGAATTATTTTGGTTTGGTTTGGTTTTTCCAGACAGGGTTTCTCTGTGTAGCCGTGGCTATTCTGGAACTCGCTCTGTAGACCAGGCTGGTCTCGAACTCACAGAGATGCTCCTTCCTCTGCCTCCCGAGTGCTGGGATTAAAGGCGTGCACCACCACCGCCCCATTCACCCTGGAGTTCTTAACGGTTGTTTCACAGAGACCTCACTGACCTCTAAACCACACAGTTGTTCCTATCCTATGACACCACCGGTGCTGGACAGAAACTTAATTGAGAAAATGGAATCGCTCTCCTCCTCAGAACCTCAACCCTGGACCAGTCCACGCAGCAGGCCAAAAGCCAGATCAATGCCGTATCTTCTCTGCTCCCAGAGTTCCATGTAGGGTGAGGTCATGGGTCAGGCAGGGTACGGGGGGGGGGGAGGATTTAACTGAGGAGGGTGGAGCTGTGGGACTCCCTCTCCCAAACCTGAGGTTAGGATGGGAAGACCACTGGCAGCTTCCTCATGAAAGTCCTCCCAGGGCTGTAGAGATGGCTCAGTGGTTAAGAGCACTGACTGCTACGCCAGAGGTCCTGAGTTCAATTCCCAGCAACCACTTGATGGCTCACACCCATCTATGAGATCTGGTGCCCAGAACACTATATACATAATAAATAGATTAAAAAAAAAAAAAAGAAAGTCCTCCCAGCCTCACACAGCCCAACTCCACAGAGAAACACAAGTGTGGCCTCTTTTCCTACCTTCGTCCTGAAGACTGTCCCTCGGGCCTGCTTTCTGTTTTCTCCAACTTCTTCTCAATCCTGACTGTCCGTCCATCTGTCCTGCTTCCTCTGTCCCCACCTTCCACTGCAGGGCCACCCCCGACAGTGCCCTCCCACCTCTTGTGGCTTGTCTGTGCAGCAGCTCACCCTTCTTTCCTCCTGGTCCCGCCAGCGGGACAGCTCCTTGGGGGCCAGCTGGATCGAGCTCATCTGCACCAGGTCATGAGGGCTGACATCACAGTGCGCCACTTTGAGAAACAGGTCCTGTCGGGGAAGAAAATGCACCATTTCACCCTGAAAGCACCCACTCCAACCTACTGTCTGCTCGTGGTGTCCCCAAGGGAGGGCTGGGCAGGCTGCACCTCCCCCAGCTCACGGAGTTTCGGGGATCTTTCAGGTTGAAGAGCAGGCTGCGGTACTTGGTCTTGTAGCGGAGGTTAGTGTCCTGGGTCAGGTGGAAGAGGGCCGCCTCAATGCCCTCTGCAATGCCTGCTACCTCCTCTTCACTCAGCAGCAGGTCTGGAAGCTCCTGGACACTATGAGGACAAGCAAGCCTTGAACAGGGAAGTTGTCCACTCATTTAACCCCAGGAGGAAATGCAGGGGTAGGGGACAGAGGCTAGGCCACCTCCACTCTACTGTGGGTATTTCCCCATGAACCTGGTAACTCCCACCCCAGCACTGGAAAGAAATGGTGTATCTTCCATTTACACGGGGAGCACTCAGAGTTTGGGGCTCATCCTAAGGCTACACCCTAAGGATCAGGGACAATACATGTGTCAAAGCCAGGCTCCTGGGTCCTGCTAGAGAAGCTGGGTCTGTGTGGAAAGGACTAAGCCTGAGGTTGGGGGTTAAGGAATCAACCGAAGCAAAGAACCGAACTGGGGTGGGAACAATGAAACATCAACCAAGGGATGGACAGACATAACCCTGATTTACTACTGACTTGCTGTGCGGCCTTTGCCAACTCCTGCCCTCTCTGAGCTTGCTCTCACCATCTGTGCATGAGAACCGCAAAGGGCTCAGACCTTTAGACCCTCCCAGCCCAGATGCTCACTACAACTGGAACCATGTATTACAGACACATGGTTTACATCACAGTTCACCACTGGCTGTGTGAGCAAGTGACCTCCCGGTACCAAATGTGTTTGGATACACACACACACACACACACACACACACACACACACTCACTTAAATGTGGCCCAGCCCAGAGCTACACAGAACAGCGGTCAGCACAGCTGGAAGTAGGGAGCAAAGCCTTACCGAGTCCATAGCACCTCCTGCATGGTACGGACCACGGTGGCTCGCACTCCAACATCCAGAGGCATGGTCTCCTGCTCACCTGGGGTAGGGGAATGTGTCATGTGATCCCAGGGACTTCAAGAAGCATGAGGAGGGGCAGACTTTAGGGGGCTTAGATCCCCTCAAGGACCTAGGATCCCAGTTCCTTTGGGGGAGAACTTTGGGCTGATGGTGACTGAAGACAAGGATCCCAGCTGAAGCCAGAAGTTGGGTGAGCATCCTCCCACAAGCTCTGTGGACCATCACCTGGGTCCTCGGTCCCAGGTTGAAGAGGCTCCTCATTCTCCATTTCTGGGAGGTCACACTGTGGAGAGAGAAAAGCGTAGTGGAGAGGCCCACTCCAGCCAAAGCTGCCTTGTGCCTGCAGGAGCTGCCCTTACTCATGGCCCCTCAGCCTCTACAGAGAGATCCCTAAGGAGCTTTGGGATAAAGGAGGCATCCAAGAGCACTCTCTGGTCCCGTATCCAACAGATGGCTGGGAACCCTGGTGCGGCAGGACTTGTGGGGTCAGCCAAGATCACATTAGAGCCTTTCCAAACACAATGGAAACCCAGCTCCCTATGTTCCCAAACTCCCGCAGAGCCCAGGCCAACAGCCAAGTGGGGCTAACCTACCTCGAAACACTAATTTGTGAGACCTTGGCCAAGTCACTCCCATCCTGGGCCTCAGGGACATTATGTGGAAGGTAGCCATGGAAGCAAGATTAATCACTAGACCCTAGCTAGCTCTGTACCTGACCACTGGCAGGGTGAGAAGTCATGGGCCTCTTCTGCCTCCTGGCTGAGCTGTCCTTCACGTCCTCCAGAGTTTCAAGCTGCCCCCCTGGCTGGCTGTTGTTGAAGGCTCCCAGGAGCTGGATCACCGGCCCAGAGCAGCGCTGCAGGGACAGAGCCCATCAGGAAGGAAACACTTATCCTGACTCCACCTCCTCCTGCTCAAAGATCTCCCGTGCCTCTATCAGGGACTCACTGTAAAACTAAAGCCACTACCACCTATATATTGTCCCTGAGAGGAATCTCTTCATGGATATTTAAAAGTGATGAGTAGCCAGGCAGTGGTGGTCTTTAATCCCAGCAATTGAGAGGCAGAGGCAAGCAGGTATCTGTGAGTTCAAGGCCAGCCTGATCTACAGAATGAGTTCCAGGACAGTCAGGACTACACAGAGTGCCTGACATATTGCTCCCTTTTTACCACTACTCCCAGGAAACTCAGTGTTTCTTTGGCACCTAGAAGTTGTGACTTCTCAGGATTGGTGGTAGACAGAGGGTGAGGAGGCTGTTGTACAAGACAGTCAATGCTTCCTCCTTTTCTTGCATCCTTTGGACTTTTGTCTCTTTAAAAAGTGCATTTTAAATCTTTTTAGTATGTTACAAATCACGAAATTTGTGTTGGAAGCATGTGTGTGTATGTGCATGCACGCATGCATGCATTTGTATGTACACGTATGTGCGTGTGTGTATGTGCATGTTATGTGTGTATGTGAGTGAGTGTAGGAAGGAGTTGGGCTGAAAGGTTGGAGAGAAACTGAAATCTAAGCTTTGACATCACTGAGGTAAGGGGAGGGTCAGGGGAGAGGGCTCAGAGCCTCTGCTGAGGGGGACCGGCCCACTAACATCCCAGAGGGAAGGAGGATGAAGGATGATGATGAAGGAAAAGGACCTACATAGTACACGAGCTTCACTCCGCAGGGGACTCTCATCGCTTCCTTAAAGAAAAAATAAAGAGGGCATAGAGATTAGAACCCAGAGGACCAGGAACGCCCTCCCCCCCCCCAAGAATTCACAGGAATGGCGGGATGGCCAGGCTGGCATTTGTTATGGGGGCACTGCTAATACTTACGTCACATCCAGACTGTAAGTTCTGTGTGATCACTGAACAGGGGAGGGAATTGTTTAAAAATCGTGCTCCTGGGGGCCTGGAGAGGGCCCCCTGCAAGGACTCACTGCTGCCCCAGACCGTGAAGAGTGGTCGCTCTGTTACCACCTCACAGAGGAGGAAACCAAGGCTTCAACCGGCTGTAAAAAGTCCTACGCTACTGAGGTGTGCAGTTAATGTTGGAACTTAATTCTCCCTGATTCCACAGGCCCTGCCCTACACTGTGGGGCAACATGGAGCTGTGGGAAGATTCATGGGATGATGTCGTGATGTGTTATTGGGAGAAAAGGGGGGAAAATAGGTTAGAAAACAGTGTCTGTTGCATAAGCCCATTTATGTAAATATATATTTATAGATGCAAAATAGATGTTATCTCCAGGGAATGAATTCCAGGGAGACTTTCACTTTCTACATGTGTACACTTGGGAATTGATGTTATTCAAAATGAGCAAGTATTTCTCTCATAACCAGAAACATATTTTTTTTATTAAAAAGCAAGTGCAGAACAATATACGTAGCATGCCACCGTTTGCGTTCCAGAGAGAATGAATTTTTAAATGTGTATTTGCTTGACTACACATAAAATATATCTGGAAGTCTCTGCAGATCCTAATAGTCCCGGCTGCCGGCGGGAAAGGCACTGGGTGCGGGGAGAGAGTCTCTGCCCTTGGTTTCTTTTTCAAACCATGGGATGAATCAGCCTTAAAAAAAAAAAAAAAAGTAGTTGAGAATGAGGGAGGAAAAAGGAAAAAGGGGCCTGGGTGCGGGGAGGCAGCAGAGGTATTAGGCCAGGCTTTCCTTCATAGTTGAAAGCCGTTGCCTGTCTCTGGACTCAGGGGGTCCTTCCACGAATCCCACGAGGCTTGGTCTCTCTCAACGCAGCAGACAGAACACAGACAGGATGGGTGTGTAATAGTGTTAAAGCGAGAGAAGAGCAAAAGGGCAAAGATGAAAACAATCAGATTCCGTGGGGAACCAAACACAATTTCTGGAAATAAAAACATAATTAAAATTAAAAACTCAGGGTATAGGTTTAATAGCATATTAGACACAGCTGAAGCCAATTAATGAGCTGGGAGCTAGATTTCAAGAAGTTATCCAGAACAGTCGTAGCGCAGAGGCTGTGGAGTAAAGTCGGGAAGATGCAAGTGATAGGAGCGAGCGGGACTAATTAATCTAACTAATTAGGAGAGAGGGAAGGAGAGCCGGTGGAAGCAGCACTTGAAGGTACACAGGGAAGAGTTTTCCCAGAACGGATGAAAGACAACAATTCACAGATTTAAAAAGTCCTGCGGAGTTCAAACAGGAAAATTAAAGGAATCTCACACCTACAGACATCAATCCCCAGTAATCAGGGAATTCAGAAAACACCAGGAGAGGGGCGGGGGAGGTTGTTCAACAGAACAGCTCTTCCAGAGGACCAGAAGTTCTGTGCCCAGCACCCATGCCTAACAGCTCCCAAATGCCTGTAACTCCAGGTCCATGGAGAGTCGATGCCCTCACTGGCCTCCAAATGTCCTCGAGCGCACACGCACGCGCGTGCACACACACACACACACACACACACACAGAGTTTAAAGGGGGGCTGCTGGTGAGATGGCTCGGGGATTAAGAGTACTTAATGTTCTTGTAGAGGACTGGGGTTCAGTTCCCAGCACCCGCATTAAGCAACTCACCAACCACCGGTAACTCCAATTCCAAGGGACCTGCCACCCTTTCTGGCTACACAGGTACCTGCACCCACAGGGTAGTTAGACACATATAGTGCACATATGGACACATCAATCTTTAAAACATAAATATATGATTCTTAAAATCAGAAAGAAAAAATAACGGCCAGCAAGAACATTAAAACGGTCCGCTACTGCGGAGAACGGTGTTGGAGCTCTGAACTCCCTTCCCCGTCCTCAAGGCTGCACCAATACTTGTCATTAACGCATCTGACACAAGAAGAAACTGAGGCACAGAGGTTAACTAGCCAGCAAACCAAAGACCCAGCCAGTCTGACTCTAGAAGGCCCCACCTTCACTCACTGCGCTACGACACTCACTAAACGACTCTGTGCCTATGAAGGGGGCGGACACTTAGCCAAATAACTGGCTTCCCACTGTCAAGAAGGAAAAGCAGAAGACAGCAGGAGATTCTTTCCAAGGGGCTCAAACAAAGCAATCATCCACAGTCCACTGTCGACCTTTTTGGAGCATAAAATGAGAAAAGGCACCATAGAGCAAAGCAGAAGCTGCTTTTCTATATTATTGTATGTTACTCGGGGAAAAAAAGTACTTAAGGCAAAATTTTAAAATGCTCAAGGATGAACCTGAGTTGGAAGCAAAGACAAATTATCCCACATAGGAAAGACGAGCTGCAATGAGGAACTTTGAGCCAAGAGAAAGAAAAATGTTGTGTTGAACCTAAACATTGTCTAGAATTACAATGATGGTGTGTAATTTGGGGGATTAAAAGCATAAGAAAGGACCAATTTACTGGATAACAATAGTCCACAAACTGGATGCTGCGTGCTTAGAATTAAACCATCTCAAGGCCTCTCTACCACTCAGGGGAAGATGTAGCCTCTGGTGACTGAATTATTAGTGTTAAAATTCCCAGAGGGCCACTGAGAGGGCACAGCAGGGCACAGTGAGATGGACAGAGCAGATGCAGATAATCCAGCAGCTGTAAGAACGCAACATGGTATGGGAGCAAATGCTGCAATCTCAGATACTGAGGCAAGAGACCACGAGTTAGAGGCCAGCTTGGGCTATATAAAATCATGTCTCAAATGAAAAAAAGTATACAAAAATGAATTAATATTCAGGCAATTACAAAAATTATAGGGTTTTAATTCTTTATTCACTTATTAGAAAAGATGTTTATTTGCTCCATTGCAAGGAGTGCAAATTTGCTCCATTTCTGGGCAGGGACGAAAAAGAAAGAAAACCCAGCTGGATGGTAGTGGTACACACCTTTAATTCAATTCCAGAGGCAGAGGCAGGCGGATCTCTGTGAATTCAAGGCCAGCCTGGTCTACAAGGGCTAGCTCCAGGACAGGCTCCAAAGCAACACAGAGAAACCCTGTCTCAAAAAACCAAAACAAAACCAAGAAAAAAAAAGGAAGGAAGGAAGGGAGGGAGGAAGGAAGGAAGTCTGGTATAAGCACTATTTCTAAAATATAATGATGAAAAAAGCCAAAAAGCCAAGAGACAAAATGGAGTAACTTGAGATCAGGCATGTGCCAAGCACTACAAAGTACTGGAGCGATATCAACAGCCAATAACTTCAGAGCCAGAATCATATAAACCGAAGGCTTCGCAACTCAGCAATAAGCAGATCCACAGAGCTACAGCTTGGAACTTCTGAGCATCAAATAACATAATCTCAAAAGCTAGGAAGCGAACGCAGACAGAACTACAGGTAAAAAGCAAATTCACCATCACCACAAGCAGGTTTCTCTGAACCAAGCTTGGAACTTCTGAGCATCAAATAACATAATCTCAAAAGCTAGGAAGCGAACGCAGACAGAACTACAGGTAAAAAGCAAATTCACCATCACCACAAGCAGGTTTCTCTGAACCAAGCTGACGGAACAACGGGCAGGGACAAAAAAGATTAAATGAAACAAATTACCAACTGCATTAACCTACATAGGCAATACCGCCCCAACAACTGCAGGGCACACATTCTTTTCAAATATACATGCAACATACATGAATATACTGCACAGCTGGGCCAAAAACCAAAGATTAGCAAATTTCAAAAGATTGGTATTATTTATTTAATGAGGATTTGCCTGCATATAAGAGAACCATGTGTGTGCCTATTGCTTAAGATGGCCAGAAGAGGGTGCTGGATCTCCTGGAACTAGAGTTAACAGGTAGCTATAACCCCCCTGTGGGTGTTGAGAACTGAACCTGGATCCTCTGCAAGAGCAAGTGCTCTTAACCCTAAATCATCTGTGGTGGTTTGAATGAGAATGCCCTCCTAGGGTCATATGCTTGAGTACTTGGTCTCAATTGGTGGAACTGTTTGGGAAGGATTAGAAGGTGTGGCCTTGTTGGAGGGGTGTGTCACTGGGAACCAGCTTTGAGGTTTCAAAAGACTGTGGGATTCTGCCTGTCTCTGTCTCCTGGTTGTAGATAAAGCTGTGAGCTCTCAACTGTTCCTTTGCTCCCCCATCAGTTCTTTTTGTTTGGTTTTTTTGAGACAGGGTTTCTCTGTAACTCTGGCTGTCTTGGAACTCACTCTGTAGACCTTTGAAATTCTATAGACTCTGAAGTCTCTGAAACCATAAACCAAAAGTAACACTTTATTCTGGAAGTTGCCTTGACCATGTTGTTTTCTCACAGCAACAGAAAAGTGATGAAGGCCTGGAGAGGGCTCAATAGTTAAGGACACTTTTGACTCTTGCAGAGGTCCCAGCACCCAGATGATGGCTCACAACCGTATGTAACTCTCATTCTAATGTCTGACGCCCTCTTCTGGCCTCTGAAGAGACTGCACACACATGGCGCCTACAAACAAGGCAGCAGGGGGCTGGAGAGATGGCTCAGTGGTTAAGAGCATTGCCTGTTCTTCCAGAGGTCCTGAGTTCAATTCCCGGCAACCACATGGTGGCTCACAACCATCTGTAAAGAAGTCTGGTGCCATCTTCTGGCCAGCAGACATACACACAGACAGAATATTGTATACATAATAAATAAATATTTAAAAAAAAAAACAAGGCAGCAAAACACTCAGACACACAAAACAAACATTTTTAAAAAAGAAGACGAGGGAAAAGGAGAATAAGGGAAGGATGGGACCCTGACTTTAAACGATACAAAGACACTTTGTAACAAAGTTATAAAATATTGAGGCTGAGGAAAAGGCAAAAGCCTGTGGGTGCTGCAAAAGCGATCTTTAAAAGGTTCATTTATGGCTTTAAGTGACTTTATTGGAAAAAAGAGGAAATTATGAACTGAGTACCATTTTAAGGCATTATGAAATAATGTGCCGAAGAAAGACAACACTGGAAACGGAAAACAGATCAACAAAAGCAAACACAGACTGTCTGAAGAAAACAGTTCCCTGGCCAGGATGATCCCAGAAGAGGGAGAGTTACCGCTGGACAGAGCTGGAATGAGCGATTATGAACACACAGCACTGAAAAGGCAAGACGCCATTGTGAAATACTCGTGCCAACGTGCCAGCGAATCTGTAAACACAGATAACATGGAAAACACACCTCCACAAAAGCAACTCCGCATAGTTAGTACAATGGAGACACAGGAGAGACTGGCTCCCTCTTCCTGGGCATTGGGCAGCCGTAAGCAGAATGGTAAGGTGCCGTTAAAATCTGCTCAAGTCATCAAGTCACTGTTAGTGCTAGTGCTAAGTCGGGGGGGGGGGGTTATTACATCTATTTATTTAGGGGGCATGCTGTGGAGGTGATGGCAACTCATGAGTGTTATCTCCTCTGCCATTTGGATGTCGGGGATCAAACTCAGGCCCCCCAAGTTTGTTGGCAAGCACCTTGACTTACTAAGCCATCTCACTGGCCCCATCTTCTGTAAGTTTGTACTGTAAGTACCTCTTCTGAAGCTCACCTTCCTCTTATTAAGATGCAAGTGATGAGGTGACCTGACGCCCTGGTTCACAGCCGCTGGACTCTCACTTGCTGCCTTGAGCAAACAGACTATTAGTCCAACCAGCAGCCTGACTGTCTCTTGTCAGTACCAGAATATAAAAAAACCTACAGGATGGTCTGGAGAGAGATCAGCAGGCAAGAATACCAAAAGCTCTTTAAGAGGACATGGGTTTGATGTCAAGCACCACACAGTGGCTCACAACCACCTATAACTTCAGTTCAGGGGATCTGATGTTCTCTTCCGGCCTCTGTGGGTATCATGTAAGCACATGGTGCACAGACATATATGCAAGCAAAACACCATACACATTTTTTAAAAAATGAATAAATCTTTAAAACAAGCTACAGGCTATAGCAGCTCATCGCTGAGGCCCTGAAGGACAGCCTCTATCAGACGCTAGCCTCTATCAGACGCTAGCACACATCCCAGTGAACTCTAGACCACCCTGCAACTATGGCCATGTAGGCCAGCAGGGAGCGATTTTCCCAGTGTGCCATCAGAAGGAGGGATGTGACTGGCACTAAGAATGTCTGGGATTGGCCCAAACAAATGACTGTTGATTGGTCCAAAACAACCAGCTGTGATTGGTCCTCCCAAAAGTCTTAATGATTGGGATTGGTGTTAAGAGCCTCAACTATGAGTTTTCGAAAGAAAGAAAGAAAGAAAGAAAGAAAGAAAGAAAGAAAGAAAGAAGAAAGAAAGAAAGAAAGAAAGAAAGAAAGAAAGAAAGAAAGAGAAATGTTTGTGATTGATCCAACATCCTTTCTCAGGCTGTAGATTCTACAGAAGCCAGCCACGCAGCCACCAGGGAAATGACTGCGAGACCTAGCCCATGCTGCCTCTCTGATGCTGTATCATTAGACCCAATAAAGGCGTCTCTCAAATGGTCTTTTCATGTCTACCGTCAGGAGCATGGGCCAAGCTGGTAACACGACAGAAGCTGCAGCAGCAACAACAGTGGCAGGCGGCAACAGCAGCAGGCAGCATGCCCGGCTGCCTGAACTACAGCAGCAGCCTGAACAATTCAAGAGGAACCAGTCCAGAAAGAACAGGACCACCAAGACAAAGAGACAAGAGAGAACCAAAAGCTGAGGCTGCAGGAGGAGAAAAGACTGTAAAGACCCGGAGAAGAGTCGCTATAGGCCCTGGTTGCCAGAAGAATTCCATGAAGCTGCCAAGCCGAGCTGCGTTAGGCCCAAGGGCCTCAGACCCAAGACAGAACTCTAACACCGGATGCTAGTGGTGTTAATGTCCAAGGAATCCTGCCTTGCTAGGCTACGGTAGGGCTGTAAAAGACTGAGGAATCTCAATACCTAGAGACCTGTCTGGAAGCTGCAAAGCCATTTGCAAGCAAGGGCAGAAGAATTCCAACTTCTTAAGCCCATCCGGGAACCATTATCTTATAGGACAAAAAGGTTGATACCTGAGGCCTACAGAAGAACCTGAAGGTAGGAGGTATCTCTTGCTGTGGCTCCCACCTGCCTACTGCCTCCAGAGGCCAGAACTTGACCCGCCATTTCTTTTTCGGCTTTTCAAGAGACCCACCATTTCTATCTGGATGGAAAGGAAGACCAGCCAGCGAGCTGACTCATAACACAACTGCAACCATAGGGCACACCCAATGTACATGAAGGAAGCATTTCTCCTGAAGGAACTACCATTCTAGGGGTTTTGTTTGTTTGTTTAAATAATTTATTTAGATTTGTTTTATATGCATTGGTGAGAAAGTGTTGGAGCCCCTGGAACTGGAGCTAAAGACAGTCGTTGAGTTGATATGTGGTTGCTGGGACTCAAACCCTGGTCCTCTGCAAGAGCAGCCAGTGCTCTTAACACCTGAGCCGTCTCTCCATCCTTGTTTGTTTTAAACCAATGCTCTATTCCCACAGTGTTCAAAAATCAAATAATTCCAGTGTCATAGACATTGCTCCAGAGGACAACATAACCCCCAGATCAGTCATTTCAGGACAGTTAGCTCGTCAACTGAAGTGGCAAAAGATTGCAAGCAAATTATTAACAAGATCTCGGAAAATAGGAAACACACACACACAAATACCCACCAGGACATTATCAAGTTGTGTTTGTTTCAGTAAGGCAAAATAGGCTTAACATTTAAAAACTCATTAACTCTCCTACATTAATAAATTAGGGGGTAAAAGTCATATGATTATCTCCCCAAATGCTCTGTGCATCCAGAATAATTAGCAATCTGGGAACAGAGAAAAGCTTCCCCAGCCCGCTAAAGAGCGTCAGAAGGAAAACACTTCAGACATGACACCATGAACAATTTCATTTAACGCTCAGAACAAATCAAAATTCCCCACAATCAGCCTTCCCCGGGGTCACATCAATGCAGCAGGTGAGGAAGGGGAAGGGACGGCACAAAGGACTGTAGGGGAAGAAACACCACTGCCATTTACCCACATGGAACTGTTTCTACAGAACACAGGAACAACCAAACAGATAAATTACATGAATTAGTAAGAGTTCAGCAAGATTCCTACATACAAAATCAATAAGCGAAAATCAATTGCGTTTTTTTATGCCAGCCACAGCCAGACATTGCAATTTTTAAAGTTACCGCATCAGAAAAGCATCAAAAGTGGATAGTGTGGGCCTCTGACGAAAGCGCACACCACCACCAAGAAGTGGCGCCTAATTCTCGCTGAACTGATTCGAACACCATTTTACAGAGACGATCGGGAATGGAAGAGGGAGGAAGTTGGTTGGCTGCAGCCTGACTGTACTGAGAGACACTGGAACAGCATGCAAAACACACTTCCGAGAGGCCTGTGAGAAGATGAACTCATGGCAGGAGGACCATCCTAACTGTGACCACCACCATCCCATTGGCTGGAAGCCTAGATGGAACAAAGGGGTAAGAGGAAGTCTGTAGCGAGGGTGATCCATCCAATTCCTGGTCACCGTGTGCCCACTCTGCTCCACCCTGACCTCCCTGCCATGGTGGACGAAAACCTCTGAAGTCCCATGCCAAAATAAATCCTCCCTGGGGTGGCTCTTCTCCAGTATTTTTCACAGAAATGGGAAAGCACACACAAGGACCATGTTTAATTATGGAACAGGAATGCAATCAATTATAGAATAAAGAACCTCATTTCTTCGTCTTGCTAGAAAACAAAACAAGAGTCAGGGAGAGCACGTGGGTTAGAGGAAACATGAAGGATTTACCAACCACCTAAAAGGTCCAGACTTCGTTTGGATCCAACGTTAAAAGGCAAACTATAAAGATAATCAGGAACAGACATGGTGGGGCATGCTTCACCTTTATCCTAGCACTAAGGAGGCAGAGGCTGGTGGAAGATGAGCTTGAGGCCAGCCTGGTCTACACAGGGAGACCCTATCTCAAAAATAATATATATTATAGTATATATGCATACATAAACACACATTAGAATTAGTGTAAGTCAGTAGGTAGACTACTCACCTAGCATGCACAAAGCCCTGGTTCCATCCCCAGCACCACATAAACCGGGTACAGGGATGCACACAGGTAATCAGGAGGAGGGAAGAGGAGGATCTGAGTTCAAGGTCAGACTGGGGACATAGATCAGTTGTAAGGTGCTTGCCCAGCATTCATGAAGCCCTAGGTTCCATCCCCAGCACATAAGCCAGGCAGAGTGGTTCACTCCTGTAATCCCAGCACTTAGGAGCTTCAGGAGTTCAATGTCATTCTCATCTACGTACTGAGATTCAGACCGGTCAGGGCTACACGAGACCCTTGTCTCAAAGTGGTCCATTTCATTAACGGCTCTAGGCCAACCCGGGAAAAATAAAACCATGTCTGAAAATAATATTAATTAATTAATTAGATAGACTGAATGAGCATCTACTGGAAGGCTGGTACCAAATGAATATTCAATTGTTAATACTGACGGAATTGTTGCCAGCTTAAAGGTAAAGTGACACTTGGTGGCTCTCGTTGAGTGAGAGCACACAGGGCTTCAGAAATCATTTTCAGTCAAGGGCTACAGAGAAAACACAGCCAGCGACAAAGACTCACTGACCAAACTCTATGCAGGTCCCTTCGAGTGCTCCTCTAAACGAGGTCTCAAACTTATGTCTATAAGGACTTAAAAGCTCAAGACTATATCCCTAAGATGGCCCTAGACTTAAATTACCTGTCTGAGGAAAACCAAGGGTGCCCCTCAAGTTCACGGTTTATCCCTGCCAATATCTGAAGGGCCCAGCTCCTAGGCTTGATATCTGTCATCTACACGACAAATTACTCTGCAGACACTATAACCAACCAGCAATCTGGGATTTTCACTTCCTTGACCAAGTCCCTGCCTGTCCCGTTCCTTGTCCTCGATCTTTAAAACACACCGTTGTTTATGTACAGAAAGGAGCCGAGCTCAGTGTACACTACACACTTCCTTCTACCGAACTAGCCATCCCTGACAAAAATCTGTGCTGACCACCTAACCAGTACCGGATTAAAGAAAAAAAATCTTTGATGTTGGCTATATGGTCACTGTCAGAACTGCTTAACTTTGACACACCACCATAAGCAATTCAAAAGCATATAGCCATGTTTGCTTACGTGCTAGGTGGCACAGCCAATTCATGAGCCAAAACACATCAGCCGGCCACCACTTACAACCTATGGTTTATATGTGTTGATTTCCCACCCCTTGTGGTCATGTAAGCTCGAGGGAGTCCATAACCTCTGAAAGCCAATTTTCCTCTGTCAGTTGAATAGGGAGATTAACAGTGGCTTCTCATGCTCCTGTGAGGATTAAATGAGATGATGTGTGTGAAGTTCCTGACAGAGCAAAGAAATTCACTAATAAAAAGAACTGGGGGCTGGGAGGCAGCTTGGCTGGTAGAGTGTTTGCTCAGCTCCCAAAAAGCGTTAGGTTCAGTCCACAGCACCTGACAAGCCAGACTTGGTACATAGGCCTGTAATCCCGGCAGGAGGCTCAGAAGTTCAAAGTCATCCTTGGCTCCACAGCACATTTGAGGCCAGCCTGGGATACATGAGGCTCTGTATCACAAACACACATGAAAAGCTGGGCTGAGGAAGGGAGAGAGAAATTGGTGGTTGGTTGACTGCAGAACTGGGAATTGAACCCAGGGCCTTGTGCATGCTAGATCAGGACTCTACCCCTGAGCTACATTCCCAGATAAACAAGCTCTTCTTAGGTCATCCACTGGGCACACTCTCTCCTCCCTCCCTGCCTCCTGACACTTGGCATCTCTGGACTGCACCTTGTGCGAGGGTGTCTGGGTCAGGCCAGAGGAGCTACGGTGAGCATCCCAAGGGACGAGGACAAACTGGCAGGGCCGCCCTCCCCATATCCCCTTCTACTCCATTTCCAGAGCAGCTCCTGACCTCTCTACAGACTGCAGAGCGACAAACCGAGAGGAGAATGGCACCCTGACACCCTCCTCCCTGTCCCTGCCCCCTCCAAGACTTTCAGTTTCAAGGCAGAACACAACGTGGCCTAACTCTCCTGTCAGAGCTCAGCGGTCTTCGGGCTGAGGGGATGGATCTCTCTCACAGAGAAGGTAACTATAACTCAGAAGTCTCCACCTGGAGTTTCTGTGTACTGAGAGCCTGACCTTGAACTCTTCAGTCTGCTCCTGCTTCCACCCAGGCAACCTCCAAGGAAAAATTCTGGGTCCCCCAGGGGCTCTGGCAGATGACTCGCTGGGCTCAGTGCCCATGCTTGTCCACACCCCACTCAGCCTTGTCCTCAACCACCCACTGCCTGTCCCTGTCACAACCCAGCCCCAATTCTTCTCCTGCAGCTGGCACTAGTTTCCATGGAAACGGGTTGTTTGGGCAGCTGTGGGATGACAGGCTATGCCGCAGTATCAAGGATGGGGCAGGGGAGCATCACGCAGTTGTGGGCTGTATCCAGTCAGGCAGGAGACCTGGTTACGCTGCTGCATTCCAACAAGCTACCCTGAAAGCACTGGAGCCCTAGTCATGCCAATCCCGGAGTCCAATCCAAGCAAGTTGTCTGAAGCGGGGAGAAGCCCAACATACCAGGAACCCCACCCCCAGCATCCCTTGCTGCGTATTTTCAGGAACATCCTGGAGCAGCTTTCTCGTGACAAGCATCGAGTTAAATGCCAAATGTGTCATCGCACTGACTCCTCGCCACCACCCCACAAGGTAAGTATTATTAATACCCACAGGCTCCAAAGAAAAGAGTGACATCCCGGAAGGCGAAGGCACTTGCTTGGGTCATCAGGCAAAGAGGGGCTGAGTGGCAGCTCTCAGTACCCTCCAGTGGCTGGAAGTGAGAAAAGGAAGTCCCTGCCCATCCTCTCATCTCAGTGCCCATGGCTATGACAGAGCTATCGATGGCTCTGACGCAGGGTCAGGAAGGGCAGAGCTCATGCAGAACAGTGTGCACCAGCCTGGAAAGGCTCGGGTTCAAATGACACAGAGCCTCAAAACAAAACAAAACAAAACCCACACCACACAGTCTGAGCTCTTGCTCACACACAAAAGGGTCACTACCAAATGTTCACATCTGTACAGACACTCAGGAAGAGGAGCCTGGAGGACACAAGACTCAATCAGTTGTCACTTTCCAACGACGGTGGCTGGTCTCAGAGGCACTCAAAGAAACTTCTGACTCTACTAATAAATGTTCGGTATCAATTTTCTGTGTGTAGTATATGCACACGTGTGGGGGGGGTGAACAAGCATCTGCACCCTCAGAGGCCAGAGGAGGGTGCAGAACATTGCCCTCTATCACCACTTCGCCTTATTCCTGAGACGAGGTCTCCCCCTGGACCTGGATGTAGGCTACAGTCTCCAGCAAGCCCCAGTGAGCCTCCTGCCCATCCCCACAGCTCGGGGACACAGGCATGCCCGCCCATACTCAGCTCCATGCTCATACAGTAGGGTTCTCACCCGCTGAGCCATTTCTCCAGCTCTGGGTTTGGTTTTGTTGTTTGAGACAAGGTCTCTCACACTTCCCAGGCTGGCTTCCAACTCACCCTGCAGCCAAGGATAACCTTCAACTCCTGATCCTCTTCCCACAACCTCCCAGGTACTGGAATTACAGGTGTACCCCACTACACGCTATTTAGATAGTGTTCCCCAGTGGTGAACCTAGAACTTTGTACCTGGTAGATGAGTGTGCTCGCTGTTCTTCAGAGGATCTAAGTCTGGTTCCCAGCACCCATTTCAAAGTTCACAACCACTTGTAACTCCAGCTCCGGAATCCAAAGGTCTCTTCTGGCCTCCTTTGGCTCCTACACTCATGTGCACACACCCTTACACAGACACGTATGCGAAGTAAATAATAAAACAGTCTAAACAACAACAAAACAGATCAGCGGTTTTGTTCGGGTATGGTGAAACATGCCTACAATCCCACCATGCAGGAGGTGAAGGTTAGAAGGTCAGGAATTCAGGCTAGCCTTGGCTACACAGGGAGTGTGAGGCTAGCCTGGGCTACCCAAGACCTTGACTTACTACCACAAATGCCAAAATAGGATGCCAGCATGAAAAATGTCATAGCGTTGGGATCCAATTACCGTACAAATGGGGAGAGACGCACGGGCAGCTCATTGCCTCCTGCCTCAATCTTAGGAATGAGCTATTGGAGCTTGATCAGTCATTTGATCTCTTCAAGCCTTTGTGACCACATCAGTGCAATGGGTATATATAGCATCCGTGTCTGCCTCCAAGGTTGTTACCAAGACTGCAGATCAGGTACGCAGCCCTCAGCACCCAGGGTGGTAATACCGGAAGTGCAGGAGCAGACAGCACCTCAAGCCCACAAGACAAGCTACCTGGGTTTGTGACCCACGGGTCATTCCCTTCCCTCTCTATGCTTCCAATAATTATGTCAATAACACCCAGCACATAACACACATTCAATAAATATAAAAACCATCAGCTATGTGGGGAAAATGCCATCTCCCACCCCAGGCTTATAGACATTAGACAGACATAACTATTAGCAAAATCAGTGCCATAATTAAACAGACAATGCATACAAAGAGAAATAGTGAAGAGAGGGAACACGGTTGAGCACCATCCATCACTGTGTGTGTCTGGAGAAGTGTGTTAAACTTCCCTGAGCCTCAGCTTCCCCATCTGGCAAAGTGGGGCTAATTCCTATCTCTAATGACCCCCAAAGGGAGCGGCACTATTAGGAGGTGTGGCCTTGTTGGAAGAAGTGTATCATTGTGGGGCTGGGCTTTGAGGCCTCTTTTGCTCAAGCTTCCCTCAGAGTGACACTCTGTGGACTTCCTGTTGCCTGCAAGATGTAGCACTCTGGACTCCGGCACTGTCTGTCTGCATGCCGCCATGTTCCCAGCATGATTATAACGGACAGAACCTCTGAAACTGTAAGCGAGCCACCTCAATGAAATGCTTTCTTTATAAGAGTCGCCGTGGTCATGGATGGTGTCTCTTTACTGCAAGAGGAAACCCTAATTATGACAACCCACTCACCCAGAGTATCATGGTTCCCATTTTTAAACGAAAGAAAATTTATAAAAACTCGTGGAAGGTGAGTCCTTCAGGACGTCAGGACGTAGGCTGAAGCAAGATTAGAACCCTGGACTTGTTGCCTCCAAAAGATAATGGCTCTCATAGGAACTCAGTAATATAGTTGATTTTTTTCCTTTCCTGACTCCAGAATTTCAGTTTGCACTATCTGGGAAGCTAGGTGCGGTGGCACACACCTGTAATCCCAGAACTTGAGAGACTGAGGCACTAGCATCCAAAGTTCAAAGTGAGCAGAGGCTCCAGTGAATTCAAACACAGCCTAGGTCATTTGGTGAGACCCTCTAGCAAATTAAAATAGTAAAGGGGGATTGGGACTATAGCTTAGTCATACATAGAGTGTCTGACTAGTCTGTCTGAGGTCCTGGATTCAATCCCCAGCAAACCAAACAGCACCAGTATGAGAGAAAATTCACTAAGAAAATAAGAGTGTGCCTCTGTTAAGTGTCATGGCCTGGAGGAGAGAACAGGAGCTAGCCTATGCTAACTCCTCAGGCTCAACTTACCACTCCGGGGCAACCTCTTTCCCGGTGATCCCGGCTGGAGCCATCCATACGTGGCTTATGGGCACAGGGCACTGGACCCATCAATCGCCGTTTTCTTGCATGCTCGGGTCTTCTCTGCTCCAGGGATGTACCACTGAGACCACCTAAGGGCTCAGCTGGCGCAGCAAGTCCTTGTACCAGCCTCAGCCCGGACACTGGCAGGGCCTTGACCTCGGGCCCCTCCAGGTCAGGTGGAATGTCAGCGATGCCAACCACAGACGTGGGCTGTGTTTCCTGCCGCTCTGCAGAATCCTCAGTCAGCAGCCCTGGGTACAGGGCTGGACTCTGGAGAGGGTCCTGTGTGACCAGACTCAGGGACTCATCTCCAAAGAGCCCTTGGAATCCAAGCAAGTGATCAAGGCTGCCCGACTGAGCCGCATCCTTAGGAAAGAGCATGCATTCAAGCTCAGCCTCTTGGGTGCAGTCTACCCAACTTCTACCTGACACTCCAGGCCCCGTGTCCTTGGAAGAAATAAGCTTTTGGGGACCTGCAGACGACTCCAGAGACGCACTCTGGGGAGGGCCTTGCATAGACCAACAGTACCCATCAAGGCTCTGACCAAGCCTGAAGAAAATGTCGGCCTCCTCTTCATCCGGGGGACAGATGCCACACTTCTTGGGTTTCCTCCGGACCCTCCGAGGGTGCGGGCCCCTTCCACTGTACCCCTCCCTGATGGGTGTAGGGACTCTTCCATCATCCTCTGGGAAACCCATTCCTTCAACCACGGCCCCTTCCATCCCTGCTAGCCCCTGGATGCCGACCACCACGCTATCTGGAAAGACCAGTGATTGCTATCTGGGAAGACCAGTGACGGCAAAGATTTCTGAAGCTTCCGGTAGCCAAGAAGTCGTGCAGAGAGACCTGGAGCCTGAACGGGGTCCTCTGTGATAGTCCGGCTAGCAACCTCACCTCTTAGAAGTGCCCCACCTCACCGCCCTGCAGGAGGGAAGGGATCCAGGGGGAGAAGGTGGCCCTCAGATAGGGCGATCAGATCCTCTGAGGTTTCTCCACATCTGCTTAAACAGGATAGGGTAAAAATCACTACTTATCAATGACACTGTTTAGTATCTTACTTCATCCTACCTAATTCAGGGACTGCCGAGGAGCACACAGCACAAAAGAAAGGATTTCTCCCTGAAAAACCTAGCTCAATACTCGACAATGGAGCAAAAACCCATCGCCCCTACACCCGACTCCTCTAAACCTCAACCTGAATCCCCCAGGCCTAAAACTCCAGCCGCTCAAGCTTGGAGTGCGAGAGCTCCCTCTCCACCCACTCCTGGGGGGCGGGGGGGGGGAATGAGGGGGAGCATGTGATGCGGGGGAGCTGGTCCTTGATCCCAGGCTGGGGTAGGGGTGGATGTGGGGGTGGGGAGCGGGGCGGGGCCTGGTGGTGAGCAGCTGCAGCTCGCTAGGGGTGCTGGTGTTGTTTTCCAGCAGGGGGCACTCGCTCCCCGTTGAGGGCTTCTGGGAGGAGGTGCCAATCATTCTGACTCCCAGCAACGTGGCCTGGAGCGTGGGCAAAGGAGTCCCAGGCCCCCTGGATCTTGAAAGCTGCCTGAGAAAGTAAACAGAGTGGGGGAGGTGTCGGGGACCTAAGGGGTTGATAGACTCAAAGCTGCTAATTTTGCTAGCTAGTTATTTTAATGTTGTCTGGGATACAATGTATCTAGATGCACGTGTGCCTTCCAGCCCAATAGAACACCTAGAAATAGAAAGACTTTAACTTCCTCTCTTTTTCTCAGCCCTCCACTCTGGGGAACTTTGGGGGTTTTCTTTGTGGTCGATATTTTGCCTAATTTCCTAACTGGGCAACAGTTTCATTACCATTAAACTTGGTTTCTGAATTTTAATAGTGTTCATTCCCACTTCCCGTGGTGTCATCTACCATTCTTCCCCACCCCCTCTTTTTTGGTGTATTTTTTAATTTTTGAAAATGGCACTTATTGGGCCTGGTGGCACACACTTTTAATCCCAGGAGGCAGAGGCAGGCAGATCTCTGTGGCTTTGTGGTTAGCCTGGCTTCACTGTAGGTTCCAGAACAGCTAAAGTTACCTGGGGAGACCTGTCTCAAATTTTTTTTTTTTAAAATAAAAGAAAGAAAGCGTGAAGGCAGCTCAAGAACCCTTTGAGTTCAGAGGACAGCCTATGTACGAGGCCCTATCCCAAATGAAATAGATACGAATAAATAAAATATCAGCTGCAAGGGACTCTGGGAAGCCACTTCCACGTCCCAGCCTTGGGAGAGAGTGGGACAGCGTGCTGGGATAGGAGAACGACAGCAATATTTGAAAATATTTTTCATCTAATTAATCTGTCAATTTCTCTCTCATCGTATTTTTTGTTTGTTTGTTTGTTTGTTTGTTTGTTTGAGACAGAGCCTCATGAATTCAGGCTAGGCCTAGAAATCAGTGATTAGCCAGGGGTAACTTAAAGTTTCTAATCTCCAGGGTGCAGGGACCCCAGGTCTGGACCACCACACCTGGGTTTATGCAGCGCTAGGCACAGAGCCAGGGTTTCAGGCGTGCTAGGCAAGTACTCTCTCTAGGCCCTCAGTGGGGTATTTTTAAATATCAGTCATGGGTTAAAAATACCCCCCATGTCAATGGGGGGTATTTTTAAATCTCACATTAAAATTGTGGATTTATATTTGTAAATTCCTGCTTTAGGTATTTCATAACCATTTTTTAGAAGCATACGAAACCATACTTTAAAAAAAAATACGTGGAACCCAAGGATATTGTTTGTCCTAAAAGCTCATATATTTCAGCGTAATTTCCAGCTTGGATAAAGGAAAATGTGCAAATGTATATATTTCTAGACGCTCCGTGCACGCCTTGCCTGCTCCCTGCTCATTTGCACCGTGTGTTATGGAGGAACACAGGCCACAGCCAAGCGGCCAGCCATGGTGGAGACCTATCTGCTGATCTCTGAATCCCCTCTGTCCTTTGGGTCCCGGGCTCCAGCGCGTGCAGGGTGGCAGAGTGCACTTAAACTCCTCCTCTCTCCTGTTCTGAAGTGTCCCAGTCATTCCTCCTTTTCACGATCATGACATTTTTGACAGGGTACCCCTGTCCAGTGCTTATCAGCTGGGGTTCTTCTAATGGCTTTCTCCTGCTGAAGTTGAGTTAGGCCGTTTTCAGAGTGCTGCTGAGGGGAGGTGTCTTCTGTCACGTCCTCCTGGGGCATGTGACAGCTACCAGTGCATTAACCTTCATCACGGATAGAGTGTTTTCCAGACTTGGTCACAGCCAAGTTACTATTTTAAGAGTATTAAGATGAGAGGGGTAGGATTTCAAAGGCTGTTTCAAGTGGCATTCTGTGATGTCAAACACAAGAAAACAGCGGAAGGCCGTGTCCGGAGGGACAGATGGCTCCATGCTGCCCGGCTCTTCCTAAGATTCTGCTTTTGCTTTCTATATTTTCTATTGTTCCACAATTAATACGTATGACATAAAATTTTTAAAATTTATTCCGATTGATTAATTTTTATTTATTTATTTTGAAACAGAATCTCTACGTAGCCCTTGCTATCCTAGAACTCACTGCATATACCAGGCTGCTCTCGAAGTCACAAAGTTCTTTGTACCTCTACTTCCTGAGTGCTGGAATTAAAGGCATGTGCCCCCTCACTGAGCAAATCTTTCTTCCTTCCTTCCTTCTTTCTTCCTTTCTTTCCTTCCTACCTTCCTTCCTTTCTTTCATTACGATTTACTTCATTTTGGGGGCACTGGAGAGATGGCTCAGAGGTTAAGAGTGCTGACTGTTCTTCCCAAGGTCCTGAGTTCAATTCCCAGCACCCACATGGTGGCTCAAAACCATCTACAGTGGGATCTGATGCCCTCTTCTGCTGCTGTGCAGGCATACTAGAAAAATATTGTTTTAAAGATTTACTTTATTTTAGATTATATGTATTTGTGTCTCTGTGTCTGCGTATGCAGTGTGTGAATGTGTGTGTGTGTTTGCTTGCGCGTGCATGCACGTGCACCTGCAGAAGCCATGAGAATGTCAGATCCCCTCAAGCTGGAGTTAGAGGTAGGTGGGAACTGCCAGACATGAGTGCTGGGAATCAAACTCAGGTCCTCTGAAAGAACAGCACACGCTCTTAACTTCTTAAACTATATGGGGGATGAGGGAGGGCAACACTGGCTCCAGAGGCAAAGGCCAGTTGGCGATGATGAATGATTGACCTAACTAAACCCAACTCTGCTCTCAAATGACTCTGCCAATTTGCACTCTGTCAGCAGGGAGTTCACGCCTTCTGGACCCCTGGCATCCCCAGGCTTATACAATTTCTGGCGTATTTGGTGCGTTCTCTCTCTCTCTCCTTCTACAAAACTCCTCTTTCTCTTTATACCTCTTCCTCCCCTGCCATAAACACCTCTCACCTTTTTTTTTTTTTGCTGTATTTCTTTTAAATTTAGAAGTAAAAATTAAACAAAAATTGTTCTGAGACAGGGTCTTACTGTGTAGATCTAACTATTCTGGAACTCACTTGGTAGACCAGGCTGGCCTCACAGAGATTCGCCTGCCTCTGCCTTCTGGCTGGTAGGAGTAAAGGTGAGTGCCGCCAGGCCCGTCTTACAGAAGTCGAAATAAATTTTACGTTTCCAAGTAGTTTCTGTTAAATAACAATGGTGGCATTAAGGACCTGGAAGTAAAGACTAAGGACGGTCCCATCCTGAGGTCCTAGCTTATTGGTGACTGTAGAAGAAGTAGCCAGGCAGGTCAGGGAGACTGGAACATCAGAAAATTGAGGGGGAATGTGTGGAACAGGGGTGCAAACCAAAGACAGAGAGAGGGAGAGAGCACTGAGCCTGGGCCTGGGCCTGGGGTTGGGTGTGAGCTTTTGAAACCTAAGAGCCCACCCCCAAAAAAACACTTCTTTCAACAAGGCCACACCTAAAAGAGCCTATAGGGGCCATTCTTATTCAAACCACCACATTCTATCCCCTGACCCCCCATAGGCCTGTAGCCATACCATAATGCAAAATACACTCAGTCCTGCTTTAAAGTCCCCAAAGCGTTCAGTCTCAAGGCTGCTACAAGGTTCAAAGTTTCTTCTGAGTCTCAAGAAAATCCCTTAACGGTAACTCCCTGCAAATCAAAGTCAAAGAGCAAACCACACACTTCCAACATACAATGGCGAGAACATACATTACCATTCTGAAGTGAGGGGAGGGAGCAGGGTGAGGAGGTACTGAACCAGAGCTAGTCTGAGATCTAGCAGGGCAAGCTCCAGCTGCACTTCCGCGTCTGACGTCAAATGCTCTTCAGCTCGCCAACTCCTTTCAGCTTTGTGGACTGTGACGCACTTCTGCCTCTGTTCCGCACCCAGTCTGCAGCGCTCCTCAGCGGGTTTCCCCTGGCTCCAGCAGCTCTAACATCCTAGGGTCTCTAACACAGTAGGGCCTTCACCTCCACAGCTCCATGCAGTGGCGTCTCCGGGCCTCCGTGAAGGGACACACACCCCGACACATGCCTATCCTTAGCAGCTTTCCTTAGCCATGGAGAAGGATCCTACAATCCCTTTCTTGTATTTTTGACCCTAAATCATTGGTTAAAGCGGCCAAGTTCTGCTGCTTGATGAGGCTGGAACTTGGTCCCCTCCTTAAATTACATCTGCATCAGCTTTCTGTTGTTGATGGTGTCCTCCACAGCTTAAGCTTCCCCTTGACTCTTTCTCACAGGTTGGAACCTTAACTGGGTGGGGTCTTGTCCTGAGGTCACCTCCTTTTAATCCCTTTAGCTTCAGGGTTTCCCTCAAACTTCCTATCACCCCACCACAGGATTCACTTATACTTAAGACACTTCCTGGAGTTCTTTTTCTCCTCAAAATGCACATTTTTTATATTTCTTTTTGTCCAGCTTGCTCCTTTTAGTTATAGCTCTGCATAAGTGTGATACTAATAACCACACGGCAGAGTCAATATTAAGCTGTCTTGAAATCTCCTCTGCCAATGCAATCATTAATCAAACACTCTTCAATTTAGCCTCTGGCAGATTTTTTTTTTTTTTTGACAAGGGCAGAAAGCAGTCATATTCTTGGCCAAAATATCACAAGAAAGATCTCTAGAACACTTAGTAATATTCTTCCCCTATGAAACGTCTTGATATGGGCTGTCATAATCGACATGGAAGACTACTGTCTTCTGTGCTCCTACTAGTATGGCCTTTTACACCTACTTAAAGAGGTCAACTGCTTTCCTAAGTCGAAGTCCGTATTTTGATAACAACAACATGGTCAGCCCTGCCACGTCAATACCTCGCTCTGTCTTCTGGCTTAGAGACTGTTCTGTTGCTGCAAAAGGACACCATGACCTTTCTTATGAAGAAAAGCACTTAAATGAGGACTTGCTTACAGTTCAGAGTCCATTATTATCATGGCAGGGGGCACAGTAGCCAGCTTGGCACTGGAGCAGTAGCTGAGAGCCACATCCTGAGCCACAAGCAGAGGAAAAAGAGACTGAGTCTGGGTCTGGGCCAAGGCCTGGGCCAAGCGCACCCCCAGTAACACACTTCCTCCAGCAAGGTCACACATCTGTGAGCCTGTGGGGTGCATTCTTATTCAAACCACCACAGGCAGAAACCGCAGCTGTGAGTGAGGTGGCCACACTCCCAGGCTCCCTCAGTTGCTGACGGATGTGTTCACAGTGGTCAAACTCATGAACTAGAAAACCAAAAACAGACCTTGGAAGCCCCTATCCAAAGGCCCTGTATCCCGAGGCTCAGCTCTCCACCTATAGTCAGACATAACCGCACCCAGGAACCTCTAAGACCAACAAGCAGCACCATCCCTCTGGCTCCTTGGGGACTCACTAGACACAGTGGCTCCTTTGCATTCAAGGTCACACCACCTGTAACTGGACACTGCCAACCCCATAACTACAGATCACAGGGCAATGCTGTCCTCTTAGCAGGGCCCTTTAGAGAGGTCACACACATGGCTGCGCCTCTGTCCTGGACAGCAGTGAAGGGACCGGACTCTTTGTGCCTCTGGGTTTATAGAGAGTGAGGACACAGCCAGGGACTTGGAGGGTCCTCATCCTGCAAGGACATTGGCAGTCACAGTCAGCAGAAGGAACTGCAGGTGGCTATGTGTACGCACACGACAAGTGGCCCTTTTCCAAGACTGCCAAGTGCTGCTGGCACCCTGACCAAGGCTGACAAGGACACACTTGACATCAACAGGACATCACTGTTGACAGCGACCTGGATCACCTTGCCAGCCTGCTCCACTTCTCCTGCCCCTGGCTGCTGTGAACTCTGATGGGGAAGCCATCATACAAGGCCACAGTCTTCCACGATGTAGATCTGTGTCCCACTTCCCACAGGTGCAGAAGCTCCATATATCATCTGGAATTTCACAGGCAAATTCTATCCCAATTCCTCGGTTACAGCATTCAGTGATTTATCTCAGTGTGGACTCGAGATGCAACTTTGTGTTGAAAGTAATTCAGTTTGGGGGCTGGAGCTATAGCTCATTTGGCAGAACATAGGATTTGCCTAGCATGCATGATGCTTAGAGTTTGCTCTCCAGCACTTCATAAATTGGTTACAATGGTTCATGCCTGCAAACCCAACACCCAGGAGGAGGCCGGAGGCTCAGACATTCAAGGTCATCTTCAGTAATATAGTAGGTTTGAGGCCAGCGTGGGCTATATAAATTGTTTCAAAAAAAACAAAGCAAATTTTTAAAAAAAATCTGTTTTGCTCACTCTAATCTCTGACATTTGTGCACTGTCCTGTGTGTGAGAGGCAGAGACAGAGAGCGATTCCCTACCTCCACAGAGACCTTCGATGTCCCCCTCATGTTGAATATAGTTGAGAAGAAGACTGGTTCTCTCCACCCACTCTCCCGCTTGCCATCGGCTCTGATTCCTGCCCTCTGGCTGTACCTCGTTGGACTTCAGAGCTGGGACTGCAGACCTTGCCCTTTCCCCTCCTGCTCACCCAAGCAGAAATGGCCCCTCTCCCCTGCTGAGTCTTTCCTCCATCCCAGCCCCAGGGAATCTTTTGTAACTGCCTCCCTCTAAGGGTGTGAAACAAGAGCTGGTGATGTGGACCAGTGGGTAGAATGCTCACCTAGCATGCATGAAGCCCTGAGTCTGATCCACAGCTCCGTACAAATTGTGTGTAATAGCACAGGAAGTGGCATGAGGAGGATCAGGAGTTCAAGGAGAGAGAGAGGTAGAAGGTAGACAGCAGAACTGGCCTCTCAGTCACTTCTGCTCTATTGCCCTCCTTCCTGGATGTCCCTTGAGGACATCTGTCACCTGTCACACGCCCCTTCCTGGATGTCCCTTGAGGACATCTGTCACACACTCTAGCCACTTGACAGAGCCGCATCTCTGGAGGCATCCAGACTAGAAACCCACTGTGGGGTCAGAGCATCGCTTGCCCTCTCAAGGCCTCAGTTTCCTCATCCGTCAATGAGGGATAACAATGGCCTCCAAACAGCTCGTCGTGGTTGAGCACCTGCTTTGGAAGTCGGGGATAACTTCTGGAACGCTCCTAGCATGGTGCCCACAGCACACAGTAGGTCGTTAGTAAACTGTTTCTGGAACACCCCTAGCACGATGCCAACAGCACACAGTAGGTCGTTAGTAAACTGCTGTTGTTGTCATTCCCAGAAGCCCCAACTTCTCTCCCGTCTTCCCCTCAAATCCCTCCCCTGCAGACACTCCACATAGAGAGCAGAGACGATAGCTGCCTTGTGTTCAAGACCTGCTGTGTATATATGTGTGTGTGCTCATGTGCATGTGTGTGCCGTTCCTATAGAGAAATCAGGTGTCTTCCTGAATCATTCTCCATCATATTCTTTGAGACAGGGTCTCTTGCCGACCCAGGAGCTCCCTGATTCAGTTAGATTCACTGACCAGTGAGCTCCAGGTATCTGAATTCAGGTCCAGCAGCTGTCTCCCCAGGTCTGCCTTCAAGATCTCGTTCAATCTGCTCTCTCTCTCTCTCTCTCTCTCATTTTATTTTATTTGAGACAGGGTTTCTTAGTGTAGCTTTGATTATCCTGGAACTCACTCTATAGCCCAGGCTGGCCTCCAGCTCACAGAGATCCGCCTGCCTCTGCCTCCCTGAGTGCTGGGATTAAAGGCGTGTGCCACCACCGCCTGGGATCTCTCTCGATCTTGTCGTGGCCTGTGCTCCCTGTTTCCCCAATGTCACTAGACTGTTTCCTTTTCCGATATGTGTTGGCAGGTATTCTCCTGCCTCATACCACCAGGCTCCCTCCATCTGGGGACTCTGAAGTTCAGGTCAGTTAGTGCCTCCTCCTGTGTGACAGGACCGTCTAAGAACTGTGACTATTCACAAACCAGGCTGCCACTAGCCAGGGCCTATTTCATCAGGGTAATGATGAGGACCATGGGACATGGACTCGGAGCCCACAGGCCTGAGCGTGGTCTGCATTTGGATTGTGGCTCGCTGTGTAAGGTACACGGTCTCCAGCAACTTCACCAACTCTTTGAGCTTCATTTCCTTACGTGTACAGAATGATGGGGGTTACCGTGGTGTTCCTTACATGTACAGAATGATGGGGGTTACCGTGGTGTTCCTTATGTGTACAGAATGATGGGGGTTACCGTGGTGTTCCTTATGTGTGCAGAATGATGGGGGTTACCGTGGTGACCCCAGCAAGGTTGTACAGACGGAAGCTGATAGTTCACCAGACACCACATGATGTCCCTCACGGGTAGCGCTTAATAAACGATCCCCTCCCTCTTCTTGGTAGCAGGCAGCCAGGAGTAGCTGGCTCCACCAGGCTCCATTTATTGATGGATTTGAGGCTAAAAATAGAGCAGCCACCCTGGGGATCAGGTCCTTCCAAAGTCCGAAACTGACACCATCCACACCCTTGGTGCTGCAGCGGGAAGGAGCCTCCTCCTTCCTCCAGAGACTTCTAGGATAACTCCAGTGTCTCCCCCACTAATTCCCCAGTCTGAGTACCGAGGCCAGATTGCCCAGGAGGACAAACTTTCCAGGCAAGGGTACTTCAGTCCCCGTGCTGGCTTCTGCCCAGCCCTGCTGTTTGACCTTGAACAGCTTCCATTCCCAGGAGACAGCTGTGGCGTCCAGTTGCAGACACTGCCAATGCTCAGAACGACTGACACTTCCAGGGGCCTCGAGGCCAGCAGAGTGGGTGCAGGTGCCTCCTCTCCTAGCCTCAGTCTTCATGTCTTTGAAACCGGAAGCTGGGCGGTGGTGACGCACACCTTTAATCCCAGCACTGGGGAGGCAGAGACAGGTGGATCTCTGTGAGGCCAGCCTGGACTACAGAGAGAGTTCCAAGACAGCCAGAGCTATGCAGAGAAACCCTGATTCAAAAAAAAAAAAAAAAAAAGAGGGAAGAAGGAAGGAGCAAAGAAGGAAAGAAGGAGAGAGGGAAGGAGGGAGAGAGGGAGGGAGGAAGAGGAAGGAAGGAAGGAAGGAAGGAAGGAAGGAAGGAAGGAAGGAAGGAAGGAAGGAGCGAGCAGCACCAGAACCCTAGCCTGTAAAGTGCTGTGCAGCAGGGTGCCGATCCGTGGGCAGTCATAGCGCCCGATCTGAGCCTGAATTTTCTAGCTTTCCATCCTTCCATCTGAGGGCATGGGAGATAGAGACAGAAATTTATTTTGGCTGTTTGTAACTATTGATCCACCAGCCTTGGGGGATGCAGAGAAATATAACCGACAGAAAAAGCCTTGCATCCCAGACCGCTGACAGGCCCTGGGCCAGTGGACTTCCCTGACACTCTCCTAGTTCTTTATCCCCCCCAGGACGTGGATCTGATTTCATTAAAACAGAGCCAGAATGGTGGGCGGGGCCCCTCTTTGTCTCTCCACAGTGGGTCAGCACAGTGGTGTCAAGGGCACAAGTCTGGCTCCTGGGGGCACTGAGCCAGCCTGCACCAAGGCAAGCTGGAGCTGACAGCCTCAGCTCAGGGTCACAGCTTTGAACTGACCCTACTTGTCCTTTCTTCCTGGGCCAGGTCCTTCAGGCTTCAAACCCCAGCCCCTCATTCTGATCCTTGACCTGGATACAGGATCACATGACAATGTCCATTCAGCAGCAGTCCCTGCGAAAGTTCCGAAAGTTCCGGAGCCTTGCTTGGGCCTGAGCACCCACAGGCAGAGGCTCCTCCCAGCCAGCTCCTCCCATGATCAACTTAGGGTGGGAGGGCTGGATGGAGCACACACGGAGAGCATCCACCTGGCAACACCAGGGTGGGAAGGCCTGTACTCTGCATTCTAGTGGGTTTGGGTTCTGTGGGTGGGACCAGGCTCTTAGCTCTCAACCCCTTCGTTTCTCTAGTATCTAAACAGATGCCTTCTTTCTTCGCGCACTTCTTCCTTGTGCCTGTGGGCAGCTGGTTTAAGCAGAATGTTCTGGGGGCGTTAAGAGTAACAGGGTCAACACGCAGCTTTGGAGAATCTCTCCAAGTCGAACACTGCAAGGACTCCAGGGAGAGCCACTGCCGATTCCACAGCCAAGACGCCAGCCCACCATCCACACCGAAAACATCGCAGGTGGGTGGCAGGGCTGGAGGAGTCTAGGCCACACACCTGCATGCAGCAGCAAGGGAGGCTCGCGTGGGCTTTGGTAAGGGGGAATTCAAATTCCCAGGAACAATTCAAAATGCAGGAAGAAATCTTTTTTTAAATATTAAAAAAATATCTTTTAAAATTTCATGTGTAATGGCTTTCTGCCTGCATGCATGTCTGTGCTCTATGTGCATATACAGGCCTGCAGATCTGGCCTGGGAGTGGAGTTACAGACTGTTGTGAGCCACCATGTGGGTGCTGGGAATCGAACTCCCTCAGGTCCCCCGGAAGAGTATCCAGTGCTCTTAACTGCCAAGCCCTGTCTCGCCCCAGGAAGAACTCTTAGAGTTTACTGAGCATTGATAAATTGAAAAGTATTCTAAACATCTTCCTCTGGCCTCTTCCAACATTGCACTGTGACTCTACACAGGCAGGGAGGGACTTTAGTGTCTTGCTCACCTCCATGTCCCTAGTAGCTCTCATAGAACCTGTGCTAAGTCAACAGTAACTGAAAGGTGGGCCACGGTCGAGCTGACGGGATCCTGGGCCTCTGGTCCCTCAGCGTCCCAAAGGAAGGTTCTCCGTGCCTTCGTGGTGGCACTCAGGGTTTGGGTAACACCGTTCCTCCCCAGTCCCTTGC
>NW_026067894.1:11612987-11653628 GCF_014885135.2 Alexandromys fortis
AGAACCCCACCTGATCTCGGCTTTACTGTGCCTGTGTGCGTGCGTGTGTGTGTGTGTGTGTGTGTGTGTGTGTGTGTGTGTGTGTGCGCACGTTTCTGTCCTTTCTCCATCCCACCGATGACTCTAGTCAAAGTTCCGGAACCCACACTGCACAGTCACCTACCATGACTTCACCAGAGCCAGCGGACACCAGTGCCATGCTCTTGGATCTTTAGAACATGAGCTAAACCAACTTATTTTCTTTAAACTGTACCCAGATTTGTGCGCTTTGTTTTGGCGGCACAGGACACAGACAATAACATAGGCCCATGAACTCGTAGGAGTTGAAGCCAGTGTGGTGGGTTAGTAAGAGGTTGGAAACTCAGTCTGACTGTGTGTTCAGAGGTGGGCCTGAGGCAAGGGACCCGGCTAGGTCATGTGAGTAAAATTCCGTGCCTGGGTCTGAGTGTCTTCACAAGGAGAGGGAGAGAGGTGAGAGGGAAGCAGAGCTATATCAGCGTTGTGACATATTCCAGGAAGACTCTCGCCAGAGTCTGTGCCATGCTGATCAGAACTGGGAAATAAATAAATCTCTTTTCTCTATAAAAGATTGATTGGGTATGTCATTACAGTGACAAAGACCTAACATGGATCATAGATGCATAAGAAGTCTTTGAAGAAGACAAGGAAGATAACATTAAATATTCTAAAACATAAAGAACATGTTTTAGAGAAAAAAAGCGGTGTATTGAAAAGTTACTAAGACCCTGGAAAATCGGTTGTAATAAAAGTTATGAGGCTGTAAAGCTAAGAAATAATCCTTTGGTCGCCTAAACAAAAGGAACAAGCAGCATGCAAGTGGGAAAACCACAGGCTGGCCTCGGATTCCGTCACAGCAGCATCTCATGTTAGATGTAAAAACCTACAAAGTCCTGTGTGTGTGAGTGTGCACGAGCATGTGTGTGCATGCATGCACGCATGTGTCAGTGTGTGTATGTGTGAGTGTGTGTGCATGCATGTGTGTGTGCGTGTGTGCGTGTGTGTAGGCATACTTAATTTTCAGCCAAACTGTTGTTCTATTGTTGTATAAAAGCCAAAGGCAAAATGTTTGAAGGTGTGCAGGAAGCCTGGAGCCTGGGGAACAGTATGGCGAGGCTTTGATGGAAGAACTCAGCTTCTTCCTTACAGTGACCCGAGTTTTAGTCCAAGGTCCATCCCTGGATCTCTGCAATGGATGTCTGAAGATGTGAGCACGCGCTGGGTCCTGTGTCCAAGGGTTACAAAGGTGAGAGGTGAGTTGGCTTGTGACCGAGAAGGAGGTGAGAGGAAGGGTAGCCAGGCCGTGACGAGATCATCTGATAAAGGGAGGGAGGGAGGCTTGCACATGTGGAGGCCACAGGCCAACCTGCCTCAGAAGGCACGCAGTCTATTTTTGGAGTCAGGATCTCTCCCTGGGCCTGGAGCTCGCTGATCAGGCTCGGCTACTGGTCTGCAAGTCCTAAGGACCGGCCCTGTCACCGCTTGCCCAGGGCTGGGATTGCATGTGTGCACCACCATGCCCAGCTTTTTATGTGGGAGCTGAAGGTAGAACTTGGTCCTCACAGGTGACAGCAAGTGCCTTATGACTGGGCAAGCTCTTCTGCCCCCGTCCTTGCACTTACTGATGGCTGAATCTTCCAATTGCCAGTCTTACTTCCGTGTTACAGATGAAGGAGGAGACTGACCGGCTGACAGGGTCCACAGGCAACACAGGTGGAGCTGGGATTGTCACCTGACCTGTGGGATGTAATGTACAGGCTGGGGTGGGGAAGGGAAAACAGGAACACAGTGTGTATCGGGTCCTTTAAACTCACTATTTAGGTGGACGCCCTACCGGCATCCATATATACCCAAAAAGTCTGGGGTGTTTGGAATCTCCAGCTCAGAGCCCCGTTCCCGACCCCGCCCTCAGGGCACCGAGCCATGGCCCCCTCCCCTGGAGCCACCCTCTTCAAACTCCTAAGAAAGTATACCAAAAGTCAGCCCCTCTTTGGGGCTGATCAAGACCACGCCTATAGGCTACTTAAGACTTGGTAGACATATTTGCCATGCGATTCCTCCCCCACCCTCCAGAGGGTCACCCAGAAGTGTTTTGCTCAGATTAAACCTGGCTTTATTAATTCAGTTTGATTGGTTTATTGCAGCAGCAGCAGCGGAGTCCCATTAACCAGGAATTCAAAACTTATCACTCGCCATGTTCATGGAGGGCAGGACCACTGCAAATCCCGAGGGACACCAATTTGCTGACAGTTCTAAGGAAGGCCAATCACTCTGGCTAATGTTCAGCTCTCCAAAGGTACCAAACATCGCCATCCAGACTCAGGTCTTTTTGCGTGTTTGTCCCCTAGCCTAGAATGCTCCTCTCTGCTCTTCAGGGCCTGGCACCTCCTTGTCTTTCAGTTGTGACTTTTCTTTCTACTTCTATTGTTTGTTTCTTTATTTGAGACAGTGTCTCTCTAAACAGACCTGGCTGCCCTGGAACTCACTGTGTAGACTGTTATGCCCCCAAATGTTATGCCCAAATCCGCGAAGTCCCCCAGAAGTTAACAAAGAGACACCGAGTCCCGTATGTAAAAGCAAAGAGCCTTTATTTTATGCAAGTCTGCAAACTCGGTCTCTCCGTATGTCCAAAATATTGGAATAACTGAGGCCCAGGTCAGTTAGAGTTGGGTTTTATGGTAGTTAAGGTGGGGGTGAGGGGTTTCTGAGGTTCTGATTGGATGACATTTGCCTAGGGGTGTCCTGGTGAGTGTGTGCAGGCAGGTGATCCTATCTACAGCAGTTGGAAAGTTAGGCATTTCCTTTGGATGATCTGTTCTTGGGTGGTGCTCAGGTAATCTTCTCGTCCTTCCTGCAACCAGGTATTGCTTCAGGGTAAACTACTGAGACTCAGGCCTCCTTTAAACTTATCACGGCTGAGTCCTACTCTGGCAGGTGATAACAGTTGGAAGTAAAGAACTTCCTTTGGGTGATCTGTTCATATTTGGCTTATCCTGGCTGGCTCCTACAAGACCAGGCTGACTTCTCACTCACAGAAATCTGCCTGCCTCTGCCTCCCCAAGGCTACGATTAAAGCTGTGTGCCACCACACCTGGCCTTCTTTCCCTCTTTCTGACCTACGAGACTGATGTGAGGGGACAGACTCGAAGCACAACTTCTTTGACTTTGCTATTGGATCACTTACAGGACTTTAGAGATAGGGCCATAAGCATAGGGGAGTATTTTCCTAAAAGGGATGAGACAAACAGCCTCTATCCATGTTAAATGCTTCATTAAAAGGAGGCAGCCTTGGCCTGTAGTGTGGGGGCAGGTTTGCCATACAAGCTGTAGGCTGCGGGACAGCACACTTGTATGGGTGGGTGGTTGGACTATTGTGACAATGTAGCAAGGCTGCCAGCCGCAGCTGTAGGGGACATGAGTCTCACACAGCTTCCCTCCCTGGGTGCTCTTTATAACCATGTCTCTGGACTCTTCAAAGCTCTGTTAAGCAAGCTGGACTCCCATCTCACCTAAGAAGTGCATGCCATGCCTGCTTCCAAGTCTAATGTAAGTCTAATGGGAGCACCCATCCTCCCAGATCGTCGACTTCTCCATTCCTGCAGAGGTCCCATGCCATCCCGGACCTCAACACAAACAGGGGGCTTGGAGAGATGGCTCAGCGGTTGAGAGCCCTGTCTGCTCTTCCTGAGGACCCAGGTTTGATACCCAGCACCCCCATGGCACTTGTCTGTAACTCCGGTGCTGCAGGTCTAACATGCATGGAGTCCTGGGCTTGATCCCCAGCACCACGCACGCACAGGAAGGCTGAAAAGGGAAATAGAGGAAAAGGGCGTAACTGGTCCTGGGTGTGGTGGGGTAAATAGTTTATCGCAGATAAAAGAGAGTGCACAGCCAGAGGCAGAAATTTCTGGGAGAGTCCAGAATGGACGTGACCAGCCCGAGCTAGGCCACGTGAGGAGACGGGGAGGGGAATGGAGAGGGGTAACCAAAATGGCTGGATTATATAGGGAAGGGCAGCTGGGGGAAGGCAGCCCAACCCCTGGGCTGGAGAAAGTTAGAGTAATGGGTGGAATATGCCAGCCAGGAGGGCCCTATAGTAGGTGGGGACTGAGGCACACAGGGAGGACCTGGCTGGACACTGTCTGCTTTGATATGTTAAGTAGGCACCGCAGCCATTTGTCCCCGGTTAGAGACCTAACAGTGAGCTAGAGACCAGCCTAGGCTACCTGAGACCCCTCATAAAAAGAAAGAAGAGTGAAAAATGATGCTGTGGGACAGTGGTCTTGAACCGTGTAAAGGTTTGTCAGTTGTACTGGTTTAATAAAAATGCTTCCAGGCATTTATTATTCCAGGCAGGAAGTATAGGCAGGGCAACCAGAACAGAAGAATTCTGGGAAGAGGAAAGGGCTCAGTCTGCAGTTGTCACCCAGACACAGAGGAAGCAAGATGAAAATGCCTCACTGATGAAAGGTACCAAGCCACATGGCTAACACAGACAAGAATAATGGGTTAATATAAGATATAAGAGTTAATAAAAAGCCTGAGCTAATAGGCCAACCAGTTTATAACTAATGTAGGCCTTTGTGTGTTTCTTTGGTACTGAATGGCTGCGGGAATGGACGGGACAGAAATTACTGTCAACAAACTGAGACACTCGGAAGATTCCATGGTGTTCTACAAAAGGAAGCAGGGGGCTTCCTTTGGAGCATAAGTTAGGACCCTTTGGGGAGGGGGAAGACCTAGTCCGTGTCTCCAAAGACCCATATCTAGTCATTTTTCTTGCACACTGCCCACACACCATCGTGTGCTCAGCATGGGACGCACAGACTGGGTACTGGGTAGGTACCTGGCCCAAGAGTAAGTAAGAAAACAGTACCAGCCCCGTTGTTTGCCAGACTGTGGACTCAGAACCATCTCTGTCCACTGGGGACCAACCGGCAAGAACCCTGGCCAGGAATGACGCCAACTGACAGAGTCCCTATCACAGGCAGTGACAGCCCAGTGCGGACAGTGAAACCTACTCTTAGAATCCACCCTTGGCCGGGCAGTGGTGGCACATGCCTTTAATCCCAGCACTAGGGAGGCAGAGGCAGGTGGATCTCTGTGAGTTCGAGGCCAGCCTGGTCTACAAGAGCTAGTTCCAGGACAGGAACCAAAAAGCTACGTCTCGAAAAATCCAAAAAGAAAGAAAGAAAGAAAGAAAGGAAGGAAGGAAGGAAGGAAGGAAGGAAGGAAGGAAGGAAGAAAGAAAGAAAGAAAGAAAGAAAAAGAAAAAAAGAATCCACCCTTATCTGCTGGTGAGGAAAGTAAGGATCTGAGAAACCAAGAAACTCAGTGCATGGCAGGATCTCTTGGCTCTGAGGCCACGATGGCTCCACGGCTTGAGAGGCATCTCGTCCAACAAGCAACAGCTCCAATCTCCAATACCTCAGTCCCGTCCTCTTCGTGACCCCTTTGATGACACATTCAGGTTCCTCTGACCTAGAAGATCCTTCCAGAAGGCCCCTCCGCTGAACCTTGCCAGCTCCTTCAGCTGAGCCCAACCCTACTGTACCTTGTCATGACAAACGTCACAGACCCCCCTGCTGACTTCATGGAGGCCCTGGTGAAATGTCTCCAGCAGAGTGAGCTTCCTGTTCCAGGTGCTAGCCGAGTCAGCCATGCATCCCCGGGCTGGGCTGGAGCCACTGGAGCAAGAGCCCCTGCGCTGTACCCAAGATTCTAATCACAGAAACAACTAAAACTGTCACATAGCTAAGGACCTGCTGATAGGGAAAAAACTGCGCAGCTTTACCAAAGGGCATAAAGAGAGATCCCAGTCAACGGGAGGCGCTCCACCTTGGGGAAGGTTCAGGGCCATAAAAATGTCAGCTCTCCCCAAAGCAATCTATAAACTTGATGTAACTGCAGTAAAGATATCAAAGGGGACTTTTAATAGAACGGGACAAGCTGATTCTCAAGCTAATCTGGAAGGGAAAAAAAAAAATACAAAGCTGATTACACAAGAATAAAACACACCAGAAAAATATACAGTATTCTGAGGGAGGAGCAATCATATGAACAAAGGGTTGAGACCGTGATGGGGAGACCCACAGAATCAGATGACCTGAGCTGGTAGGAGATCATTGACTCAGGACTGACAACTGGGGACCTCATAGGACTGAACTAGGTCCCCTGAATACAGGTAACAATAGTGTGGATTGGGCAGTATATGGGGCCCACTGGCAGTGGAACCAGAATCTAACTCTAATGCATGAACTGACTTTCTGGGGCCCATTCTCTATGGAGGGATACCTTGCTCAGCCTAGGCATGGGTGTGGGGGGGGAGGGGTTGGTTCTGCCTCAACAAACTGATGGGACAGACTTAGTTGACTTCCCAGGGGTGGCCTTATCCTCTCTGAGGACTGGGGATGGGGGAGCAGGCGGGGAGAGAAGAGGGGGAGTGGGAGGAGAGAAGGAAGAGGGAATTGGGATTGGGATGTAAAAAATAAATAAATAAAATTTAAAAACACAGTGCTCTGTTATAGGAAAACACACATAACATTCACATTTTAACCTTTTTAATTGTGTGACTTGGTATCATTCAGCATATTCCAGATGCCTTGGGGCCGGTCATCAGCACCATCATCTCCAGAACCAAATGAAAACGCTATGCCTATTAAATACTGACTCCCGTTTCACACCCCTCCTGTGAGAAAGAAAACAATTATTTTGTGTGCTTTTTATTTATTTTTGTATGTCGAATGTATGTCCGTGTGTTTGTATGCACTTTAGGGTGTGAGTGCGGGCACACGTGGAGGTTAAAGGATGACCTCAACTCCCACTTTGTTCGGCGGTTGTCTTGTGGCTGTGCACAGGGGCTAGCTGCCCTTGAGCATCTCCGTCTGGCCCTAGGAGTGTGTTACACACTACAGATGGCATGCTGGTCCCTTTCAGCAACTAGACATGAACTAGGGTCACCTGGGAAGAGGGAATTGAGACGGAAGAATCACCATCAGCTTGGCCTGTAGGTACATCTAGGGTGTTTCCTTTTTAAAAAAAAATATTTATTTATTTATTATGTATACAATATTCTATCTGGCACGTATGCCTGCAGGCCAGAAGAGGGCACCAGACCTCATTACAGATGGTTGTGAGCCACCATGTGGTTGCTGGGAATTGAACTCAGGACCTTTGGAAGAGCAGACAATGCTCTTAACCGCTGAGCCATCTCTGCAGGCCCTCTTAGGGCGTTTCCTTGATGACTGATTGATGTGGGAGAGACCAGCCCACTGTGGGCAGCACCACTTCTGGGCAGGCCAACCTGAGTTCTACAAGAAAGAAAGCTGAGCAAGCCATGGGAGCAAGCTCATAAGCAGCACCCCTCCATGGTCTCTACTTCAGCTTCTGCCTCCAGGTTCCTGCCCTTGAGTTCCTGTCTTAGCTCAGAGGTGGACTGGGTAACTGGGCATTTCTCTCCTGCCCACCAGTTCCCAAACAAGAGGTTTAATATTACTTATAAATGCTGGATCAGTGGCTCAGGCTTATTAGCTAGCTCTTACATTTAAATTTACCCATTTCTATGAATCTGTGTATCTCCATGTGGCCCTCAGCTTACCAGTGGTGCTCTGGCATGTTGCCCCTTGGTCAGCTGCTGGCATCTCCCAGGCTCTGCCCTTCTTCTCCTGTAACTGCTTGGATTTCCCACCTGGCTCTATCCTGACTTGCCACAGGCCAAAGCAGCTTTATTTATCAACCAATGAGAGCAACACATTCACAGTGTACAGGAAGACATCTCACATCAGGACTGTGACAGGGACACATGAGTCAAACAAACCCTTTCCTCCCGAGCAGCAGAAAGTGACTAGGTAGGTTCTGAGGGTTTGAACTGTGGTCCTCACACAAGTGCCCTTACCTACTGAGTAATTGCCCCAGCCTATTTTTGTGGTTTCTGACACAGAGTTTGCCACATAATCCAGACTGGACTCAACTCACTAAGTAGCCCCCATTATATGCGCCTGACTCAGATTCTTCAGCACACTTTTTACTCCAGCTTCCAGAGTGGCAGGATTGCAGGCGTGCGCTGCCATGCCCCACAGAGGAAGAAGCTGAATGAATCACTCAGAGGCAGAAGCAGGTCGAGCTCTGTGAGTTCCAGGCCAGCCTGCTCTACATGGTGAGTTTCAGGTAATCCACGACTCTGTGAAGAAATCCAGTCTCCAAAACAAAAACATAAACATATTTTTTGTGTGCAAATGAGTTGGGGATGGAGAGATGGGTCAGTAGTGGGTAAGAGTGTCTGCTATAAAAGCATGAAACTTGAGCCAGGGTCTCACATATGCACAAAGAAGTGGGAGTGGCTACGTGTGCCTATAACCCCAGCGGCTGGGAGTGTCAGAGACAGGAGGATAGCTGGGAATAGCTGTCCAGCTAGCCTTGCTGGAAGTAAAAAAAAAAAAAAAAAAAGTGAAGTTTAGCCTCAGGGAGAGATTGCCTCAAAGAAGTGTGAGAGACTGTGTGAAGGAAATTAAGAAGAAAGAAAGCAGAGGACAGTGACCTCCTCCTCTGGCCTGCACACACACACACACACACACACACACACACACACACACGGGAAAATGAGGGACTGGTCAAGCCATAAATAAAAATAATTTATAAAATAAGATGAACTCCATCTATCCATCTATGTTCTGAAAGTGCAGGATTTCAACCCCTTGGCGAAGATATTGTTTAATAAACATGAGGATAAATGGCCCCTACAATTTGAAAAGTACAAAAACTGAACTCTAGTTCATGCTCCACACCCATACAAAGTCCCTTTGATATGAAGAACCTAACGTAAAAAACAAAACCCCAGGAAAAAAAAGCATTAGAAGAAAAATATGAAACACATCTAGACTTGACTACATAAAAATGGTTCATTTGCAAATGACAGAGGTGTCTGTGAATATCGTTAAAAGATGACAAACACGTTGGGAACACGAGCCCGCCACAGACATTCGGAACGCTGCAAGAGCACAACTGGAAATAATAATAATTTGGCTTTCGTTTTCCCCGCTTCCTCACGTCAGTCAGAGGCTCCACTTTACCTCAAGGAGAATTAGAGCTTTTACAGAGAGATGATAAAAAAGAGAGAAACAGCCAGCGTTCCCCTGTCATTGTTTCGGTAACTTCCCAGCCAGTCCACTGAAGCCCACATCAGAAACCGCGCCTGAGAGAGGCGAAGCCTTTGATTCAGAAGGACTGCTTTGGCTGAGAGAAGAAAATGTTCTTGAAATCAAAAGGGAAGGCCCCGGGGAAAGCTGGAGATAAATGTAAGCCTTAGCTAGAGATTGGCCAGCACTTGAGAAGACCCGGGCTGTGTGCCCTTGGGGAAGTAAGTGCGTGGGGCACTGGGCAGGGAGAGCAAAGAGAAGTAGGTGAGAGCCCGGACCTTGGCAGAGAGAGGTCAAGGGATGTGGGAGAAGGGAGTTGGCACTGCAGGACTTCAAAGTGGGGCCATCAGTGCTCAGAGGTCACTAAACCCCCTCCTGGAGCTTCTGGAACTTCTGGGATCCTGGCCACCCCTCCTCCCACTTCCGGCTTACCTGCTGTGGCTGTGACCACCTTGTCGGGAGAGCCACACTAACCACGGAGACCTTCACTCTCTGCGGAGCGATACCTACCTGCTCAGGCTTTTCTGAGGGGCCCATCTGCCTGTGAACACTCAGCCTCCCTGAGCAGAGAGCAGAGTTGTTGATACCCACAGAAGAAGCCCTAGTACTGAAGTGAAAATCTCCCCAGAGCCTGGACCTAGGTGCAACAGGGTAGATCCTGGTAAAATCTATCCTGGTTAAATAGCTCCACAACTTAGAAAAAGCCCCTACTCATCAACAGAAAGATCCTCAACCCAATAGAAAAATGAGCATAAGAAATGAAAGGAAAACTTGGTATTAAAAGAAAAAAATACAAACATCAGTTATGAGCCAGTCGTGGTCGCCCACGCCTTTAATCCAAGCACTCAAGAGGCAGAGGCAGGAGGATCTCTGTGAGTGTGAGGCAGCCTGGTCTCAGAGCTAATTCCAGGACAGTCAGGGCTACATAGAGAAACCCTGTCTTAAAAAACAAAAAGGAAGAAAGGAAGGAGGGAGGAAAGGAGGGAGGGAGGGAGGGAGGGAGGGAGGGAGGGAGGGGGGGGGGGAGGGAGGGAGGGAGGGAGGGCCCTCTGGTGTTCAGGGGGACAGGTGCTGCACCTGGCTGTAGTAACTGAGTTTCAAACCCACATGGGTGGAACTCTGTCCAGACACTGCAGATGCTGGGGAATCCATCGCTTGCCCCTTGCCTGAGCTCCGCTTTGACCATGTCCTCAGCTCTTCTTAAAGCCAGGGAAGCTACTCAACCCTGAGTAGGCGCAGTTTGGAAATCCAGGAAGTAGAGGCCTGAACTGGAGTCATCCATTGTGATCCAGTCCAGGGACTCTGGGTGGGAACAGCTCAGAGAACAGCCTGTTGGAGGATCCTGTGTGCTGTAAGACGCCCCTGTCAGAATGCATCTACTGCATTATTCATGGTGCCCTTCGCTTTATTCCTCCCTCCCCCCTGTTTTTCCAGTAACTAGAGGTTCAGCCTGAGGTTCGGCCCCATAGCCGTGCTGGCACTGCCTGGCCACATGTCCTTGACCAGTCCTGGAGGTCACTAGTGTGTTCTGAACCTGCCACTCGGGGGAATTCTCTGGTCCTGGGAAGTACTAGGAGGTTAGCGTCCGTGGAGGACACTTATGAAGGACAGAGTGGGAACCAGAGGACAAATCCCCAGCCTCCTTAATTCTCTAGGGGAAGCTTCTGGAATGTTCTGTAGTCTGAGCTCCAGTTGCCTGAGTGTGACCCACTCAACAGTTAATTTTTTAAAACTTTTGTGTGTGTGTGTCCATGTTTGTGTGTGTGCGTGTGTACATGTGAGAGCATGTAGAACCAGAGGTCAATGTGGAATGACTTCCTCATTTGCTCTCACAGTCTCTCACCAAACCTAAAGCTCATCCATGTAGCTAGGTTGACTGCTGATGAGGACCTGGGGTCCCCTGTCTCCGCCTCTGCTATGGTGTGATTACAGGTATACCCCATTGCACTGGGATTTACATGTGTGCTGCGATCTGAACCCAGAGCCTCACACTTGTTAGTGAGCCGCCCAGCCCTGGTAATTCTTTCGTTGGCTTTCGTTCTCCCTGGCGTCACCATCCCTCTCCTTCAGCCTTAGGAGCTTCTCTCCAATAAGCCGCTCGGACCCAGATCCCCTCCCTAGGGTCTCTGGTTTGGAAAACACTTTACAGGTGGGGCGTTGTGTGTCATAGCACCTCAAGGGACACACAGAGTTCTCAGATGTCCATGCAATCAGAGGACACAGCTTACCAACCTCTCTGATTAATCACCCCATCCATCAGCGATTATTGCCTGAATCAATTATTTTATTAAAGGATATAAAAAAGTGGTTTTCCAATCCTATCAATCCTTCTGCTTTTATTAGCTGGGATATATATATATATATACATTTCCCTCATAAGCCAGAACTTTCAAGTTGAGATGAACTAGTAAAGGAATGACAGACTAAAGGCCTGATTCTTTCTTTCCTCATAGCTAATTCTCAAGATGAGAAACTATGCCCTAGTTACTTCCAGTGGTATTTATAACGACATTTGATGGGTTTGAGGCACTCCCCCCCCCCCATATTTCTATCAGTATTGTTCTGATTTGAATCTGAACTGTCCCCCAAGGCTCCTGTTCTGGCTGCTTGCTTCCTGGCTGGTGGCTCAACGTTGGGAGGCAGTGGAGTTTTTAGAAGGTGAGGCCTAACAGATAGAAATATGTCACTAAAGGCCTAGAGAGATAGCTCAGTCCATAAAATGCTTGTCTTGCAAGCATGCGGGCCAAGTTCAGTCCTGAGAACCCATGTACAAAAGTCTGGGATGGCGACACATACGTGTAATCCCCGTGCTGAGGAGGCAGGGACAGCTGGCCTCGGCCAGCCAGCCAACCTGGAGTAACCGGAAAGCCCCAGGTCCATGAGAGAACTTGTCTCACTAAACAAGCTGGATGGCCCCTAAGCGATGACATTGGCTTCACAAGCCCACACCCACACATGGTGTGTACCCCACCCGCCATGGACCGTCTCACGCATGAACTTACTCAAAGAAGAGGAGGACTTGGCAAGAGGGCCTCACGTTATAGAGCACTTGCCCGGCAAACCTGACAAGCCGAGTTCAGTCCCTGGAGTCCAGCGAGCGTCCTGGTCTGCTTTCTGTGGCTGTGATAACCATCATAATCAAAATAAACTGGAGAGGAAAAGGTTAATCTGGTTCCCATGCTCCAATCACAGTTGATCACTGATGGAAGTCAGTGCAGGAACCATGAGGAATGATAATTACTGGCTGGCTCTCCATAGCTTGCTCAGCCTGCGTTAGACACAACCTGAGACCACCTGCCCAGGACCACCCGCCCAGGTGTGGCACTACCCACCGTGGTGAGCTGAGCCCTCCACATCAATCATCAGCTAAGAACACATCCCACACAGACTTGTCTACAGGTGTCCCTTCTTGTATGACTTTAGTGTGTGGGAAGCTGACAAAAACTAACCAATACACCAAGTGACGGTGGAAAGGGAAAACTGACCCCACGGAATTGACCTCTGACCTTCACACACATATGCACAGACACATCACACATACAATGGTAAGAATAATGCTAATGATAATAGTAACAATAAGTCTTTAGAACGAGGAGGAGGAGGCCACTAGGACCAGGCCAACTTTGGCTCTGATCTACTCTGCTTTCCCAGTCAGCAGGGGTGTGTTTAGGCACAACACTGTTTCCCGCCACATGGGCTCAGCCGTTCCTCCCTGGCTTTTTTGTAATGATGGACTTTAACATTCTAAAACAATGAGTCTAAATAAACCTTTCCTTCCATAAACTGTTTCTAGCAAGAATTTTTGTCAAAGCAACTCAGAAGGCACTAGTACAACCAGAATAGATGAGTACTTACATGTTCAATGCAGTTCAATGGACTTAACATTTTCATCTTCCCCAGCGGGCATCCCCTCCCTTAGGTCCTCTGTCCTCCCCAGCGGGCATCCCCTCCCGTAGGTCCTCTGTCCTCCCCAGTGGCTCTGCCAACCTTGACCAGTGTCCTCACTTTCTGGCCCAGTGAGATTTCTCAAGCTTCCACAGCTTATCTCCTGGCCCAGCCCTGGACTCAGGCATTCCTCTGAGGAGCCCTGGTTCCTGATGTTTGGAGAACATTCTGACCCAGGCTGTGCCCAATGACTAGATTTTTACTGTTTCTCAAGGTTGTGGGTGGGAGACAGAAAATCCATGCACTTTCAAACAGGAAAGCCAAAAGATGGTGCGTGCCTGCTGGTCCCTCCAAGTCAAATATAACATTTCAGGGTTTGATTTAGTCTCTTTGATCTTTCCCCAGATCTCCTTTCTCGCACACTGACAAGCTCAGATTTCAGTATTAGCATAATTACTTATTTATATTACCCTGTGATTTTTTTTATAAAAATTTCAAAAATAGCAACACTATTTTTTTTTCTCTTACAGTAAGAACTTCAAACAAAGTTTTAAGACTCCTCTGGAGCTCTTTTCCTCTTCGGAAACGTTCCTTTAAGGACGTATGAGGTAAAGCCACTCGAGTCGGCCATTTGCACGGGGTGATTACATCACCCGCTCTCTGTACACTGAAGGTCTTCCCTTCAGAGTGTCTTCAGACCATAGAGGCTGCTTTTCCCCTCTCCTTCCCTTTTGATTTAATGTTATTTTGAATCTATTAAATATTTATATGATTCCAAAGTCAAAACCACATAAAAGTATCTAGAGAGTTCCATTTTCCATCACTCTCCGCCACCCGGCTCCTTCCCTTGTAACCAATCCTTTTTATGGCTTTCTGCTCAGTTGTTTATCCTGACAGGGCCTTTTTTTGCGAATATAAACTGTTTGTGTACACAGATATAGCCCTCTGCTTTGGGTTGGGTCGCAAACGTTCCTCACAGGCTGATGTTTTAAAGGCTTGGTGTCCAGCTGATGGCACAGGGCATGTGAGACCATCTGGAGGTGGAGTCTACAGGAAGGAAGTTAGGTTATTGGGGATATTGGAACCCTGATCTCTCCTTGATGTGGAACAATCTCTGTATACTGCAAACATGTATTGTTCTCACTGGTTAATAAAGAGCTGATTGGCCTATAACTGGGCAGGAAGAGATTGGGCAGGAGAGCCAGACCAGGAAGACCTTGGAGAGAAGAAGGGTGGAGTCTGAGGAGTCTCTGAGCAAGACAAAGGAGAGAAGTGTGCCACACAGAGATAAGGTGCCAAGCCACACAGTAGAACAAAGAAAGAGATATGGTCAATTAAAGTTGTAAGAGCTAGTTAGTAATAAGCCTACACCACCAGCCGCGCATTTACAATCAGGATTAATTCTCTGTGTGGGTATTTGGGAGTGAGCTGGTGGGACAGAAAAACCCGCCTACATTTCTTCTCTCAGTTTACAGGTCCCCACAAGGCAAGCAACTGTACGCTCCACATACAAGCTTGGCTGTAATGTCCTGCCTCGTCACAGGCTCTACAGGCTCTATGGTAGTGTCCCGCTGTAGGGATAAGCCCTCCCCTTGGGGGCGGGCTGCCCTCAGGCGTATGTTTACTGATAAATTGTGCTGCGCGCCCCTTCCGCTCTCTCCTGTTTTCCGCTGGGTACTCCGCTGGAACCTTGGTTTTGTGAGTCTGGTTTTGTTATTAAATTTGTTTAAATATCAATTACTGGTGATTTATTAATCCGACCGCTGCATCCCGCCTCATGAGAGGCTCTAGGCAACAGGGCCGGCAACCATGGGCTGGAATCTCTGAGCCAAAACAAATCTTCCTTTCCTTTAAGTATTTTTTGCCCCAGCTACTTTGTCACAGTGGTGGAGGCTGGCATTCTCTGTCCCTGCTGTTTTATAGGACACCGCGCTGTGTGTTCAGCCCTGCACGCTGGTGCTCTTCACTTCCCAGAACATCCTGGAAGCCATAGCATTGCACTGCACCCTCCGTGCCTCTTTTCAATGCATCCCATCGTGTGAACAGACTCCAGTTTGCTCAGGTAATATTCTAATGGTGGGCAGTTAGATTATTGCAGTGTTTTGCTGTTTCAAATAATTCAGAACAAGCAACCTCATGTGGAAGTCGTTCTGGTATTGCTTTCCCAATGACCCTTCAGTTGAGAACACTGGAAGTAGGGTTACTGGGTCAAAGGGAAAATGCAGAACGCTGTCTCTCTCTTCTAGGACATTTTAAGTCCCCCCCCCCCCCGCCAAGTGAGTTGCACTATTTTATATTTACAACAGCAACCATTTTTAGCCATTCATTCAATAAACACATATCATATACCTACTAAGTGTCAGGCACTTGTTTATTTCCCAAAAGCATAATAGTGAAAAAGACAGACATGATCCTTTTGTTCAAGAGCTCAGCTCTTTCAAGAAGGGTCAGCTCTTTCTACAGTTCACAGTGAGACCTTGGGTGTAGTGGCACATGCCTGTAGTCCCAGCACTTGGGATGCAAAGGCAAGGAAACCAGGTGTTCAAAGCTGACCTTGGTGCCTACTTAGTTTTAGCTGAAGACCTGAGAGAGCCTAGAGCCATCTGAGCAGAGGAGTCTCAGTCCAGAGGCACCTAGATCAGACTGGCCAATGGGCATGCCGGAGGGAGAGGGTCTTGATTTAGAATGAAGCTGAGGGCCCAGCTCACTGTGGCAAGCAAAGGCGATATCACTTTCAAGAAGGTGGTTTTCCCAGAGTGAGGCTTATCCAAGGCACTCAGGCTGCCCTGATCCCTTGAATTTCTTCAGATTTGGGAAATTCAAACAGATGATTTGTGGTAGTGGAGAACTGCCTCAGCTTCCCCCATTTAAAGGTATTTTTTAAAGGAAAACATATAAGAAATTTAAATAACCACGTTAATTAAAATGGAAATGCTTTATAATATAAAACCTATAGAACCTATAGGCATGATCAGTATTCAGAAGTTAATTTACATCTTCAAATTATTTCACTGTAAAAAAATGCTAAAAATAAGTGAACTAAATTTGTAACTTAAGAACTTAGATAAAAAGAGTGGGTATGGTAGTACATGTCTTTAATCCCAGCAGAGACAGGTTGATCTGTCTGAATTTGAGGCCAACCTGGTCTACAGAGCTAGCTCCAGGTCAACCAGAGCTACATTGTGAGAAACTTATGAGTCCAGCGAGTCCAGTTTCTCCCCGTAGAATCTGCTTTATCCACCCTCTCAACATTCACAACCACTTTTACATCATTACAGACAAACCGGTGTAAACGTGAATTTCCCCGACTCCCTGCTGAGCGAATCTTCCAATACAGCCTCAGGCCAGGGGATTTGTGTAGGACCCAGGTTTAGGCAAGTCTGAGTTGGTAAGCAGAGAGCTGACTTTGGGGCCCACATATCTCTAGCCTGGCAAGGGGTGTGGGATCTAGACAGCATACAAAGGTACCGCCACAAGCAGAGAAGCGTTCTGAGGCTTTCCTTCCCCAGGAAAGAGAACTGCCGGGGGCTGTCTTTCTTTTTTCCTGATGCCCCCTTGACTAACCTGCCTCTCTTGGTTTGGCCTTGTACCCTGCTGGTTCTCAAAGCCTGTCTCTCTAGCATTCGCCATGGGGCCAGACATTCCTGTTCTTCCTTTCTACACCACCTTGTGAGATACTCCTGAGAACTTCAGGAGGCTCTCTGATAGTTCCATGTCCTGTACCAGCTCGCCTGCCAGGTTAACCTGTTCCTACAGCCCTACTGAACCACTGGTGTGGTTTGAATGTGTGTGTGTGTGTGTGTGTGTGTGTGTGTGAGCCGAAACCTCAAGGCAATGGTTTGAAGAGGTGAAGCTGAAGGTGACCGAGTCGTGAGCCCACTGCACTCCACAATAGGCACAGCATCTCATCAACTAGCTAACCCTCTGACCTTTCCTCCTCCGGTCCTGTGTGAATGTAGATTAGAGATGAAGCAGGCTGTCATCCACACACCCACGGCTGCTGTGCTTCGGGAAACAGGATTTCAGAGAGGCCAGGCTGACCTTGAACTCCAGGTCCTCCTTCCTTTCTTCCTCCGCCTCCCAAGTGTTGGGATTACACACACGTGACACCACACCCGACGAGTGTGTTGTTAGCACAGCACAGACAGCTAAGACAACCACCCAGCCAGTTTAGCTGCCTTGCCCCTCAGAAGCAAAGTTCACCTCCCAGGCAGGCTCCACAGTGATAGGTGTGGGTCTCATCCTGTTCAGATGCTAGATGAGAATAACACAACCTACATTTTGGATAGTTTCATCAGTTAATACGGACAACTACACTAGAGAACAGAAAAAAAAAAAAGGAAAAAAAGAAGAAAAACATTTTTAATGCAGTTTAGAAAGACTGTGTCTCTAGGAGGTGGTGGCTCGTGCATGCCTTTAATCCCAGCCAGAGTTGTTACACAGGGAAACCCTCTCTCAAAACAACAACAACAACAAAACAAAACAAAAAATGCAGGCAGATCTGAGGCCAGCCTAGTCTACAGAATGAGTTCCAAACAGACAGACAGGGTTTGTCTTGAAAACGAAGTCAAAAAGCTCTTGGACTGGGGAGATGGCTCAGCGGTCAAGAGCACTGACTGCACCTCCAGAGGACCACGGCAGCTCACAATTGTCTGTAACTCCAAGTTACACAGACATATATGCAGGCAAAACACCAATGCCCATAATGAAAATAATTTTTGTTTTTTGGCTTTTCGAGAGAGGGTTTCTCTGTGTAGCCCTGGCTGTCCTGTGCACTTGCTCTGCAGACCAGGCTGGCCTCGAACTCACAGAGATTGGACTGCCTCTGCCTCCCCAGTGCTGGGATTAAAGGCGTGCATCATCAACGCCCAGCCAATCATCCATTCTTATATTAGTTTATATTGGTGCAAAACTCCTTGATAGAACCACAGGAGAATGCGAGGTTTCTTGTACAAATGATTTTATAGACCACATTCATACAAAATATTAGCAGGACAGCCTCAATGTATGAGAAGAGAAATACACAGATCAAGAGGTATCGCTTATAGGAATGTTAGGATGGCTCAATATTAATAAATCGATTAATATAATTCATTCTAGAAAGTAGACTACAGTAATGGTTTAAGAGAAAAATATACCTAAGGCCAAGTGGCATGCATTACATGAATAAAAACATAGAACAATATTAGAAAATCTATTGATACAATCTATTTGATTTATGATTTGAAAAAGAAAACGATTATATAAAGATAATAAATATATATTTGATAAATATAGTAGCCCTAAGCTTCTAAAATCTTACCAAAATAAAATGACACTTTTAAATTATACATTAAAATGTTTTTACATATACTTATTTGTGTGTGTGGACAGGCCTGCCCTACAGGGATCAAAGCACAGAAATCAGTTCTCTCTTCCACCTGTGAGTGCCAGGGGTCAACTGTAGGTCATCAGGCTTAATTAACATCAAGCACCTTTGCCCACTGAACCATCCTGCCAGACCTATTTTAATTATTACACTTAGGTATTTATATATTTATTTATTTTGTGTGTGTGATTTGTGGAGGCCAGAGGACAACTTGGGGGGGGGGGAGGATTGGTTCTCTTCTTTGACCATTTGGGTCCTGGGGATCAAAGTAAGTCTTCAGCTTTGCCAGTTGGCAACTTCCCCACAAGGTGTCCCACCTGCCCTCATTGACCTTGAGTCTGATAAATCAGGATCTCTAGTTCAGGCTGGCCTCCACTATGTGGAGGATGACCCTGAGATTCTGGCCTCCACTGTGTGGAGGATGACCCTGAGATTCTGGTCTTCTGTGTGGAGGATGACCCTGAGATTCTGGCTTCCACTGTGTGGAGGATGACCCTGAGATTCTGGTCTTCTGTGTGGAGGATGACCCTGAGATTCTGGCCTCCACTGTGTGGAGGATGACCCTGAGATTCTGGTCTTCTATGTGGAGGATGAATCTGAGATTCTGGTCTTCTTGTGACTACATCCCAGATTGTTTGGTTTACAGGCATGCACCATGATGCACAGTTTCTAACATACCAAGGTAGCTGTAAGCATCTGCATCAAGTGGTGTTTATATGCATATATATATATCTGTATATGCCTGTGTTATGTATATGTATATATATGTGTGTGCATAGTGTGTATGTGTGTATGTATATATGTATGTGTATGTATGTGTACGCGTGTGTGTGTGTATTAAACTATATAAATACTATACAAATAGTTCTTCTAGGTGAAAAACAATCAACAACGCCTACACCCAGGCCTTTAATCCCAGCACTAGGGAGGCAGAGGCAGGCGGATCTCTGTGAGTTCGAGGCCAGCCTGGTCTACAAGAGCTAGTTCCAGAAGAGCTAAAGATACACAGAGAAACTCTGTCTTGAAAAACCAAAAAGAGAAAAAGAAAGGAAGAAAGAAAGAAAGCAAGAAAGAGCGTTTACAGTAGCTTTTCTAAAAACAAAATCTCATTTCATCGTCCAAACTGACCTCAAACACATGATGCTCCTGCCCTCTCCATGCCTCAGCTCTTAATTAACATTGTTCCAGAAGTCCTAGTTAATTTAATTAGAGAAATACATGAAAAGAGAGATAAATATTAGAAATGAAGAGGCAACGTAATCATTATTTAAAGTTGGTATGATTAAATATCTAGAAATCCCTCCCAGAAATCCATTAACTATATTAACTGGGTCCAGGAACTTGGCCAATTTCAAAATAAATATACAAAAATCAATAGTATTCCAATCAAACAATAAAAAGTACTTAGAAAAAATGAGACAGAACGAGTCCATTCACAGTATCTTAAAGGCATAAAGGAAGTAAAAAAAAAAAAGTGGGCTGGAGAGATGCCTCAACTGTTAGGAGCACTGGCTGCTGTTTTAGGGAATCCCAGGTTCGATTCCCAGCACTTACATGGCAGGCAGCACATGCCTTTCTAACTCTGGTACCGGAGATCTGGCCCCGTCCTCTGCCTCCTTCAGCACAGGTGTGGTGCATAGAGATGTATGCAGGCAAAATACCTATATATACAGAAACAAACAAAAAAATGTGTTTATAGAAAAGTAAATAAACGTACTACAATGTGCAAAGCATTTATAGGAAAAAATTCCGTGGAGGGACATGAAGACTTGGAGATAGCCAACTTGGCACTTAAACTTAATCAAGCACTCAGCTGGTAGAGTGTTTGCTGAACAGGTACAAAAACCTGGGTTCAATCCCCAGCACCACCACATAAAACCAGAGTGTGGCACAGAACTGTAATCTTAGCATTTAGGAAGTAGAGATAGAAAGATTAGAAGTTCAAGTTTGCCAGGCAAAGGTGGCAACAGGCCTTTAATGCCAGCTCTTGGGAAGCAGAGTTGGGCAAGTCTCTGTGTTCAAGGTCAGCCTGGTCTACAAAGTGAGTTCTAGGAAAGCCAGGGCTACACAGAGAAACCCTAGCTCAACCGGCCCCCAGCCCCTCACTCCCACCAAAAAAGTTCAAAGCCATCCATGGTCACAAAATGAATTTGAGGCCAGGCTGGGCTATGTGAGGTTCTGTGTCAAAAAACAAAATTTTGGCATGTTGGTGCATGCTTTTTATCCCAGCACTCATGAGGCAGAGGCAGGCTGATCTCTGTGAGTTCAAGGATATCCTGGTTTACATAGTGAATTCCAGGCCAACCAGGTAAGATCTTGTCTCAAACAAAATAGAATCATAATCTAGCTCCTTCAAACAAATGTCATATTCAGAATTCCCAAAGGCCATAACTTAGAAGCTTGCTAAGTGATTCTAAAGAGAATTTGAACAATAAACCTGTAGAAATAAAAGTCAAAGGAACCAGAGAGAGGGCTCTTGCTGCTCTTCCAGAGGACCTGGATTCAATTCTTCACACCCATGTAGGGTTCCTCACAACCACCTGTAACTCCAGGTATAGGAGACCTGACACCCTCTTTTGATCTTGATATGCTGTGAGATAACGCTTTTGTACCCTATAAAGATTTGTCACTCATATTGGTTTAATAAAACGCGGATTGGTCAGTAGCCAGGCAGGAAGTATAGGTGGGGCAACCTGACTAGGAGAATTCTGGGAAGAGGAAAGGCAGAGAAGTAGTCACCAACTAGACGCAGAGGAAGCAAGATGAGAATGCCTCACTGATAAAAGGTACCAAGCCACGTGGCTAAACATAGACAAGAATTATGGATTAATTTAAGATGTAAGAGCTAGCTAGGAATACATCTGAGTCTGAGTCAAACAGTGTTGTAATTAATATAGTTTCTGTGTGATTATTCAGGTCTGGGTGGCAGGGACACGAAAGTGCAGTCTCTGTTAACACTGATGAGCGTCTGCACACATGTAACGCGTGTATGCATGCACATACACACATGCTTGCACACAGGCACACATGCTTGCACTCAGGCCCACACACATGCCTGTGTGCATGCACACACATACACATGCTTGCACACATGTGGTATAATGTCCCGCTGGCCTGGTTCCAGAGGTATAGCAAGCAAACTCTTCTAGCTTTGAAACCTCACTGGGTTATACCTGGCCTGGCTTTGAAGTTTTCATGCAGCCCCTAGTCCTTTCTTTGTGTTACAAATACCTATTGTTCCCCCGATGTGAATCTTGACTGTGAGTTTCCCATGGATACAAAGCCTATGCAAACCCAGAAAACCATGGCACCTCATGAATCAGATATTTGCACCTGGCATTGTATTGTGGGAAGCTTCAATCAGTTTGTTTTGAGAAGTGGAAATCTACTAGCTAAAGTGTAAATACAGGAAAATAATAAAGACGCCAAGAGGCGAAGGGAAAGCGCTGAGCCCCCTGCAGCGCAGTAGCTAAGCTCATTCTCAATGTGTCTGAGTCTTCGTTTCACGAACTCACGTGAACCCACACGCCAGCATCAAGCTACACGAGACACACACATGCACACATGTAGCAAGAATAATAAAAACCCAGAGACAGATATTAGGGTTCAACCTGAAGATCAGAGAAGCAAAGCAGCCAAGCCACTGGAGAGCTCTTACTGTCAGGAAAAATCCTAAGAAGAGCCTCTCTGCCGACACAAAGTAACTCCAATTAGACCAGATTAGACCAAATCAAAAATGCCCACCGTTTAATAAATGCCACACTTCGGGGGGGGGGGGAGGCCCGGGAGCAAGGCGAGGAAGACAGAGTGGGAGACACACAAAACCAGAACCCACACATTCCTTTATCTGGTGCAAACCTAAATAGCCTGTGAGTGTGGCCCTGACCCTCCCTGGGGAGGGGTCAGTGCTTGGCAGGCTTTCCCGTTGGTCTCAGTAGACCAAAGCTTACACAGCTGGCATTTGCTAGACTTGGGCTTTTCTCTAATAAATCTACACTTGCTCTGCAGTAAATAAATTCTAGCTCGGAAGGCCGGGGCAGGATGATCACTGAAGCTCGGGTGTGAGGCCACCCTGAGCAGCACAAGATCTGCCTGCCCCCATGGCCCCCCATACCCTCCCCAAACTGTGACTTGTAACTCTGGGCATGCAACCCAGGGGTCTCACTGACTCAATGTCAGGCAAAAGCTCTACCACTGAACTATAGTGCCAAGCCTCAAGATGCTGTTCCTAAAGAAAGCAACACACGAAAAAGAACCGTTCCTCCTTCCTGCTCTTCCCCTCATTCACTAAGGTAGAGTCAGTCTAACCCAGAGCTCAGCAGCACGGCTAGCCTTGGCAGCCCATTCTGGAGAGATCCTTTCTCTGCATTCCAGCGGGCTACCGAGGCCACCCTGGCCTTACATGGGCTCTGGGGACCCAAACTCCCGGTCCTCACACTTGTGCCGCACACACTTTAACATCCACGCTATCTCTAGCAAATGCATGTGCAGAATTTTGTTCGCAATTTTAAGTCCCCAAATGTTCCCTGAGTGTAGAGAGCAGGGCAAGAGGGCGAGCAGAACTTTGGACGCTTGCTCTGTTTCTTCCTCTCTTTCTTTTTTTTTTTAATTATTTCTTTTTTATGTTACGTGCGCTGGTGTTTTTGCTTGCATGTGTGTCTGTGTGAAGGTGTCTGGAACTCCCAGAGTTGCAATTACAGACAACAAGTGAGCTGCCGTGTGGGTGCTGGGAGTTGAACCCAGGTTCTCTTGTAAGACAGCCAGTGCTCTTATCCTCTGAGCCATCTTTCTAGACCCCCACTTGCTCCGTTTCTGTACGAGCCAGGCATGAACTTTGCCCTTCCTGGCTGACAGGCTATGGCAAGCAGCCTTGGCAGGGACACTGGCCTTCTCAGGATGGCAGTGGGGGTGGGACTCCAGGAGCCTTCACTGGGGCCCCTGCTGGAGGATCCCAGAGGCCACCTGGGGATCATCTCTAACCAGTTGGGAGATCCTTGTGTTAGAAAACGGGTTCTTCCTTTAAAAAAAAAAAAAAAAACTAAAACTCCTCAGCTTTGCGGCTTTTGCTCACTTCCGTGAGGTAAATATTCCCACTGGGGCCAATTTCAAGCTACCACAGAGTAACACCCAGCTCACAGAATTCCTGCGGATTTAGCAAGTAGCTCTCTCTTGCCCATATTCCCAGGGCCACTCCTGCGAGCCTTTCTCTGTGGAGACCCAGAGATAACTGGGGAGCCCTCTTAGGAGAACCGAGAACTTGTCATCACCCAAATCGGGTGTTAATACAACCAGGGAATTAAACCCAATCTACAGCAGCAAGCTGCTGGAGTCGGAGGCTTGAGCAGTGTGCGTATTAAAATAGCTTTCACTTGTGTTCTCGCCGTAAAGCATACACACAAGGGACGATGGTTTAGTCCACAGACATGTGCTGGGAGTCTCTCCTGTGCCAGGAAGTGTTCTAGACACTTCGGGTAAACGAGGTGAATGAGACAAGGTTCTTGGCCTCAAGGAAGCTTAGAGCCTAGAACGTAGACATGAGTGTCACGGGGTCATAACGTACAGAGAAAATTAAAGTGCCAAAGGGACCAGAGAGTGGCGGAACTCCTTGCTGCATGGATTCTAATTGGTTGTAATAGTAAAAACCTGGAGCCAGATAACGGGGTAAATGCTGAAAGATCAGAAAGACAATGAGTCAGCCACAGCCAACTCTTACCTTGCTAACTCCTCAGCCGGAAAAAGGGACCAAGCGCCTGTCTCCTCCCGCCTTATATTCTTCTCACCGCCCAGCCATAGCACTTCCTGTCTATCCATATAAACCTCCAGACCTCTCTGGTTAACTAGTGGTTAGCTCCGTCCTCTGATCTTCAGACAAGCTTTATTTGTCAGAGTACACACAAGATATCACCTCAGAGCCCTGCTTTCGAAAGGTGGGGAAAGCCCTTCCGGATGAACAAACACTTGAACAGGCGTGGGAATGAAGGGGAGGAGGCAGAGATGCTGGAAGCTAGTACGGACATTCCAGCCAGGAGGAGAGTGGAGCTTGGTGGGGGTTGTGAGGAAGTTTCTAGAGGAGGCTCTGAGATGAGCTGAGGAAGGTAAGCAGGACCCAGGTGTGACTGGAGAGGCACCTGTGTAGGGCGGGAATAGCTGGGGCCTCTGCACACACAGGCCCTGAATTTGCATTTTGTTGTGTGGTGAGAAGGCTTTGGAGGGTTGGAGCCGAGAAAGAATATCTCTCCTACATTTAAAAAAGGATGCTGAGCCGAAAATAGGATGTGGGTGGCAAGAAACGAAACAGAGGGTGGGTGGGACGGCTCAGCAGGTAAAGGCACCCGCTGCCAAGCCCGAAGACCCGAGTTCAGTCCCCAGAACACACGTGCCTGGGAGAAATCCACCCCCACCAGCTAGCCTCTGACCTCCACATGCAGCGTGGCATTAGTGTGAGGGTGCTCAGACACACACAAAACAAACAAACAAGGAGACATAGAGCCCAGTCGGGAGCTGCTGCTGTGGTTTGAGTGGGAGACAATGGTAGCTTGAACTAAGGTAGAATTTGGGTAAAAAATGACTGAGGGCTGGGTGTGGTGGTGCACACCTTTGCTCCCAGCACTCGGGAGGCAGAGGCAGGTGGATACCTGTGAGTTCGAAGCCAGTCTGGTCTACAGAGTGAGATCCAGGACAGCCAGAGTTACTTGGTGAGACTTATCTCAAAAATGAATAAATATAAAGAAAAATGAAAGATAAGTAGGAAGAAAATAGATATTGGATAGCCCCCCGTACTCTCCCCCTGATTTCACAAATTTTGGGGCTTATTAGTAAACAGGTTTGGAGTGAGAGAACCCTGAGGGAAACCCAGGGGAATGACCGTGTGTCTTCTTCATTCTTGGGGGATACTTTTTGCTGTGTAGAATCCTGAACTGGCATTTCACACTCTCGGCTTATTAGGTAGCTGAGATAAAAGTAGCCGAGCAAGTGACACGCTCACACAAATGAAAATTGAAACGTAAAACTGAGGCAGGATATTGCCTGGCATCCACAGGGCCCTGAATCCCCTTTCCAAAACAAGAAAGAAAACGAGGGAGAAGAGGGAAGGAGAGGGGGGAGAGGAAAGGAGGAGAAAAACGAGAGAAGAGGTGACCGAAGCAGTTGGTGACCAGCAAACTCAAACATCCCAGATGTTCTAAATATTTTACTTCAGGCAGCTAGAAAACGATCCCAAGTAGCAGCTCTAAATGAGCCCAGTGTATAAACCGAGAGTTTCTGTACCAGATGTATAAACTGAGGACGCGACCACTCCAAGGTATGGCTGAGGGGAAGGGTTTTATTGTAGAGATGAGAGAAAGTACAACCAGAGGCATCTGGAAGAGTCCAGAGCGGGGATAGCAGTAGATGGAACATGGCCAGCAGACTGGAGTGGACCATAGGGGTGGGGCACAGACTGGGAGAGAAGACCAAGAGAGTGTGGGCAGAGGGGACCAAGAAGGAAGGGCAAGAGAGAGGGGACAGAGAGAGGAAGACAAGAAGGGAGTACGTGACTGAAACAGCAGGCTTACAAGGTATGTTGATAGGTCCACAGACAGCCACTAGGTCATGAGTTTCTTTTGGACCTAACAGTGATTGTACAGATAGTAATAATAATGAGGTTGCTGAAATAAATATTTGAGTCAAATGTAAAGATTATATACCTGAGACTGGGTAATCAATCTGCAAAGAACCGTGCTATAGGCTGGGCAGCCCAAGGTCAGAGTGCGAGCTTCTGGCAAGGGCTTCTTTGTTGTGTCTTAACATAGAAGAAGGCAGAAAGGCAAAGAGATGAAAAGAGGGGGAAAGAAGCTGGGCGGTGGTGGCGCACGCCTTTAATCCCAGCACTCGGGAGGCAGAGACAGGCGGATCTTTGGGAGTTCGAGGCCAGCCTGGTCTACAAGAGTTCCAGGATGGTCACCAAAGCTACAGAGAAACCCTGTCTCGAAAAAAAAAAAAAAGAGGGGGAAAGAGAACAAGAGAGACAGACAGACAAACTACTTCTGTCCTCTGCCCATTTAGGAGGGTAGTGCCCTCATGAGGCCAAGTGCCTCACAAAGGCTCTGCCTGCCTCTTAGGGCAAAGCAATTGCCTGCCATGGGTGAAGGACCCTTCAGTTCCCAGTACCGGAGTCGGGGGTGGGGGGCTGGGGTTAAGTTGTCTCACCTGGTGAGGGTGGGTGCTATCGGGTATGATGGTCTTAGTTCCATCCTTGAGCCCCCATGGCAGAAGGAGAACTCTGATTTGTCCTCCAACCTCTACATGCCAGCCATGGCATCAGCCCCTCCCCATACATAATTAAACAAATAAATATAAAACATCTTTCAAATTGTGGTTCCGCTTTCATCGTCTGACAATGAGTTCTAGTAGGAAGAAACATTCAAACCGTAACCAACGCTAAAAAACAGGGATGCCCGCACAGCGAGATGTGGCTTTTAAGGCAATCTATATACATATATATATTGTGTGTATATTGTATATATGTAAATATTGTATATATACATGTATAGCACATATACATGTATATATGCACATATATTGTATATGCATATTGTGTGTGTATATATAAATATATATGAGGTCACTTTATAATGATAAAAAGTTCGATATTCCAGGAAGATACAGCAATCTTAAACTTGTGTGTACTTAATTACATACTTTCCAGAAGGGATAGTCAAAAAAGGAAAGCAGAATGACAAAGAGAAGCAGACAAACAACAATCCCAGGAGACTGCAACCCAGCACTCCAGTAATTGCTGGGACCAACAGACAAAAGCAGTCACAGAAGACGCCGGGTTCCCAAGCCTGACCCAGGAGGCACCTACAGCGCACGCGCACACCTGCAGACTCCACTTTCCCTTCCAGTGCTCACAGAAACCCAACAACCCAATGTGTCGTGGGACCTTCAGTCTGAGCGAGTTTCAAAGCATTAAAATTACACAGGATGTTTTCAGACCGCAGTGCGCTTATATCATAAATTAATAAAGAAACGGTAACTGCAAAAAGAACCATTATTTGGAAACGAAGATCTTTCTAAATAATTCATGTTAGTCATTGACTACATATAAAATTATAACGATGTCTTCCGAGGGTTAAAAAAAATGAGCAAAGTTAAAAAACACAGGCACGCCAGCGGACGGCTGGAGGCTGGCTAATGAAGCTACAGTGTTTAAGGCAGTTTTTCATTCTGGGGGCGAAAATGAGACATTGATTAATTTTAAGATTTCATAAGCCAGGTAGCAAGCTGAATTACCAGGGTACCGGAAGAATAGAACCAGAGAGGACAGCTTTCAAGTAAGGAAATAAGAACAAGATGAAAAACCAACTCTCAGAAGAAGCAGGCAAAAAAGAATGCAAATTAGGAGATAAGAGTTCGAATACATGCAAACTCCTACATGGATCCTTAAAATGTGGCTTCCAGCCATATGTGGGGCTGGGCGTGGGAAGATTTAGCTCCTGTGTGGGACCGAGGAGAGTCGGGCACTGTTCATAATCCCACCTGCCCCACTTAGACCTTACCAGTCTGTTCTCAGGTTCTGAGGACCTGGAGCCACAAGCGGCCTCTCTGCCTTGTTAGGGGCCCAAGGTCGGGTGTATGCAAGTGGTATTCCTTCCCCGCACTGGGAGTCAGTGAGGGTAGCCTTGTGACATTCTCAGAGCCTGCATCCCTGGCAAGAATATATACTTCCGGGGCTAGAGAGATGGCTCAGTGGTTAAGAGCATTGATCACTCTTCCAGAGGACCTGGGTTCAATTCCCAGCACCCACATGGCAGCTCATAACTGTCTATAATTGCATTGCAGTTCCAGGAGACCCGATACCATGGCAAAACACCAATGCAATTCAATTAAAAATAAATAAATAAAAGGATTCATACATCCTAAAGAGACACTGGTTCACCCCTTTTAGCTATCAGACTGGTGATTGAGAGAATAGACCCCAAAAAATTAGAGCTTCCCCAGGAGTCTCCTGCTGGGACAGAAACCAGCTGAGGCCCTGGGGACTGGGAGCTGAGACCGTGGTGGGCAGGGGCCCACACCTGGCCCAACTGTTTGATTATACATATCTCGTGCTTCCTGTTTAAGCCCTAGCCTCAGGTCGGGATGTTGAAGATAGACTTAGGGTTGAGGGTGACGGAGTCACTGGATTTTTTTGCTCCTCTTCCGGGTGTGCCCACATTGAAATCTTTCTCTGTTTTCCTCTGTTAACTTGGCTCTTTTAATTGCCTCGTTGAGGACATGTGGCCAAACCTGGCTTCAATGGACACAGTCTGAGACACATTTCCAGGGTTCTCAGCTTGTGGCTCACCCTTCCCGGCCACCCTCCGCCTGCTGGCATTTCCTGCCCTCTTCTAAGCCCCGACAATGTCTCCAGGAACCGATGCTGACTTCTCTGTTAATTTCCCAGGCCTGTGTGAGAGGCTACTGTTCCAGAGGGCATGCGGACACAGAGGCAACGGGCCGGCGAAATCTGAGAACCTTTGATAAGGATGCTCAGAATTTAGGGTTGGACGCCTCACTCTTAGGCCTCTGCTGCCAAGGCAAGCTGAGGCACACAGTGTGCTTCTCTTGGGTTCAGAGGGCAGCTGATGATCCAGCCTGCTGCTGCCTGGCAGTGCCCACCCAGGTCAAAGGCTGTCAGTAGCCAGGGGAGAAATCGGTATCTTTGTTAAGAAGTCCAGAAACATTGTTTTTTTTTTTTTAAAAAAAAAATATTTATTTATTTATATTTTCTGTGTATGATTGTTTTGTCTGTGGGTTTGTATGTGCTCTGAGTGCATTCCTGGTGCCCATGGAAGCCAGACGAGGGTGTCAGATCCTTTGGTACTGGAGTTACCACTGTGAACAACAATGCGCACTGGGAAGTAAACCCTGGTTCTCTTCAAGAGCAGCTGGTGCTCATAACTGCCGAGTCATCTCTACAGTCCCCAAGGTTTTATGTAGCCCAGGCTGGCCTTTGAATTCTTGACTTTCTCCTTCCTGAGCACTGGGACTGTGGGCATGCGCCACCAAACCCAGTTTTATACAATGCTGGGGATTAAGCTCTGGGCTTCAGTTATGCGAGGTACGCTCCCTCCCAGCAGAGGAGCGTGCCCAGTCAGTTCAGGAACTTGCTTTTGTTTTTTTGTTTTTTTAAAATATTTATTTATTATGCATACAATATTCTGTTTTGTGTATATGTCTGCAGGCCAGAAGAGGGCACCAGACCTCATTACAGATGGTTGTGAGCCACCATGTGGTTGCCGAGAATTGAACTCAGGACCTTTGGAAGAGCAGGCAATGCTCTTAACCACTGAGCCATCTCTCCAGCCCCTTGTTTTGTTTTTTAAGACAGGGTTTCTCTAGCTTTGGAGCCTGTGTTGGAACACACTCTGTAGACCAGGTTGGCCTCGAACTCACAGAGATCCACCTGCCTCTGCCTCCCGAGTGCTGGGGTTAAAGGTGCGGGCTACAGCCAGGTATGATGGAGGCAGAGGCAAGCAGATCTCTGTGTTCACGGTCAGTCTGGTCTACAGAGTTCCAGGATAGCCTGGGGTACACAGAGAAAACCTTTCTCAAAAACCAAAAGGAAGCAGGAAGGTGGTGGCACATTCCTTTAATCCCAGCACTCAGGACACAGAGGCAGGTGGATCTCTGTGAGTTCAAGACCATCCTGGTCTACACAGTGAGTTCCAGGATAGTCAGGGCAACATAGAGAAACCCTGTCTCGAAAAATTAATAATAATAATAATAAAGTGGGGGTGGGGTGGGGTGGAGAGTGTGTCCACAGCACCCAACCCTCTCTTGTGTTAAGTTCACTAAGTCCAGTAGGTGCTGCCGGATATGCAGGGTTATTCACTGGAGTACGGGTCACCTACCAGGGGCCACCCCCTGAAGAAAAACCTGAGTCTCCCTCTTCTAGCAACTTTGGAGGACATGTAACTTTTCAACTAGAAGTGAGCCCACCCTGTCTCTGTGATGGAATGGTGACTGGTTCAGCCGTGTGCGGGCATCACGGCTGTTGAGGGGTCCGTGCGTGCAGCTTCCCTGTCATGTCCAGAAGACAATAATTTGAAGGGGTTTTCCTGGTCCCTCCGTTCCTAGACTCTTTCCACCCAATCTTCAGTGGTGTTCTCCAGCCTTGGTGGGAGCAGGTGCAGCACAGACAATCGCATTCAGGGACAGGGACCCCAGAATTACTCGTTCTCCTGTTCTGACTAGCTGTGGCTCTCTCTATCGACCTCCATCCACTGGTGGGGGAGGGGGATGAAAACCTTTCTCCGATGAGAGTCAAGAATTGCACTAATCAGCACTAACTGATGGAGCCTGTGAGGGAGCCGCCAGCCCAGGACTTTTGACATCATTTTGGTTTCTTAAGCCCTAGGTGGGGTTAGGCCTGGTGGCGTGGCACGAGCCTTTAATCTCAGCACTCAGGAGGCTGAGGCAAGAGGATTGTCATGAGTTCAAGGCCTCTCTGAACTTCATATTGAATTTGAGGCCAGCCTCTGCTATATACAAAGAAGGGTCTGCTACCTAGCAAACAATAACGATGCCAGTATTATTATGTCCATCACAGCTTGCTTACAGCAACAAACCCTGGAACTTTTTGGAGTCTCTGGCTGGAGACTTGGTTAAATAAGGACATTACACCCACGTGCTCAGGGGGACGCTGGGCAGCTGTTAAAAACGATGATGCGGACTTGTGCCTGATGTAGAAGCTGCTCGCATATTTATTATTTAGCAGGGAAAGTAGGTTACATATCACTCTTTATACTACGACCTGATTTTCCGCCTGAATGCAAGACGGTAGAAATGTCTATGGACGAGTGTGTAATGGCGTGCAAAGTGCTAGCAAAGGCCTGGAAGGAGGCGTGCTGAGCACTAGCAACGCTTGCTGCCGCGGGATGTGCACATGGCTAGCTTTCTCCTTATGCTTAACTGTCCTTTAATTCTTTAGAGTAATGACCATGTAATAAAATGGAGTCATAAAGGAAAAGATAAAATCCCATGGTCCAGGGAGAAAAGGAGCTCCTGGCACACCCTGCAACAGAACCAAGAAGTGAGGCGATTTCTTTTCTGGAACAGAGGAAGCTTCACCTGGCTTTTGTTATTGGGGTGAAATATAGATGGTATAAAATGAGCCACTTTACCTGGCGGTGGTGGCGCACACCTTTAATCCCAGAACTCAGGGGCAGAGGCAGGTGAGTCTCTGAGTTCGAGGCCAGCCTAGTCTACAGAGCGAGTTCCAGGACAGCCAGGGCAGCACAGACAAACCCTGTCTCGAAAAATAACAACAACAACAGAAATGCGCCGCTTGAGTGTTTTTAAGTGGGCGGTTCAGCTCTGCTAGCACCACCACCTCCACCTCTGAACCCTATCCTTGTCCTCAAAATGTAGCTCCACCCTCAGTGCACAGAATCCCACCCTCCCTCTTCCTCAGCTCCTGGCAAGCACCATTCTGATGCTTTTGGGGGAACCAGCTGCTCTAGGTACCTTGTTAAAGTGGCATTTGCCTTTTCTTTAAAAAAAAACAAAATATATTTTAAGACTTATTTTTACTTTATGTGTATGAATGTTCTGCCTGCATGCAGGAATATGCACCACGTGTGTACCTGTTGGATCTCCCTAGAACTGGGGCGACAGATGGTTGTCAGCCACTCTGTGAGTGTGGGGGATCGAACCCAAGTCCTTTGCAAAAGCAACAAGCGCTCTCAACCTGTGCACCGTCTCTCCAGCCCTGGGCATTTGACTTTTCAAGATGGCTTGATTCCCTTAGGGGAGTGGGATGTCGTCAAGGCTCATCCAAGTTCCGAAAAGGATAGTCTTCCTTTTTCTTTATTTGTGTGCGTGCGCTTGCGTGTGCGTGTGTGTGTTTAGGGGTGCTTTAGTGCTATAAGGTGTGAGCAGAATTCAGAGGAGAAGCTGTGAAAGTCACTTCTCTCCTTCCGCCACGTGAGCTCCAGGGACGAAACTCGGGTTGCCAGGCTTGACAAGTGCTTTACCTACAGGGCCACTTCCGCGGCTCTTTTCTTCCTTTTTAAAGGCTAACTAATATTCCCTCATGAGAGAAAGCGAGGGGAGGGAGATGGGGGGGAGAGAGAGAGAATTTGCATCATTGTTCACTGATGAGTGGACACTGGGATTGTTTCCAGCCCTCTGGCTCTCGTAAATAGTGTTGCTATGAGCACTCATGTTTCACCCAGCTTTAAGTGAAGGCCACTCTCATAGAGAGAGAGAGAGTCTAAAATGGAGGATCTGGGACCTTCGGGAAGGGGAGGTCTAGCTAACCACAGCAAGCCGCCAGGGAGGGGCGAGCCTTCCAAGGCTGAATCTAGCACCCGGATTCGGCCTCACTCTGCTTTCTGCTCAAACGCAGTGGGCACAGCCTCTGCCACAGATTTCCACTAATCCACGAACTGAGTTCCTCAGCCGTGCACCCCCCCCCCGCCATGATGGATGGAAAGTCCTGAAATGGGAACCCCCAGCAAATCCTGCCACCCTCAAGTTGCGCTGGTAGTCTTTTTTTTTTTTTTTTTTTTTTTTTTTTTTTTTTGGTTTTTCGAGACAGGGTTTCTCTGTGGCTTTGGAGCCTGTCCTGGAACTAGCTCTGGTAAACCAGGCTGGTCTCGAACTCACAGAGATCCGCCTGTCTCTGCCTCCCGAGTGCTGGGATTAAAGGCGTGCGCCACCACCGCCCGGCTGCGCTGGTAGTCTTATACCATGGCATAAAAGGAACTAACACACTCATCAAACACCCAGCCGCCCTGCTCTGAGGTCCCACTAACATTCATATGCAGAGTGACTTTGTCCCCCATAGGTTCACGTGTGTGAACACGTGATCTCCAGCTGGAGGTGCTGTTCATGAAGGCTATGGAATCTTCTAGACAGAAGAATGGCAGGATGCAGGGGACGTTGGCTGTGGGGTCAAGGGCTTAGAGCACTGTAGCCTGGCACTGCTTCCAGCCCAAAGAAGAGAGCAGGCAGCCCCACACAGGCCCCCATCACAGCTCTGGCTGTTCCGTCTTCCCTGCTGTGATAAACTGGACCCTCTTAAGCCATGAACCAGGGTGAATCTTTCCTGGCTCAAGCTGATTTTGTCAAACATTTGGTCACAGCAACCAGAAAAGTAAGCAATACAGGCGGTTGCTGAGGCCCAGGAGTGAGACCAAGGACATGAAATCCTTTGTGTCATTTGAGTCCTGCAAGCAGCCCTCTGAGCGAGTGAGTACCACGGTCCCGACTTTACAGACCAGCCTCACAGGCTCCAAGGGTTCAGATGCAGGTACACTGCATCAGGTAAATACAGGCGTGGGAGCAAGCCACCTCAAGCCCCAGAGGCCACCCCTGTCCCTCCTGCCACAGTCATCTCAGGTGAACTGGCTCAGATCTGAATTCTCTTCTTTCCAGCCTCTCTGGGACACAGCTGGGCTTGCAACAGAATAAGATAGCTGACTGCAAGCTAGGTTTCAATCCACTTTCACATGGACCAGTCATCACCATGCCCCTTATAAATGCTTAAGCACACCCTATTCCTGGAGCAACACCCTAACCCCAGATACTTAGCTCTGAAAGGGGACGGGGATGGTGTGGGGTGCTTGCCATGAAACCCTGCCGATCTAAGCCCAAAACATGTAAAAATGAAAAGAGAAAACCACACGCGCACACACGTACACGCACACATGTGCATACCACACACGCAAACAAAATTTAAATTTAAAAAGAATTCTCTAATCATCGTGAAGCATGTAAGCAGTCTAAATTTTCTTTTAAAAAATTATGAAAACTAAAACTAGCCTACTGGAAGCAAGAGGGCCGGTGAGTCAGTCGTGACCCTTGGAAGAATTATCCTTTGCTGCCTTTTCACCCCAAACCCAGGGAGTTCCAGGACAGGCTCCATAGCTACCGAGAAACCCTGTCTTCGAAAACCAAGCAAACAACCTCCTGAATCAACAACACAGTTGTGTTTTCCGGAACAGGCAGCACAGAACCATTTGTAGTTACGATTACAGGTGGGGCATAGCCCAATCCTTGAGAAACAGATTTAACCACAAATAGAAATGGATCTTTACTATAAGATGGCTTTCAAATTTATCACGAGGATCAAGTAGCCTGACACAGGACCCCCAAATCTTCCCTAGCCCACCACACTGCCTCTGACAGGGTACCCCCAAATCATCTCCCCTAGCCCACCACACTGCCTCTGACAGGGTACCCCCAAATCATCTCCCCTAGCCCACCACACTGCCTCTGACAGGGGACAAGCTCCACATCCTCCACTGGGGTGGCCCTCCCTGCAGTATGGGATGGAGGAAGAATCTGGTCTCTTCAAAGGTGACAATTGGCAGGACTCCCAGAGAGAGAGAAAAGGCAGAAAGGAAAAGGACCGGCTGGCAGGGTGGGGCTGCCTGTCCTCTGCAGCAGCTTGGAACAGGCATTCACTTGCTCGTGAAAAGTTAAATCTCCCCAGCGGTGAAAACACGGAAATAAAATCATTTCCCCATCTGAATTAATGATCCACTTGGCAATTCCCTGAGAGGAAGCTGGGTGGTGGTGGTGTTTGTTTACTTGCTTGCTTTCCTGCAAAGCAAGCTTTTTAAAACTCTCAGAGGATCGCGGGTCTTAGAATCATGAGCTCCCACCACCTCAGGCTACAGTGAGCAAGACTTTCTGGGCAGGGAGGTGAGGGCCAGCTGCCTGGCCATACTTCAACTCCCTAGAGTCTAAGAACCACACCTAGGGTACCACAGAAACGTGACCTGTCTTTTCATCCACTGTTGTGGACAATATATCACAGGTGAGCTTGTCATGTGTCTCCTGCCACCTCGCTATTATTTACTGTACCCTAATCTTACCCCTGGAGGCCCTGCTCCTACCAACACCAGTGTTCGGATGCTGCCTCGACTCGGATAGTAAAACAGAAGAGTATAAAGATACAGAACATAAACGAAGAGGGTCTTCCCCTGTGCTGCGGACTACACTATAAAACACATGAAGTAGAGGCTGGAGAGATGGCCACCAAGCAAGCAGCGGGATCTAAATTCAATTTCCAGTATTACGAGGTAGGAGAGAATGGCCTTCCACAAGTCATTCCCTGACCTCCACAAGCACACAGTGGCACACATGCCCACACAGAAGCATATAAAACATAAATAAATGATATATCATAAGAACACAAGTATTAAGCAACATGGTTAGTCTGCTAATACTAAAAACCTATGCTGTGAGGTCTAGGCCAGCCTGGTCCATATAACAAGTTCCAGGCCAGCGAGGGCTACATAGTAAGACTGTCACGAAAGAAAAAAGCCCACTTCAAAACACACACACAGGGGGCTGGAGAGATGGCTCAGTGGTTAAGAGCATTGCCTGCTCTTCCAAAAGACCCGAGCTCGATTCCCAGCAACCACATGGTGGCTCACAACCATCTGTAAAGAGGTCTGGCGCCCTCTTCTGGCCTTCAGGCACACACACAGACAGAAAATTGTATACATAATAAATAAATTATTAAAAAAAATAAAAAAATAAAACAAAACACACACACATAATTGTTTTTATTTATTTATTTATTTATTTAGGTTTTTCCAGACAGGGTTTCTCTGTGTGTATACCTGGCTGCTCTGGAACTAGCTCTGTAGACCAGGCCAGCCCCTAACTCACAGAGATCTGCCTGCCTCTGCCTCCCTGGTGCTAGGATTAAAGGCATGTGCCTGCCACTGCTGGGCCACGCATGTACTTATATATGCAAATCTCTGAAAGAATATTCAAGAAGCTGTTGTGAGAGGAGCTGGGGTGACCTCTGGGGACATCAGGTGACTGGAGAAATGACTTAGAGAACAATTCCTCTCAGTACTGTACACCTAGCCTTGCATTTGAATTCTAAACCAGCTGCTGCCCGTGCCTGGAGCTGCCTGGAGCTGCTGACTGCTCAGGCCTCTATCGCTGCACATGCCCACAGAAGTCCCCATAGCTCTCTGTTCCTCACGCTCCTCATCTGGAGCAGTGGTTCTCAACCTTCCTAAGGCCGTGACCCTTTAATACAGTTCTTCATGACCCCCAACAATAAAATTATTTCTGTTGCTACTTTATAACTGTAATTTTGCGACTGGTATTAATCATAATATAAATGTCTGATATGCAGGGTATCTGATATGTGACCCCTGTGAAAAGGGCCGTTCGACCCCAAGAGGTCTCAACCCACAGGTTGAAAACTGCTGATCCTTAAGTGTTCCTTCCCCAAGTCAGCCCCTGACCTTGTCTGGCCACGGCCATATTTTTCTCAGACAGTCAAGGCAGACAAGCCCTCCAACATTAGCATGCAGGGCCAGAGGCGGCAAGAGCACACTTGCAAAGATGTCATGATTTTCCACTTTGGAAAGCAAGAGGTCAGTGTGCTTCTGTGAGACAACACTGCTTCTCGCAGGCAACGTGCTCGGGAAGATAAGGACGCAGGCTCTATCTGCAGAACGGGCGAGCAGCTAGGGGCACGCCAGGGCAGAGGGAACCGAGTCTCAGTCCTGCGGGGGACTGGCTTAAGCAAACGGCAGATGTCTGCCATTTATTACAGTGTAAAGAGTAATGCATGGTCCAGCTCCCAGGTTCCTGGACAAGAAAAAAGGAAGTTATGTGTCTGCCTAAAGATGTGGGCATGACGGCCTGTGTCTGTTGTTAATAATCCCGGACTAAAAGCAACTCAAGGATGTATCAGTAGACAAGCGGGTGAACAAACTAAGTCCCACGCAAAGGAATAACCCTCAAGGCGGATAAGTATTGATATACATAGCCACACAGATGACTTTATTTTTATTTCTTAATTAATGTATTTTATTATTGTTTTCATTATATATATATGCATATACATATACATGGATTTAAATTTCTTTTCTACGTTTAAGTGTTTTGCCTTCCTGTGTGTATGTGTGTAAGCCTGGTGCCTGGAGAGGTCAGAAGAGGGCACCAGATCGTGCTACGGAGGGCTGTGAGCTACCATGCTGGTGCCGGGAACTGAGCCTGGGTCCTCTGGGAGAACAACTGCCCTCAACTGGCACTCGACCGTCTCTCCAGCACTTGTATGAATGTGTTGCCTGCCTGTATGTCTGTGCACATGCATGCAGGGCCCACAGAGGCCAGAAGAGAATGTGGGATCCTATAGAACTAGAGTTACAGACAGTTGTAAGCCCCCGTGAGAGGGTTAGGAACCAAACGCTGGTCCTCTGGAATAGAGGCCAATGCTCTCGACTGCTGAGCCTTCTGTCCCCTTTTTCTTTCTTTTTTTAACCTTATGTACTAGCATATGGGTGGTGCACACGTGCCACAGTGGACAAGTGGGTTCCAACACTCAAACCCGGGCGGTCAGGCTTGCACAGTGAGAACTTTTACCCACTGAGCCACCTTACTGACCACATCTGTAATTTTAAGAAATTATGCAAAGTTGAAAAAAATCAGGGGAAAAAAGGGGGATCCTATTCGTTTCCATGTATATAAATCCTCAGAGCAGGAGAGATAGCTCAGTAGCTAAGAACACCTGCTTTACTGCTGGACTTGGTGGGGGACTTTTTTAATAATCACTTTGGAGGCTGAGACCAGAGGGTCTCAAGTTCAAGGCCAGCCTGGGCCACATAGCAAGATCCTGTCTCAAAAAAAAAAAGGGGGGGGGGTAGGGGAGAAAGCTCAATGGGTGAAGTGCTTGCCACAGAAGCAAGAGGACCTTGTCAGATCACCAGCAGCCACAGAAAAGTCAGGCATGGTGGCACATGCTTGGAATTGTAGTACCGGGGAGGCAGGAGGATAGCTCTTTGCTGAGTCCCAGACCAGTGAAAGACCCTGTCTCAAAAACAAACAAACAAAAACAAACAAAAAGCCACGGATGATGCCAAAGGCTGATCTCTGACCTCCGCAGGGATGATGCGGAAGGCTGACCTCTGGCCTCCAGGTGTGCACATACACTTGAACACAAAGGAGTGAGAAACCACTTTATTACTAATTATTTTCCTTTTATTTCTCTCTTAAATTCATAGGCTTGTAATCCTAAAATTACGACCCATCCCCTCCCCTAACCCCTAAACAATCCTGGACAGACAACATCCCCGACCTGGTTTCACAGGCAAAGAAACTGAGCGGTGCCAGAGGCATCGGGCAGGCTCACAGGCAGCGTGGCAGGAACTCAGACCCAGAGCATTCATTCACACTGTTGCACAAAGACTCCCAGGTTCTACCGGACTGAGAGCCTCTCCGCAGGATAGAAGGTGCCCCTGTATATCGGTGGATCCTGAAGGTGCCATCCAGTGGTCGGAAACTCCAGCTCTCCGAACGTTTTGTGTTCATATCAACTCAGAAGCCCACAGACTCCCCTCGGGAGAAGCAGGTGACATCCAAGTGGCGAGGTTATTTTGTTCTGTCTTTAGCCACACTGCTAGAGTCTAGTGAGGACCCAGTGCAGAAAGGCAAGGGAAGGGGGTGATCCCTTCTCAACATGAACTCAGCAGCACACCCCAAATGTCTGCATGCTTTGCTGTCATCTCAGGAAACCTTTCTAAAAGAAATACTTGTATTGTGACGTGAGATAAAGTGCCATTTTAACCTTTGCTTTGTTTGTTTGTTGTTTTGATTTTTGGTTTTTCGAGACAGGGTTTCTCTGTAGCTTTGGGGCCTGTCCTGGAACTAGCTCTTGTAGACCAGACTGGCCTCGAGCTCACAGAGATCCGCCTGCCTCTGCCTCCCGAGTGCTGGGATTAAAGGTGTGCACCACCACCGCCCAGCTCATTTTAACGTGTGTTGGGGGGGGGGGGGTTGGTGAGTGTGTAGTTTTTCAAGACATGGTTTCTCTGTGTAGCCCTGGCTGTCCCGGAACTGTAGACCAGGCTGGCCTCAAACTCACAGAGATCTGCCTGTTTGTCTCCTAAGTGCTGGGATTAATGCCACCTCCACCTGGCATCATTTTAACCTTTTTAAGGCAGTGCTTAGCGTACCCATCATGTTATATAACCGTAGCTACTCTCTAGTTCCAGAACGTTTCATCAGCCCGAGAGGAAATCCTACATTCCTTGAACGGTCTTTCCTCATCCCCACTGCCTTCAGCTTCAGCAAACCCCTGCTCTACCTGATTTTTCTCCTGAGCAGTTCATGTAACTGGAATGACACCTGACCTGAGGCGGGCCTCTCTTAACTCAGCGCGTTTCGGGGCTCATCTGCATCCCAGCATCTACTGATGCATTCCTTTTCTTGCCCTCATTTTTTTTCACTTTCTTTTTATTTATTCTTTGTGTCTTTCACATCACACCTTCTGATCCCACCCATTTCCTGCCACCCCCCCCAAAAATAAGAAAAAAGACAAAGGGAAAGGGGAAAAAGAAAGAAAGAGAGAGAGAGAGAGAGAAAGAAAGAAAGAAAGAAAGAAAGAAAGAAAGAAAGAAAGAAAGGAAGGAAGGAAAAACTTCATCCTGGAACTGTCGTGTGACCCTGAGAGTCACACAGTAAAACCTTTATCCACACGGTTTTCTTGTTTGTTTTGCTTTTTGTTTTTCAGGACAGGGTTTCTCTGTGTAGCTTTGGAGCCTGTCCTGGAACATATAACAGAATATAACAGAAAAGACCCTGTCTTACAAACAAAAACTCCCAAAATGTCACCCAAGCAACACCATCCTACCTTCCCCTCAGAAGTGCTCCAATCTTCATCTCCATCCTTATCAGTACTACTGTTTTTTGTTATAAACAAACTAGTAGCAATGAAGTGGTCATCTTACTGTGAAAAGACACAATTTTTATTTGCAGTGCCGGCATTAGAACCTAGGACCTCATGGGTGCTAAGCCCTTTACCACTAAGAGTGGTAACTTACTGTGCTCTGATTTGCATTTCCCTAATGGCATTGTGTAGCCTTTCATGTGCTTTTATAAGGCTTCTTTGGTGAAACATCAATTCAAGGGCAGGTAGTGAGTGATCCGTCCCTTTAATACCTGCACTCAAGGGACAGGCACAATGGATCTTTATGTGTTCAAGGCCAACCTAGTTCACACAACGAGTCTGAGGCCAGCCAGGGCTACACTAAATAAATGTCTACTCACATATTTTGCCCCTTTTCAGATTGAATTGTCCATTGTTGTTGAGTGATTAAATCATCTTTAATTTGAAAAACTTTTGAAAAAAGATATTTCAATATTACAAGAGTAGAACATTGGCATAAGATCAACAGTCAGACATGATTCCTATATTATATATTATATGTTATATATTATATGTTATATGTT